>NC_061492.1:9730214-10037357 GCF_022539355.2 Hippoglossus stenolepis
TGTCTATTACAGTGAAATATGGATGTACTTACAGCAGGATTATGTCTCAAGTCTTTCATTGCAATGTTATTAACGTGAATCTTTGATATAAGATGAAATAACATGTAGTCCATGATGGGAGCATGTAGGTCTACTGGGAGCAGAGCTGGTTGTACCGTCTTACTGACTTGGATATCCCCCACGCTCACACTAATCATATAGCACCGGCTAATTAATATGTATTAAATGTTTTGAAGTGTGGCTTTGTATGAGATGTCCTGTGTGATCAGTGCTTGTAATAGCACTTTGCTTTGGGACTAGTTTATTACACAACTTGAGGTTTAGGGTTAGGGGTGTTTAAGTTTGTTTTTTGTTAACACTGATCAGAAAATATCCTTGAGCACACACAGACAAACAAACAAACAAACAAACATCAAAGAACCTGTGTGTTTGTTTATCTGACTGTTTTGTTTGTTTGTCTGTGTGCTTCTGTGTCTGTCTGTTTTTCTCACCACGTAGCCCCCCCACACATACAGCAGGTTGTCCTCCACCACCGCCGTGTGTCCGCTCCTCTCTCGGGCCACCAGCTCCGACCGGTGGGTCTCGAACTCCGGATCCATGACTGTTAAAAGAAAAAGAAAAGACGGAGACGTGTCCTCGAGGCTGAGATGAAACAGACGAAACTAAACGTCTCACCTGTGAAATCAAACGTGCATGTTGTTGTTGTTGTTGTTGTGTGGGGGGGTTAGTGTTGCTGTTACATGTTTTGCAGCCTGTGTTCGTAATGTGACGTTGCGCTGAGGTTCAGACACAGAAACATCTTTACACAGATGATCACGTAAAACAAAGTGAAACACACTCACAGGCTGCAGGACGATGTCCAGTCGCTCCGAGCTTCTTCCTCTGTTGTGAAATCCAAAACTAAATTGTCCATTTGACGTAAAAACGGCAGGAGGACGTCGCTCCTCCTGACGTGAAGCTGCTAAAGGGACCCTAGAATACACTTCCGGTTCTCGGTGTTTCAAGATAAAATAAACCCATTACCACCAGCCCACTGAATGGTGTGTTTAATAGCTAAATTAAATATGATGAGTCTAAATAGAGGAATACAATTAGATCAAATATACTATACAACCATGACAAATCCGATATGTTTACATTTTTTTAACACACCACCTGTCTGTGGGAAGTGGTCAAAACATTTTCAGATCTGTACATGACTGGACTGTTTGGTTCCGATCACGTGGTGTTCACCCAAATGGTCAAACTACAGAGCCTATTTCCCTCATTTAAAAATAGTCACCTTATACATGGGTTTCCTTTTGGTTTGGTACCTCTTTTATTTATTATGGCTTTTTTGGCTGTAAGACTTTAACTTACCTTTCAAATCAGAACAGGGTTATGGCTGAAATCAGAAGGGTTGAGGAAGTAATCTTTTTAGTTTGGGTGCATGCTCTTCAGACAAAATGGAATGTGTCCTTTTAAAATATTGCTCATTATCATGTAATTATACTCAGTGACCACTGTATTAGGTATCCCAGTACAATCTAATGCAAACTAATCCTGCCCTGACATTACATCGTCTTTATAAACCAGGTTTAATTGTGTAAATGTTTATTATTAAGGTCATAGTTAAAGGTGGTGTTGTACTGTACTTCATGGTTTGAAAGGTGTTTCGAGTTTATCATGGGCTTCACATACACGAGGAGGTAGAACCTAATGGTGTAACAGTGTAAATTATATATTATATATTTAATTCAGTTCATACTTTTTATTTTTGTCTTGATTTATAGATGTAGACTGTGTGTCAAGCTTTGTCCTAAAATATAAATAAAATACATAAACAAAAAAAATTCACTTCATAAATACATACTTATCAGTTCTTTCTGTGTCAGATAAGAAATCGTGTAAAACACTGGTTAAAATGTACGGCATTAAATGTATGATGCTTATTGTTCCAATTCAAGAGAGCATTGTCTAAACAGTAGTCTACAACTGAGAACAACAAGAAACACACAGGAGCAAACAGGGACCTGCAGGACTGGATGAACCTGTCAGATGACCCAGGGTCAATAAAAACCCTGTTGTCCCTTCAAGGACCCCTGACCATTAAGTTACTGCAGACTAGGTATCATGTTCTTTAAAACTTCCCAGTAAATTCAGTGCATAAAGCAGATTATTCACATTAGTTTAAACCACAGATCCACAAACCAACAAGTATGGCAGAATGAAATCCTTGGATCTGTTTGTGGGTTAGTTTGTGGTAAATGTAATAGAATACATTTATTAGGTAAAATAAACTTCATGAACAAAATGCAAGTGGAAAAGTAAAGGTCCAAAAGCTAAATGTTGACAAAGAACTCATCTAAAAAACTGAGACAAAATATCTGTTTATCATATAATTTATTTATTATTATACTTTACTGGTACAAATTCTTACACTTAATATATCAGATATTACAATTATTACAATATGATTTTTTTACAATTTGATGGTGATTCATTCATTTATAGATTCTATTTAATATTATTATTTTATAAATAGAATACTGATACTTGTTTTCTCATCATTCTGTATTTATGTGAGCTTTTACACGATTTTACAGAAATACAGTACATCTTTTATAACTTTACCACATTCTATTTCATTTTATTTTACTTTAAAAGTGCTATGTATTATGCTTGTAAATTGGATCATGATTATTATTATTGTTATGTTATTATTATTACAGTAATCATTGCTAAAAAGAAAAAAAAAAAAACTGTTTTCATTTTCGCTGTTTTTCCGCGAGTCTTCAGCGGAAGTGATGAAATACATGCGGAAGTAGCCATTTAGCGCCAAAGCTTGAGTCGGACAGAGAGACAGAAAACAAAAATGGATGTTGCTCGCAAAATAAAGACCAAAGTGTCCGCTGGCTTCAAGATGCGGGGACTCATGCTGCGACCGTATGTATTGTTGTTATGTTTTAAACGTTGTTTTAAAAGTTTGAAAGTTAAAGCTGCTGCTGCTCGACGCGTTGAGCTCCCGGTACATCTGTCAGCTGGGAGAACGTGGATCGATACGTTCTGCTTTGTTTTGTATGAGTGGAAACAGGAAATAAACAATAACAGCGGCAGGTTTTAATGAACTTATGTTGTGAAGACGAGGACTTTACACTTTACCTGTGAACTGAAGTGCTCTGTGTTCATAATTACACTCGTTTCATCCCCTTATCTTTAAAGTAGCTCCCATCAATTTCACCTCAACCAGCACTTCAGCTGGTTTCAGCATTTTCACTTCAACGTCAGCTCCTTTCAATGGTGGAACATGTTGATTCACTTATTTTCTTAAAACAAAACTAACAGTGTCCCAGTGCTGAATGTGAGTAAATACAGATAAAGATATGAACATCAGAATTTAAATCTGCAGAATGGCCCTCAGCAGAATGATGAATATTCTATAACTGCATTATAAGCAGTGTTGTGTCCTCATCAATTTAATGGTTCAGCATTTTAACTTTAGCTAAAACTGTATCTCCTGTAAACCCATTTCAATACATGTCTATTGTTGTTTACAAGTTAAGTTAAGTACAGAAGCTAACACACACACACACATTTTCTTTAAGTGTTGTTATAGTTTGTGGTTTTATAGTATTAGTAAAAAAAAAAGAAATGATAACAATATTTCCATGTTTTCTTGCACCAGTGACGCCAGCAAATACTTCGTAGAGGCGCTGGAGTCCGTCGATCCTGCTGAGCTGGATGATGTCATTGAAAGGGTCCTGGATTCGGTGGAGAAGCAGCCATGTATGTAAAGTACAGTAATACAGTCGGCAACTACAGATCGCAGTGTGTTTAATGCACAATTGGTGATCATGTGTTTTAACCGCAGTGTTCATGTTGTGACGGCAGTGTGTGTTTCCCAACAGTGTCCTCTAGTATGATAGAGCTGCCTGTGATGGAAATTGCCGTACAGGACTGCACTCAGTCTTGTGATGAAAGCATGTAAGTGCGGCAACAACCAATTCATGTTTCATGTGGTATATTATTTCATTTCTATATTCGTAATAATGTTATCCTGACGCAAGTTACAGTATGTTGTCAATTACAAAATAGAAGTAGTATGCACTAATATCCGCTAGACATTTTAAAATGAATCTGAAAACATGCACAAACATGGCACATGAAGTGTTTCCTTGTCTTCCAGAGATAACGTCTTCAACATCATCGGAGCCTTCCATGTGCCCAGATACATTTACAGTTTGGAGCGGAAGAAATTCGTACCGTGAGTAAAGGGACAGCTCCTTTTATCTTTGGCACCAAAATGAAACTAAAATATTTCTCCATGCTGCTCATGTACTGCAGACCTTGTTTATTTATTTTATATGTCCATTCAGTATCAGTATGACCAGACATCCAACCCCCAGTCTATGTGGTTTGGCCAAAGACAAAGCTGAACTCTTCAGGGAGCGCTACACAATCCTACAACAGGTCAGTATTGATGGGCTGCTCTCGCTGCTGTTTACAATCTGTGCAGTTCGTACGTTGTATTTATTAAGACGTATTTTTTGTAGCGCACACATCGGCACGAGCTGTTCACCCCACCTGCGATCGGAGCTGCTGTTGACGAGGGACAAAACAAATTTCAGGTATCAGATAGTCATCATTTTAATCATCATCATCACTTTAGAGCGAAAATGATTTCACTTACAGATCGTTTTGCTGTGATTTGTCTTTAGCTGAAGACAATTGAAGCATTGCTTGGTAGCACAGCTAAACTTGGAGAGGTGATTGTACTCGGGATGATCACACAGCTGAAAGAGGTGAGTTAGAGACGCAGAGTTTATACATTTCTGTTTAAGTTCACGCAGAGAAAAACATCTTTGACTTTTTCTAGCTCCTTGATAAGATCTCAATATTCCCGTCTGTCCGATTTACCAAAACAAGGTTGTTTCTTAAATATTTTTTAGGGTAAATTCTACCTGGAGGACCCAAGTGGAACAGTGCAACTGGAAATGTCCAAAGCAATATCCTTTAACCTGTTTGTGGGAGCCTGTCAACAAAAAGTAATTTGTATTCTCTCTATAATTCGTGGCTTTTAAAAAGGATGAATTCCTTAACGACGTTCTCACCAGTTTCATAATGGCCTGTACACAGAATCCTGCTTTGTGCTGGCAGAGGGTAAGAAAAACTACTCCTAGTTAATAAAGTGGAGAATAGACAAAACATGCAATAAGATTTAAAAAATAAAATGTCATGTGACGTATCTTATCAGAAGCTTTGCCTTTTCTGCTGTAGGTTGGTACGAGGACTCGGTTTTCCACGTCAATGGTTTTGGGTTTCCGCCCACAGAGCCGTCGTCAGCCACAAGGTCAGTGGGTTTGAAGAGAGGTGTTGAGGCAAACTCATGGGAAGTTGAAGTAGTGAGCTGTCTGTGGTTATTGATCCAGCCTCATGTTAGATAATGGGGTGAGTCAGAGGCTGTGAAGTAATTTGACTTTTCCTGTTGTTTGGTTTGCAGTGAAATTGTCACTGAAGTCATTTTGTTCCTGTTTTAAATCTCTTTCAATAGCTGAGTATGGAGACTGTCTTTAGTAACAGGATGCTGATTTCATTAAATACATTATTTGTATTTCAGGTTTAAGTTTAGTATTTAGTTGGGTTGTTCAGTATCTTAAGGTGACTCCTGCATTGATACATGAGCTTGTTCCCTCACAACACGACCCTTGCCTCATGTCCAGGGCGTACTATGGCAACATTAACTTCTTCGGGGGCCCGTCCACCACGTCGGTGAAGGCTTCTGCCAAGCTGAAGCAGCTCGAGGAGGAGAACGAGGATGCCATGATGGTAATTGCTTCTGACGTGTGGCTGGACAGTGTTGAAGTGATGGAAAAGCTCAACCTCATGTTCTCAGGTCTGCTCTTGCACCATGGTCATAAACTTTAAAGGGGTTATCCATGAGAAAGCAGTCACATTCATTTTCACTTTGTTTTTTCAGGCTATGCAGCGATGCCTCCTACCTGTTTTATTTTCTGTGGGAACTTTTCTTCTGCTCCATATGGAAAAACACAGATCAAATCACTCAAAGGTGAAACTCACCACTCATAACCTATTGTACTTCTTAAGATCTCTGTGTGGGATAAATTACTGCATTTCAGAATGTCATCATCTTTCTCTTTTTAGAGTCACTGAAAGCTCTCGCTGACGCCATATGTTCATACCCCAGCATTCACAGCAAGTAAGATCTGATTCATACTCTGTTCTATTGTTAACTACTCTAGTTTCCATACGTTTGACTGAAGTCTATTCATCCTAAACCTGCAGAAGTCGCTTTGTGTTTGTTCCTGGTCCTGAAGACCCTGGTCCAGGCTCCATCCTGCCGAGGTAAACACAAACTACACATCTGGTATTTGACATGATGATGTGAGATATGTTCATTGTTTTTGGATCAATGAGGATAAACTAGTGTCTGTTTCCCACAGGCCTCCCTTGGCAGACCACATCACAGATGAGTTCAGAGAGAGGGTGCCGTTTTCTGTGTTCACGACTAACCCATGCAGGTGAGAACCAATATGTGACTTTTATCACATGTGGACATGTTGTCTGATCAGGGTTTTAATTGTTGAAGACAACACATTATTTTACAAGTGACATACTTTGATATGTAAGGTGTTATGAGAAGTGTTGCAAGACTCGTGACAGAAACCACAGTGACTGACCTTCACTGCCATGGTGTGTTTTTCCTGTCAGGATCCAGTACTGCAGCCAGGAAATCGTCATTATCAGAGAAGACCTGGTCAATAAGATGTGCAGGAACTGCGTGAGGTTGCCCAACAACAACCTTGACATTCCAAACCATGTGAGCTTCAGCTTCTCTACGGCTAAACAAACCTGTTCTTACTTGAGTGGAATTTCTGTCTTGTACACACACACACACACACACACACACACACACACACACACACACACACACACACACACACACACACACACACACACACACACACACACACACACACACACAGGCAGAAAAGTACATGTTATGTTGTTGAAAGTGTTGTTTCTCTTCATACACAGTGTTCAAAAGTCAGTAATTATCTCTAGGTGTTATCAGAGCAATGAGTTGTTGCTGCAAAGATTTCTTAACACAACATGTAAATTCTTGTTATTCTTTTTCCTCTTTCCCCAGTTTGTTAAGACCATCCTATCTCAGGGTCACCTGACTCCTCTGCCTCTGTATGTCAGTCCTGTTTTCTGGGCGTATGACTATTCCCTGCGTGTCTACCCGGTCCCTGACGTCATCGTCTTCGCAGACAAATACGACCCCTTCAGCATCACTAACACAGACTGCCTCTGCGTTAACCCGGTATGAAACAGATGTAGCTTAAATGAGTTTATCTTATCTTTGGAGTCTGATAGAATGTGTTTTTTACAAGTGGTAGTGGTTTAATTTATATATTTTTGTTCTTATAGCCGAATAGCCTCACTTACGTGTTTTGTAAACGATTTGTGATTTTGACAGGGCTCATTCCCAAAAAGTGGCTTCACATTTAAGGTGTACTACCCATCCAACAAAACCGTTGAGGACAGGTACGATGCGTTCTCCTTAAATTTTCAATATGACATGATTCATTAGAGATAACTGTGCTTTCAACATTCACTAATGTGCACACTAATCTGTTACAGCAAACTTCAAGGGCTCTAAAGAAAATCATGGATCTACAAGTGCTGCTGTTTTCATTCGTCTTTGTACATTGTCTTTGTATAATACTGTGTGTTTAAATGGACTCGTAATAAACCCTTTGATTTTTTTTTTACTTGTGTCTGTATGTATGTGTTCTGTTATGAATAATAAAGATTTTACTCTTGATACTGAACATTGTGACATATTTGTGTTTGCACAACAATCAGCTCAGGTTTGAAAATGCATTTTATCAGAAGGTGTACACATACTAGGAATTTGCTGTGGGGTGTTTGAGCTGAGCATAAATAAAGAAATAGCAAACCCTATAGAAATATAATAAAGACTGGAAAAAAGATTTGTGCAATATGAACGAAAGATATTTACAATTTGACGTATGTACAGTATGACCATTATCGGCCATGAAGGTTTTGGTTTGACAGCACTGTACAACTTGCTCGAGATAGACTGGATTTTTTTGGGGGAAGGAAATTACACTCAGAATAAAGTTTTAGAAATAAGTATTATTAACAAGTAGGGCTACGTTGTAGCACTAACGGGCCCGAGCACAGGCATTTTGAAGCCTGTTGCGGTTAGTGGAGAGAGCGATCAATAGGGCCTCCCACCGTTCGGTGCTCGGGCCCTAATTAGTTGCTTTTAATTGATAAGTGGTTTTATATCATTATAAACAGTAAGATAGATGAAATATTGCTGCCAATTCACGAAAGTACTAAAAAGTAACTAAAAGTACAAAGTAACTAAAAGTACAAAAGTAACTTAAATGTAACTAAAAGTACAAAAGTAACTTAAATGTAACTAAAAGTACAAAAGTAACTAAAAGTACAAAAGTAACTAAAAAGTAACTAAAAGTACCAAAGTAACTAAAAGTAACTAAAAATTCAAAGTAACTAAAAGTACAAAAGTAACTAAAAAGTAACTAAAAGTACAAGAGACTATAAAGTAACTAAAAATTACCAAGTAACTAAAAAGTAACTAAAAGTACCAAAGTAACTAAAAGTACCAAAGTAACTAAAAGTAACTAAAAGTACCAAAGTAACTAAAAGTACAAAAGTAACTAAAAGTAACTAGAAAAGTACAAAGTAACTAAAAGTACTGAAAGTAACTAAAGTGAAAGTAACTAAAAGTGCGAAGTGAAATGTGAAGGAGCGAAAGGCGACAGTGAAAGTAACTAAAAGTACGAAAATACGAAAAGTAACTAAAAGTAACAAAGTAACATAGAAGCTGTAAAGTTACAAAGTAAACAAATGGAAACTTACAAAGTAACGACAAATGTAAACCAATAAGTCAGCTGCAAACTGAAAATGTGAAAAGTAGAAAAGTAACGAAAAGTAACTAAAAGTAAAAGTACCATGAAGTAACTAAAATAACTGGTGGCGTATGACCCTGAACTAATATTAATATAGGGCACCCGGTTGATTCAGAGTGGATTTAAAACTTCGAACAGTAGTGGCGCTATGACACTGAGGAAATAGACACATAGGCTGTTCAGGTGCTTAATGACATCAGTTTGCTGATAGACAATGCACACTGGACTTATGGATGACCACTCATTTGGTTTGAGGAAATGTCACAATTCTGACCATGATCCAATGACTTGACTGAGCTCTTGAGCTGTATATTGTAAAGCAGCCAGGAGCAGTTCATCAAAGTAAAAACATGTCACTTCCTGTGGTCAGCAGGTGCGCTGTGATTTTAAGTCAAGATTTCTGTGTAGATGTCACCAGGCCGGACTCTGTCTAATGTCTAGTTTGGAACACGATTGGAACAAATATGTCAGAGATACAGAACCTCATGTTTTGATGGCGTGTAATCAAACTTTGATGCCACGCCACGGTCACACCGTGTGACGAAAAATCAATCTTTGAGTTAGTTTTTATCTCCATCTTGTTTAAATGACACTCATCTCAATATGAAGTTGATCTGATGAAAGCCCTACGACAAGTTCGTCAAAGTAAAAATGTGGAAAATGGCCAATATGGCCACTAAAGTCAAAATGGCGGGCTTCCTGTTGCTTTTTTCCAATTGCACCTCTGACCATTTTTGTTTGTCTTGTCATGATACACCTGGGCTACGATTTTTGTGAAGATCGGTGAAAGCTAACTGAGGGGCTTTTCCTTAGATGGCGCTGTTGAGCCATTTTTCTACGCCCATTTCAAATTACTCCAGAATACAATTACCTTTTGGGGTTTTGAATTCCCTGCAAACTTTGGTAACAATTTGAGCAAGTCTAGGCCCTGAAAAAGCCCCAAAAGGGAAATACAAATCCTTCGAAATACAATAGGGCCTCCCACCGGAGGTGCTCGGGCCCTAATTAGCAGGCAAGGATCGACATCGTGTGACGGACGCAGGAAGTGAAGCGTTTATCCTTGCCGCAGTGCGCAAAACGCGTGCAACGCGGAGACGTGCGCTTGGTCATTGATCGCTGTCTCCACTAAACGCAACAGGCTTCAAAATGCCTGTGCTCGGGCCCGTTAGTGCTACAACGTAGCCCTAGTTATAAATATTTGCCAGTAATGGGGTATTTCTCTTTCCAAACTTGATAATGAAAATAGTTTAACAGATGTGTTCGTATACATTTTATTTATTTAGGCGAGCTATGCTAACGTTGTAATTATAAATATTTATATGTTTTATTGTTTACAACCAACAGGCCGGAAATGAAAACTGGCGTGTACCGCTTTAATTTTGACCTTATCAAGATGGCGGATGTGACAAGTCTCCAGTTTCCGGTCGTGCCCCCAGAATTCTTGTGATGACCTCACACGAATGGCGAACTACTTTTGAAATTAACAGCAAACAAACATCTGACGAGGGGAAATAACGACAGGTACGAACACATTTCCTTCGTGGCTTCGCGTCCATGTTTGTGATCCGAGTTACCGACGTGTCGACAGAGATTTGACGCGTCTTCCTCCGAGTCGCTGGCTTGTTTTTAAGTTTACAAAGGCTCTGCAGCTAATGGGCACATTCACATCTGTTAGCTTGGGGAGCAGCTAAGTAATTCAAGGCTTTATAATCAGATGTATTTGTGCAGTTAAGTCTTTAGTTCGTCTCCGTTTTGATGCAGATGCTAAGCTAACGGCTGACGGTGGTTTACTAACCTAAATAGTTAAGTTAGCAAAGTAGGTCAACAGTAATCGTGCTGCGAGCTATGCTAACGTTGCCTGGGCCTGAATTCACTGAAAGGAAAGTGAAGTGGACTGAACAGTTTAAGGTTTAACTCCATGAAAAACTGCACATTACAGAGATATAAACAAATACTGTGATGGTGATGTGTCCTGTTGTCTTAGCTGGGACCGTCACTTCCGGTGTTCTGAGCGTGGGTTGTTTTCTTAGCCTATTTTTATTTTTATTTATTGCTAAAACTAATCTGCTAATAAATAAAACCCATCAGCACCAACCAACGGGATTTCTCTCCCTCTCCCTGCCTGGACAGGAGGAGACAGGAGACAGTGACATGGCCGAGATGGAGGAAGACGTTGCGGACCTGCCAGCCAGGGAGGATGACAACGACTCAGACAGAGATGAAGACGACAGGCTGTTTGCTTGGATGGTCAATGACGACATGGATGAGGAGGAAGAAGAGGAGGAGGAGGAAGAAGAGGAGGTGGAGGAGGTGGAGGACGAGCAGCCCTTAGACATTGAGGCGTCTGAGTCGTTTGAGCTGGACACACCGGCTGAGCGCAGCGGTCACATAGCAGTTGTTGACAGAAATGTCATGTACGTGTGGGGTGGATACAAGGTAAGACCTGTCCTAAAACTCCACTCCATTAAATCAAATTTTAGTTCTGTAGCTCATATTCACAGATCACAATTTGCCTCACGGGGCTTAACAAGGTGCAACATCCTCTGTCCTAACCCCTTCACAAAAGTGAGGAAGTACTACCAAAAACAAAAAGCAGGGGGGAACAAACGTAGAAACTTCAGAGAGAGCCGGGAGTGATGGATCCCCAGGATGGACAGAAGTGCATTAGATGTTGTGTGTAACAGACCACATCAACAAAATAACAGTATTTACAACATTCATGAGAAAAGAGAGGTGTATCACTGCTCAAAGTATTTATACAAAAGAAGGAGAGATGAAGGGAGCAACAGTGACATAGTAATAACAGAGGTATTGTCAGTAATGGCAGTTCATGTCAGTAGGTATATTGTATATCTAAGCAATCGAGTTGCGTGAAGTAATTACAGGGTTAATTACTTTCTTCACTCTCTCCCTCCCAACTAGTTCAGAACGCTGCAGCTCCGCTTCTTACTAGTTTTAATATATGACATCACATCACTCAATCCTGGCTTCTCTCTATTGGCTCCCTGCTCTGTTTAGAATTGATTTTAAGATTTTCACTCAAAGCTTTGGGTCCCAAACTACATAGCACAAATGTTGACCCTACACGAGCCCCTCGCGGCCTTAGACCCTCAGGTGGGGCCCTTCTGGGCGTCTCAAAGTTGAGGGGAACGTCCAAGGTGACTTTTGCCATCATGGCCCCTCGACTTTAGAAGCCTGAGGAGATGAGACCGGCAGATGTAGTGACTTCTTTTAAACCACTTGTTAAAACCCATACACACACTTTGTAAACCTTATTTTCAAATATGCTACACAAAAGAAGTGATTAATCATATTAATCACCCCCCCCCCTATAGAATGCACAAAACCACGGATTCTTTGACTTGTATCTGCCGAGAAGTGAAATCTGGACATACAACATGGAGTCAGGTGTATGGTGAGTATTTGCATATAAATTGCATATAGTATGCCTAAAGTAGCTTTGCATAAAGTAGTCAGATTTCAACAAAACATCATATGTTCACAGGACAAAGCATGTAGCCGGAGGTAACCTACACACATCCATGTCAGGCAGCTGCGGGGTGTGTGTCGATGGAGTCCTCTACCTATTTGGAGGTCATCATGCCAGGGGAAACACAAACAGGGTACAACAGTTTGTGTGTTTCCCACAATCTTCTGTTGTTTTCAAGTGATTTGCGTGATGCCTGTTCATCAGAGCTTGAAGAATGTCGGCCTGCTGTTTCTTCTCAGATCTACCGCCTGCCTCTGAGAGCTCCCAGCCTTGTGTGGGAGGAAATGACAGATCTTAAAGGCTTCCCTCCGTCGTCCAAGGACAAGTTAGGCTGCTGGGTTCAGAAGAACAGGTGAAGGATGACTGCATTTCTTTTCTTTTTTTCAGGGTTCTGATGTGAAACATGGTGATTAACAGCTTATTCAAATTGTAATATTCAAGTTCCGGGTATTAATGTTACTGAGGGATGAATCTTAGAAAGTTCGTCTTCATTGATAAACATGAGCTCCCAGATCCCCAGCAGGAAGCTTCAAGATCCTTTTTTATTTTTTCATTTTAATTACATGGCTAATTATTACATTGGTGAGAAGGGAAACCTTAGACACAAAATAGTATTTTAAATGTTTTCTATCTAAAGAAACAACAATTTGCTGTTCTCCTCTAGAAGTAGATCAGCAGGACACACCACATTGTTCGTGATTTGGTTTTTCTATAGTTTGAGTAGTTAATACACAAGAATAAATGAGAGACAATCGTAGTTTTCTTTGAAGTGATATTTTACAAACGTTTGTTCATTGCTTTCACAGGCTCATATTCTTTGGGGGCTATGGCTACGTCGTACAGGGACCTCATCGAGGGACGTTTGAATACGATGAATCCTCTTCTCTCGTGGTTTGTAGTTACTGAAGATACTTGTCCCTCTAAACCAGGGGTATTCAACTAAAATTTAAAGAGGTCCAGTTAGAGAAACTTTCTTGAAGCAAAGGTCCGGAAGATCATAATGTCTAACTATTTAGTGTGATATATATTTAAGTAGCCTAGTAGTTCTATCAACATCTGCATGTACTAAATACCTGACTGTCAAATCAATTGAATTCAGTACGATTCAAAAACTTTTTGACAATATTTATTGTCACGTAACATAGAACTGAACATATATGTATGATTGCAGATATGTATAATGTTCTCTCATTAACTAAATAAAAGTAGGGCTGCATTTAAAATGTGAAAATTGTGCATGTTCAAATAAAGGGCTTAACTTCAGAAAAATAAAATAAAGGGAGCAAAAGCTTGAATTTCCCTTTTTCTGTTTCACATCTTGACTCAAAAGTCTCAACCAATTTTACAGATAATAAATCTCAACACATCTTAACAATTGAACAGTTTTAGAATCACTTTCTTCCCCTCTTATATCCCTTTCTCCGTCTCACTCCTATTTCTCCACATTCTCCGTCTCACTCCTGTTTCTCCACTTCTCCGTCTCACTCCTGTTTCTCCACATTCTCCGTCTCACTCCTGTTTCTCCACTTTCTCCGTCTCACTCCTGTTTCTCCACTTTCTCCGTCTCACTCCTGTTTCTCCACTTTCTCCGTCTCACTCCTGTTTCTCTCCCTTTCTCCGTCTCACTCCTGTTTCTCCACTTTTTCTCCATCTCACTCCTGTTTCTCTCCCTTTCTCCATCTCACTCCTGTTTCTCTCCCTTTCTCCGTCTCACTCCTGTTTCTCTCCCTTTCTCCGTCTCACTCCTGTTTCTCTCCCTTTCTCCATCTCACTCCTGTTTCTCTCCCTTTCTCCGTCTCACTCCTGTTTCTCTCCCTTTCTCCGTCTCACTCCTCTGTTTCTCCACTTTCTCCATCTCACTCCTGTTTCTCTCCCTTTCTCCATCTCACTCCTGTTTCTCTCCCTTTCTCCGTCTCCTGTTTTCTCCCGTTTTCTTCTCCATCTCACTCCTGTTTCTTTCCCTTTCTCCATCTCACTCCTGTTTCTCTCCCTTTCTCCGTCTCACTCCTCTGTTTCTCTCCCTTTCTCCGTCTCAGTTGTCTGTATCTCTCCCTTTGTTTTCTCTACCTGTATCGCTATCTTTCTTTTTCTTTCTACTGTCTTTTCGTGTGTAACTTGCCTCTAACTCTCTCATCTGTCTGCACTGTAGAGTCGCAATGTTTACCGCCTGGAATGCACAGACTTGATTGGCTGAGTAGTATCACGTGGGATGGCTTAACTCGCATGCAATTGGTCTGTGCGTTTCTCATCCGCTAAACCACTACCGTAAAGACTACAAAAGCTGCGCTGATTACAAATAGAAGCGCCCCGTCAGGTTTTAAATCATAACCTTCTGTTTTGGCTGTAGGTCCGGGTCCGTACGGGACGGCTTCTGGGTCCGGACCCGGACCGTGGTCCGCCTGTTAGTGACCTCTGCTCTAAACAATGAACATACATGTTTCATGGTTTAATTTGTGTATATTCTGAAATTCTGTTAGATTAAAGTAAAACATTGTTCTGACGGAGTGAAGAAAAATATAGTTTGTGAAGGAGGCAGAACTTCAGCTTTGTTTTAGAAACTTCATTTTCTCCTAAAGGTCAACGTGCATGTTGCAGTTTACCCGAGAATCTGATTCTTTATATGAACAACACAACAAAGCCAGTAAGATTTTACAACAGTGACTTCCACTGGTCTTTCTCTGAATGTATTCCCCTGTGTATGTTTGCTGCAGTGGGACAGCCCCGGGCGAGGTTGGAACAATCACATTCATATCTTGGACCTGGAGACATTGACATGGAGTCAGCCCATAACCACGGTAAACAAACATACTTCAGCTTTACACACACAGGGCCATTGTTCAGGTCAGGTTACACCCCCCACATTCATTTTTTTTTTTTTCAGGAATATGTGAAATCCTTTGAATATTTACCAGAGCAAAATATTTGACATGATTCTTTTCCTGTCTGGCCCGATGTAGGGGAACGCTCCATCACCCAGAGCCGCTCATGCCTGTGCCACAGTTGGTAACAGAGGTTATGTGTTCGGGGGACGATTCAAGGTAAATAATCTCCGTCATAAACACTATATTGTTCAGGAGTCACAGGTTTGCCAAATGCAACATATGGATATATTTTGCCACGTCATCCAATCATAACTAATTTTCTGTGTTCAACAGAACTACCGACTAAACGACCTGCACTACATTGACCTGGACACGTGGGAGTGGCATGAAATGTGAGTGTTGTCCTTTTATTCTCATGCTTAGCCCTAATACTAATAATTGAGCCTGATATTGACCGTTATGACTCATTGTGCGACAAAAGTAATACAGTTTTTCCACTCCCCAGTATGAATGTGGTTCCTCTACCTTCCAGAATTCTCTCAATTGTCCCGTTCTTGTTCAAATATTCCCGACTGACTCCCCCTTCCGTCCTGCAGGAACGTTCCCCAGCAGTGTCCCGTGGGCCGCTCCTGGCACTCCTTCACTCCTGTGTCATCGGACCACATCTTCCTATTCGGAGGCTTTACCACAGAGAGAGAGACACTGAGTAAAATCTGACTCTTGACTTTCAGTAGGGAGATCATAATGATTACCTGAAAACGATGCCTGATCTCACTGAGCTGCTCATATCTTGATTTTCAGGTGACGCCTGGCTTTACTCTGTGAGCAAGAACGAGTGGAAGCCTTTCAAACACGGTCACGCACAGAGTCCCAGGTGATTAGCTCCTCTGAACTGTGATCATGTGGTTGTGTGTTTGGGAGAATGTGAAGCACTGAAGGTATACTGTGTTCGTTTCAGGCTGTGGCACACGGCTTGCTCGGGTCCTGATGGGGAGGTGTTTGTGTTTGGAGGTTGTGCCAACAACCTGTTGTCTCATCACAGAGCTGTAAGCTATTTTCTCCTCAAATATCTCAGTTTATTAACAGTTTGTCCTACTAATTTCCTGATTTTCACTTGACAGGCTCACAGCAACGAGCTACTGGTTTTCAATGTTCAACCCAAATCGCTAGTTGGGTGAGTTTATACAGAAAAAAAAAACAATACTCTATGATGTACATTTTTTAAATATCTGAAACTGATACGTGAATCTTCTCATTGTTTCGTGCTCACGTGCACATCTCTCCCCACTGTGCAGGTTCTGTATGGAGGCCATTCTGCAGCACAGGGAGCGCTTATCCAGTTACTGGGACTGTCTCCCCAAACCCATCCTGCACAGCCTCAAACAGAGAATGGCACGCGTCAACACACTGGGCTCTTAGACGAAGAGGAGGCTTACAATCGAACCCTGAGCATTGCAAGAGGAAGTGTATGTATGTATGAAAGAGATGCTTGTTTCTCTCAGAGCAGGTAGTCCTACCTGAACATTAGTTTAATGTGTGTTTGGACACTTGCGTACATGAAACTAAATCTTAAAGCAATAGTGAGCAGCTGTGGACTTGCACACTAAGGTTGAAGCTTCTTCTGTTTATTACCCTGTAACTGTCATGAAGCCAGTAGAACCGTCAGTGGAGGAGCAGAGCTCGTGAGGTTCAGCCTGTCAGTGCAGCATGAACGGTTCTGCTTTCTTTGGACAGCAACATTTTCCAGAAGGATTTTTCACCACTTCAACAAGAGGCTAAATATTGGCATAATATTCTGTCCATATTATTACATAAATGTCTCTACTACTGTAGTGGATGAGTAAATGATACACAGGTAATTCTATTGTAGCCAAGCACTACAATGAGCAGGTTTCTACGGAGGTGTTAAATATTAAGAAAAATCATGAGTTTATCTTAAAATATGAGGTGTTTTTAGCCCGATCGAGATTTTTGGGGGTTGATGGAGATACTGATATGTGGGAGAGAAAAAATGACAATATTTGGGCAAAAAACTTAGATGACATTATCCAACCCTTATAACAAAGCAATTTAACCAAGGCTTGTTTGATCATGAACGTTATTATAAATATAAAGACATGTAAAATATAAAATTATTTTCTGCATTCAGTTAAACTAAAGTTTTCATATAACAAACACACATAGCAATGTGTCTAAAAGGCTCATATCAGCCTATGTTATTGGCCAGCTGATAAACCAGTCTGGCTTTGTAGTAGTAGATACCGTTTTATCTTATAATAAGGACAGAAAACACCAATCATGTATTAACAATTTCAGAGAGACCACTGGAAGAAAGAGGAAAATGCATTGTTCTGACGGAGTGAAGAAAAATATAGTTTGTGAAGGAGGCAGAACTTCAGCTTTGTTTTTAGAAACTTCATTTTCTCCTGAAGGTCAACGTGCATGTTGCAGTTTACCCGAGAATCTGATTCTTTTTACGAACAACACAACAAAGCCAGTAAGATTTTACAACAGTGACTTCCACTGGTCTTTCTCTGAAGCCAACTTAAAGTCTCCATCGTCTAAACACTACTTTCTGTGGTGCAAAGGCCGAACCAGTTGCTTTGAGTTTTATTTTTAAAAAGGTCTGTTTCTGAAATGATTCCTATAACTAATGTCTGTCACAGTGTGGAGTTCTTACAGACCTAAAACTACTGCTTTGTGCTACACGAGCTCATCTACTCTGGGTGTTAACTTTTAGTTTTTATTTGTATATACAGTTATTTATATAATTGTGAGGAAGTGTGTTGGTTCTGTGGTCTGAAAATGGCTTTTAAAAGCCTTTCAATCAAGTGGCTCCTGTAGCGTTGAATCTTATTAAAATCAATAAATTAATATACCGAAAGTACAGTGGATGTTTGGCCACGATGCACTGAAATGCCTCTTGTCAGTCGGGCTGTGTATTCGCCCAGTTTGCACAATGTTCCCTTTTGTGTGTTTTTTTTAATTGTAGGATTCAATGAAGAGTGTTAACTTTGTATTCAAAGAAATAAACACATACAAACGGTTGGTTTCTGTTACTCGTCTTTGTTAATTTACAGGTTTTCATTTCAAACATTGATGGGCAACAAATACAATCAATTTAAAAAATAAAATTATTCATTTTGAAACAAGGTCACTGCAGATTTTAACCAGCAGAACCTCACGACGATGACTTTGGCAGAGTTTAACTGAAATGGGTCAAAGTGTGAAGTTCTGTGTCGATGAAATACTTCAAGTCTGTTCACCCATCTCTTATTTCTTCTTAGCAGCCAACAGGTTAGGAGCAGACACTTTAACTTTCCCAGGCATGTTTCTGAAGAGGTCACAGTCCTGCAGCACAGAATAAGAGTTTGAATTGTAAGAAAGATAAAGCTACTATATGATTAATAGTGAAACTAATGACTTGATACAAAAAAGAAAATAAAGCAAGGCACTGCAGAAAAAAATAAAAAGACTCACAATGGCTGACGACAAGTGTGCCGCAATGCATAGATACATTTTTTGTATCTTTGCCTTGATTTAGCCTCACCGATAGTTTTTTAGATTTTTTTCCAAAGCAAGATTGTCTTGATTTTCTTCCTTATTTTAAAATCAAATATCTTTTCCAAACAAATGCTCCTTTTCCTTGTTTTGCCTTTCCTCATTGATGACTATTGATTACAGCATTAACATTAATACATTTAGTCCATAAAATGCTGAAGAATCACTCAAGCGCAGCTTCAGAGCTCAAGGTGACAACTTAAACAAGCTCATTTTGTCTGATCAACTGTCAAAATCTATAAGTTATAATAATATAAAACAAAAGCTCATCCAGATACTGAAAGTTGATCATTTCTTAATAAATTAGTTATTTGATTATCAAGAGTGAAGATTGTTTTTGTAATTGCTTTAAATCAACTTGATGTAACGATCCATGTGTTCAACCCTACAAATGATTTATTTAGCTAAGAATCTGGAGTTACTTTTAAACCGATCACTAAAGTACAGTCAATGCTTTTACCTTGACGCTGCGGAACAGGTCCTTTTCTCTTGTTGAGGCCTCTTTGGCTTTCATGAAGCTCAGAACAGCCGTACGTGCAGCTGGTAGGAACAGAACAACACCACTGTTATTTCTAAAAGCACTAGTTCTCTCTAAAGAAGTATGAGAATAGATCATTGCTTGTTACCTTTTCCTTTCTTCTGAGAACCTGGTGTCAATTTAACCTTGTGTCTGTGGAAAAAACAAATGACTCATTATTCCGTGCGCTCGTCACACTTTTACCTGCTCAAAGATTTAATAGCACATACTTGTAGTTGGAGAGGGCAGTGTACGGAGCACAGACGGGCACAGCAAACAGCAGCACGTCCTCAGAATGAGGCTGCCCTGACAGAGAGGTGAGCAGATTCTCTGCTTCCTGCGCAACACAGAAATAAAGGATTTGAAAGTAACCGAGGATGTTGAAAGACTCTTATCTACAGTTAGAGTTTTACTTTAAGAACCCACCTCAGCTCCAGGGTTGTCCTGGTCTGCCTCGTCCTCCTGAAAGAAAGGACAGCATAGATGTGTAAAATGCATTCAAATACACAAACAGCACATCATGGCAGATGAATTGGGACAAGTCCAACTCAGCAAGTGCAAAGACCAGCGACAATTTACACATCATTCAAATCCACATCCCATTCTGTACAAAAGCCAAACTGGGACGGAGGCGCATTTTAAAAAGGTTTCTTTTGGCAGGTGACTGTAACCATCAGATTTTGTCAGCAGGCAGAGTGGTCATCTACCTTGTCTTCCTGTTCGGCAGGACCTCCGTCCCCGCCCTCCTCTCCTTCCACCTGCTCTGGTTTGTTTGCTGCCGTTTCCGTGTTACGAGGTTTCTGAGGTTGTTTCTGAGGCGGGGGTCTCCTGATGGGTTCGTCTTTACCTTTCCCCTTCTTTCCTTTCTTCCCTTTATCCTTCTCCTCCTTGGTGGAACCGGCGGACTAAAGGAGAAACAATGTTATTTATTGTGAAACTCTGAAAACTACAGCAGATGTTGTCATGGCAATGTCAGTGTACAGCAGGTACAGTAACAACCATGTGTTTTTCATCCTCACCCCGAGCAGCTGCATCATCAGCTCCCTGTCCTCTTCATCCTGGTCTTTGTACTTTTCTTTTATCTTCTTCAGTTTGTTCTAAAGGAGGAACACACACACACACACACGAACAGCCAAAAAAAGAAGAATCAGTTGAGGTTCAAGATTCATCCATCAAATAATAAAAATCCTCATCAAAATACTGTTTTACCGAATAATTCAGATTTTGTTGAACCATCATATACACATTGACGACAGTTCTCTTTCCGTTGCTGATCATGGAAAAGTTTTTACTGAATTCTGTGTAGGTTTTGTTTTGGGTAGAGTTGTATTTTCTCGTAAATTTGGATTTGTAAACTCATGATTATATATTTATATATTTTAAACATTTAATGATTTCAAGCCAAATTTCACCGTTAGCTCAACAAAGACTTCCAGACTTCTCTCTTCCTCACCTTCTGACCTCTCTTCAGCGGCTGCTGTGAGGGGCCTCCTGCGGGGCCCACTGAGGGGCCTACCACACCTTTGGGCCCCTGGTCGGCTGCCGATCCACCGGGTGAAATGTCGGTCTTTTCCTCGGCGTCACAACCCTCCTGTTTCGGTTTCTTCTTCTCTTCTCTATGGGTGAAGTCAGAAATACCGGAGAACTTAACTAATGCTTTTATAAAAATTAAAAACATTATAGACATATTCATCCATTTCCCAGAGCCCTGTTCGAAAGTGACAATCCTTAAATTAATAGTTCTGATTTTACAGGGTCTATATGAATAATCTTGGTGTCTATATAAAGGTAACACTTGTGAGATTACTGCAGAGGTGTTAGCGTCAGTATAGATGTTAATGGGTCAGATTAAATGAAGACAGGATGTGAAATAAATGACAAATTTAGGATGAATGTCCCCTGTGAAATCATGCAAATGTAACGCAAAGACCTCCAGCAACCCATAGAACAACATCTGAACGTTATCTGTGACACATTCTACTCTAATAAAGATAGAGAGGTTGTAGAAGAGATATGTTTAGGCATCATCTCCAACTTATTTACTTAAATGTCACTATAGATTTTCATTTAAACCGTACCTTACCCTAATACTCAAATCAAAGAAAAATAAAATACTCAAGAAACTTTGAAGGAAAGAAGAACAAACTTCCACTAAAGTACATTCATATTTAATTAATTAGTTAATTCTGTTACTATATCAACAACCATCAGCACATGTCTCATACTTGTAATTGGTTTGTAAAACTTTCTTTTTACAGTCTACAAATGTGTGACATGTTTACGTCAGTTGAAATCAATCAACTTTTTTAATTCTACATCTTTATGTTGAGAAGGTCGGATTTATCCATCCACTCACCTCCTCTGCTTGGCAGGCATGTGTTTCTTCAGCTGTGAGTCCACCTCCGCCTGAATAGAAATGAATGAATTAACGCGAGTAAAAACAATTGTTAAAAATGTATCTGACTCGGATGGAATTGTTTAAAATGACGAAGACGATTTACCCGAGTGGTTGTTTCCTTTTTGAAGCCTGGGTTCTGAACACTTCTAGAAATAAGGAGGGATTTGATTTAATCAAGCAGCAGCTACAGAATGATTAAGTAGAAAGTGGAGAAAGGAGTTTTCACTCCAAACGTGGGTAACGTTACCTGCTGGGCTGTAAGTGAGTGAGGGAGATGGTCGTATCCGGAAAGCTGAATTCTTCACTGTCTCCGTCCTCTGTCTCCTTTTCCCTCCCACTCTCCTCTTCGTCTGCTTCTCCCTCCTCCTTTTTCACCTCCTTGTTCTCTCCGTCTCCTTCCGCTCTTTCCTCCCCCGGATCTTCGTTGCTGCTGTCGTCACCTGCGAAAGGCAACAGAAATTTAGTTTCAACACTTTTGAACATCATCGTTACAAACGTCTGTCACCTTGTGTCCTCCCACCTATCAGCTCCTCTCCCTCCTCTAACAGCTCGGCAGTTCTGGACCTGACGTCATCCATATCTTCCTCTACAGTTTTCACCTTTCTCTCGCCTTTGTGCCGAAACACGCTCTGTTCATCCACCTGCAAGAATTAAACATTAGTATCAGAGGATGACAAAGAGTTTAAATGTTACAGCTCTGGAAGGTTTTCACCTTGAAGAGGAATCCAAAGCCCATGATCAAGTACGAAGGAGGCAGGAAGTTTTTCTTCCCTGGAGAGAAACATAACAAATGTTAAATTCTCACAACAGTTACACTTCTTATATATTGTACTGATGCCAAATAAAAATCATATGCTTTAAATGATAGTGTTAGATACCTCTGATCATGAAACTTCCAGTGGTCAGGTATTCTCCAGATGGAGCCGTCTTAGACACCTGAATTATAAAAAAATATATATTTATATTTGACATAACTCTCTTTATTTTTATTTCCTCATGTTTGACGACACTCTGAACCTAAACCTGCTGAGTTCTTCACCATTAATCAGCAATGTTTTAGTGAGTCAGCATTTTTATTAAAGACCTTTTTAAAACCCTAATGAATAAAATGTAAGACCTATGTCATGTGCGACAGATATGATGGAATATCAATCTTACACTTCTGCATAACTGAAGATTAGGTGAGGCAGCCAAGTAGAGAATAAACCTTCTAACGCCATGTTATCTCACAACTGACAGTAGGTATCCAAAGTCTTTCCCCGAAGCCAAGTGTGCAGAGATAAATCAGTTATCAGTTCCACATTGAGCTTGTTTGTACTTTTATTACAGCGTGCTAAAATCGGTATCATTGAGATAGAACTAAAACACACACAGATATTACAAACTATACATGCTGCAAAACATTTCTCTTGAAAAAAAACTATTTTTAAAGCACAGCGGCAGCGGCGTTAAATGAACTTTAACATAATCAAGACCTACCTAAACACATTTAAGACTTGGTACTTAATATATGAGCATATTTAAGACTTATTAGGTCAAACATTTTTATTTAATTTTGGACTTTTTTAGACTTTTAAAGACCCTGCAGAAACCCCGTATATAACATGTCTAGAAATGTCAAAGTGCACCACCAAAGATTAAGTTATGTAAAATTAATTGTACTTAATAATAATAATAGTAATGATCACATCATGTAAAAAACATAATTCCCAATGTTTTATCAAATTACAAAGACTGGTGTCTGAGAAATGAAACTAACAGAAAAAAAAAAGAGAAAAATCCAAAGAGATGAGAGAAGACAGATGCAGATTAATCCCATGAACTCGAAAATTTGTATTCAGTAACATACAAAATACCAGTAAAAAGACGAGAAAGAATGTTGATGACCAACCTGATGATGATGGACCCACCAAGCGCTGGTGATGATCTTGGCGTCCCAGGCAGCGCTGTAGCACACGGACATGGTGCCGGCCTCTGTCAGGGTGCGAGGAGGGATGGGAACACCTGGAGCGGGAGGAAGGAGATGTGCAGGTAATAAATTATTTAAAAAGTCAAATTAACCAATATCACAAAACAGGACAAATGAAGTTAAACAGGGGAGAGAGAGGAAAAGAGAAAAACCACACGTGCAGATGTACCTGTAGTGTTTTTGATGACGCAGCTAGTGGCTCCGTGGAGGTCAGCGTGAACGTAGACGTCACCTGATAAAGTAAAGACACACATGATGAACCAGCTCAGTTAAAAAAAATATTCATCTTTTTTTAGTGTAAGAGCTTGTGTGTGGGAGTTTCTCCATTACCGGCCCGGAGGTAGCGTTTGACGATGATCTCGTTTTGCTGCTGGTCCCTTCCTGCGATGATGAGGTAATTCTCCGAGCTGATGAACCAGAGGAACTTCTCAAACCTGCCACAAGGGGAAAAGGGCACCAGTACTTAGAACGCACACTGAATCAAAACAAAGTCTGGATATGTGCCTAACACGCGGTGACGGGTGACTCACCAGTAGACTTTCCTGGCCTTCTGAATGGTGGTCACCGTCTGGACCTCCTTCAGGGTTTGCTGCGTTTTCTTCTCTGCAGATTTCATGGCCTGGAACAATTTCAACAGCAGATTCTTCATCAAAGTGCAAAAAGCCTCCCAACTTCTGTCTTGTGTTAATAGATCATCTTCAGAATTATGGTTACAAAGAGCGTAAACTATGTTCTGAGACACAAATATATAAATAGATGTCACAGCTTTCTCACCTTGCCCACTGCTTCCATGGTTTTCTGTTCTTTCTTTTCAGCGGTGCGTTTGAAGTCGTAGTACCTAAGAAAAGCACGAAGACGCAATCCATCAACTGTAAGAACAACAATGGCAGCTCTCATCATATAACGTCTAATTCTATGTTCCATGTACATTTACCGTTTGGCATTGGCGTACGCCGACAGGCCGAGGTCCACGTCCACCAACATGGGCTTGTTCCTCTGCAGCTTCTTGCCCTGTCCTTTGTCTTTGTTCCTGTTTCTCTTCCCTTTCTCCTCCACCACATCTTTCTTTACTTCCTCTTCCTGGTCTTCCTCAGAAATATATGGATTCCTAAAGGGGAAAAAATACACATGAGCCAAATTGCGCAATGGTGGGCAGAATGTTTCTGTACGAGCGATGGTCTCACTTTAAAAGCATGGTGATATGGTTGGTCTGCAGCTTCAGCTCCTTGATGGCGGACGCCACGGGGTCTCCAGCATCCTGCGCTTCCTTGACGATAGTGCCGATCTCAGTCCAGTCCACCTGATTGGCCAAAGCACTGCGCACCACCTGCAGCGCCCTCTCCACCATGGGCAGGTTCATCTCCACCAGTTCACCTTTTACTCTGTCCACCTCCTGCAACACATCGGATAAGGTCGCTTCAAGTTTCCTGCTAATTCTTCTCAACAAGGCAAAGTCACATGCAGACATGAGGACGAGCAGGTTTCATTATGTGCAACATTGATTTATGGCAGAAAAAGGTCAAAGCTGCATGCTGCTAACCTGCACTTGGTGCAAAGCCTCCAGCCTCTGCTCGTGGTCTCGTTTCACATTTTCCAACTTCTTCATGGCCTGTTTCTCCTGGTGTAAGGCCTTCACGTCGATCTTCTGGCTCTCCATCTTAGAGAAGAACTCGTCCACTGCCTGAGCGAGAGGATCACACCGCATTGATATCACATTCTTGCAAAAAAGTCTTAATCTATATTGAAATTGAGAAAAATTTGCAGTAAGAGATAAAGCGAATGAGCAGTGATGCAGCTTTTCACCTTGTCAAACGTGTCAAACTCCAAGTAATGGCTCTTTGCATGCTGGGCGAAGAGGAATGGATGGAATTCATCATATCTGTGAGCAGACAACATCCTCATATATTAATAAACCATATTATAAATGACCAAGTAAAAAAGCATGTATAATATTCATCTATTTTATGAATCGTGCATTACACTAAACAGGACATACGTGAGCAGTTCTTCAATGGGTTTGCCAGGAGTTAAGCTTGGTTTCTTGTCACACTTTTGAATGATGTAACCCTGGAATTAAACAAAAAGCAACTTGTGAATGTACCACATGTATAACTGGACCTCAAACGCACTGTCTCCTCTAAATAAAGATTCTTTACTTTGCCGCTAAAGTTCGCCGTTTTTTCCATGTAGGTTTCTGCAACCTGCATGGCCTCCAGGATTTTCGGTGCAACTGAAAAGCAGAAAACACAAAACACAACATAACGTTACAGCCATTATCAAAGAAAATCTCAAACTTTAAACTATCACCAAACCACATGACAGCAAACTTGTCTCCAGCTGCTCCACTTTACCTTGGGCAGCGTCAACTTGGCTGTCAACTTTGACGGAGCCCGACAGTCCCACTTCTATCAAGCTGTGTTCTATCAGAGTGGCTCCGTAAGCTGGAGAGGAGATTGGAAAAGAGACAAAACACAGTTCAGTGTAGGATGTCACTCAGTAGAGCCCATTCCATCACAGAGTCCAAACAATACTACACATGATTATCTACTTGTTATAGTAGAAATATAAAACAAAAAAGAAGTCATCTGAAAACCAAAATGACAATGTAATATATATTTACTCTTAACTACGTGTATCTGGTATTGGTAATAGTATTAAATCAATGTCCTATGTTGCAATGTTCAAGACAGCTAAAATAAATTACTGGATCCACCCCTTAATTCACATACACCCCAAAATGTAATGGCTTCTTCCCAGGTCCCATCCCTCCCTTGGTGAAAATCTGTTTAGTGGTTCCTGCGTATTCCTGCTAACTAATTAACAAACAAATAAATAAACAGATGCATGTGACACAGACTATTTGCTGCCTGGTTACTTACGGAGAAGAGGATTCAGGACCCTTTTCACTTGGTCCCCATTTGGTGCATTGCTGAGAATTTCAGTGAGTCTATACAAAAAAGAATATATATATATATATATCACTGACACAGTAATGATAAATGTTCACTGAAATCAACATGCAGGTGTAAAGACGCGGTTACCGCTCCAGACTGATGAGGGGCTCAGGAGGCCTGGCATTCTCCACAGGGTACCGCTCTCTCACAGCAATCTTGACATCTTCTACCTCGGCGGTGCGAAAGCGCAGCAGGTTCAGGATGGTGTACTCATGGTCTGTAAGTATGACGTTTCCCTGAAAACGGATACAGACAGGTTTACATTCAACTTGTGCACAAAGCGATAGCATCTGAAAAGGAAAAAGGCTGAAGGGGGAATATTCTGACCCTGTCGTATAGTTCAACAATCAGGTGGTAGGCGGCTTCATCTGAACCAAACTGGATGTCCACGATCCTGTCGATGCCGAGCTGCTTAACCTCGGTCAGCCGACGTGACTTCAGGTGTTTTCGACACTACAGAGAAAAAGGCAGTTGCTTTAACTTCATCACGACAACCAACCAATAAATGAGTGAGTTTAAAACTGCTGTGGGGGTTTTGCTTTTTAAAAATCAGCGATTACAAATAACCAGTAGCCTCAACACTGACATGTATTATATGATGAAATTAACATATCAAAGTCTCTGTGTGATGTTCAATAACAACAATTTTGGAAGATAATTCAATAGAAGGGTATTAAAAGGATATTAGCTATTATTTTTTTATAGTGACACTTTAGACAACAACATTTACTCCTCAATAATCAATAAACAAAACATCAATCAGATCTTTAGTCTAAGTTCAAAGATCAAAGTTCTTACTTTCATTGCGAAGCCTGAAGGCATCATGTTCTTGGGCCATTCGAAGTCTGTCGAGTGAATCCGAGTCCCAGATTCAATGAGAATAATAGCTTTGCTGTCGGGTCTGAACCAAAAACATCACAAACAGTTACACACTGACTGATTGTGGAATATATCTACATTTATTCATTCAAGAGCAATTATAGGTACTTGCACTTTACTTGAGGACGTCTCTTTCATTCTACTCTTTACATCTGAATGGATATGAGTGTTTGTGTGTGTATGTGTATATATGTGCACTATGACTAATTTTACTGATGCATGAGGTCAACAAAAAACATTCTATGGTCTAATTGTAATTGTTTTTGTTTGTTCTAGGGACAGGCATTGGAAATCATCTGTGCATGTATTGATTATCTATCATTATTAAATGAACATTAAAACACATTGTACAGTGTTATACAATACTTTCTACTCAACTACATTTATTTGTCAGCTGCAGTGTTACTATGCAGACTCCGATTTAGAGACTTAGAATGAGTTCAGCT
The DNA here is from genome assembly GCF_022539355.2 of Hippoglossus stenolepis. Lineage (NCBI taxonomy): Eukaryota > Metazoa > Chordata > Actinopteri > Pleuronectiformes > Pleuronectidae > Hippoglossus > Hippoglossus stenolepis. The sequence continues at coordinate 9,758,217 of NC_061492.1, forward strand.
TGGATAGCAATGCATCAGTGATCAATAAATAATACAATATTTACCAATTCTGCAAAAACAAATACTTAACTTTTAATACTTAATACTGCAGATAATATTTCCTTATTTATATTTACAATTTTGAATGCAGCACTTGTGTTTTGGAGGTTTGAGTATCGTTATCAGTAGTAGAGGTAGAGTAAGACGTGTTCATGCCCTATCAAAGGCCAATCTGGGGGAACTTTTGGAGACAACTTTTCAAACAGTGCTCACTTCTGCAGCCGGATGAGATACGTCTTGTTGTCGATGTCGTACACGTTGTTTACTCTCATGCCCATGTAGCTGCGAAGGAAGAGGACACAGCGAACGAATGAATGGATCCAACACAAGCAAAACACATCCACGATAGCATTAGCACAGCCAGAGGAGGCTAAAGTGAAGTTAGCACACCTAGCTGGAGGAAAACAAAACACCTACTTGGCGTTGATCTCGGCGATAACCGCTCGGATGTCCTGGGTGGTGAACCGTGTCTTCATGGCGACTTTGGGAAGAGGCTACGAATACAAAATAAAAAAAGAAAGAAATGGAAACACTGAATGTAAACGATCACATTTCTAGTGCAGCAACACCAGCAGTGAAGTGGGAAACATGCAGGGGGTGAGTGCGCATGCGCGGTAATGACAAGCCCTACGGAAGCCGAAGGGGAGCAGAAAGGAGCAGGTCCACGCCTTCTTTTCTCCCCCCCCCCCTACACACAACACAACACAGGGGGGAATAAAGTGCACAGAGTGTGTGTTGTGTGCAGTGAGAAGCAGAGGACCGGCGGCTCCATCCACACGTCGATCCGCTCATGTCCCGTCACTCAGACTCCATCGTGCACTCATGATGCGCTACTCAAGCTGGCTGATCGGCGTGAAACACAGAGCGAGCCTGCGAAATGGTTGTAAACCAGCGGCGCACACGGACTGTGGGAACAGAGGGCACCATGGGGAGGCGAAGATCAACAACCCGGAGCACATCATCCACATCTGGAAGAGAGGTAAACAAAAACAACAACAACAACATCAGGATGAATCAAACCAAACGCGTCAAACATCTGGGCCTTTGGCGATTAAATCTGCTCGACTGGCATGTTTTCAGGGCGTATCCAGCTGCATTGTTGTCGTCGAATGTGATCCTCTTGTGCGTTTTCTCGGTTTTCAAAGAGAGACAAACTGAGAGTTGCCGGTTTCCTCCGCAGGTCAGAGCGCAGGGCGAAGGCGTGCTCCGTTACCAAGGCGACGGTCAGCTAACAGGGCACGCTAGCGAGGCTAAGCTAGCAGCCGTAACAGGCGGTTCACTGACATCTCTCCCGCGACGCTTAAAATAAGACTTTGATTTTCCCAGCCGAAGATCCGTACGCGTCGTCCAGATGCTGTGGATCGTCTCTGCACATGCGACCGCGGAGAATCAGAGGAATGCGGCGTAAGTGGAGAGTTTAACGGCGGAGCGGGGACGAGACTTTGGACAGGAGGTCGTTGGTGTTTCCCTCACCAGGGTCCATTCGCTTTGTTCGCTGGTTTGAGCTTCAAATGCGCCTCGTCGAGTCCCAGAGCGGATAATAAGTGTTTTTTGACCTTAGTATCTTTCATGATCATGTTTTCTATCCATCGTCTTTTTCATTTACGCCTTTTTTCTGACGTAGTTTATTGCTTGATGTTGTTGAAAATGGTGACCATAACGATTTTGGACGGTTTTACAAGTTTGACCCAGACATCGGTTTATAAATGTGATTTAACTTTGGTTGAATTTACACAAATTATATACTCGTCAATGAATCGATTAGTCAATACACAAATGATTGATCGATTATAGAGCTGCACAGATTTATGTATAAACAATGAGTCCATCGACAGAAAAACATTTGTAAACATCAAGTAAACACAAAGTCAAACATTTTATGATTCCAGCTTATAAAGTAAGACGATTTGCTGCTTTTCTTTTTTCATATATAACAGGAAACTGAATATAGTTTCTAATATTTTTACACAAAATCGATTAATTTACTTAATAATTAAATTTTTCAATTCACAAGTAAATTAATCGATTATAAAATCATTGCTGGTTGCTGGCAGCCCTAAAAACTTCCTGTGGAATATTTTGTCCCGATGAGTTTTGTATGAATTTAAATATGAGAAGATCAGCTCAAGTCTTTACAAATTATTTTCTGCTTTTCTTTACTTGTCTATAATTGTAAACTGAATTTGGTTTTGAACTGAACTGAAAAACAAAACATTTGAATACATCAGATTGAGTTATTTCTATATTTTGTAGTGTAAACAAATAATTGAGAAAATTATTAGAAGACTAATCAATGTCAGGAAATCTCAATTAATCATCTGTAAAAATGATCGTGGTCTTTTATATCCAGTGGCTAATTGAGTTTTGTATTTTACACGCAGCACATGATTTCCCTCTAGATTATCCAGATTTGATATATTTAATTTCTACATATCTTCAATAGCAATATTACAGAGATGTTCCATTTGATGAGTCCTTGTCTTTGTTTTCGTTCTGCAGGCTACAAAACGATCAAGAAAATCGGGGAGGGCACTTTTTCAGAGGTGCTGAAAACCCAGAGCCTGAAAGATGGGAAGTTCTACGCATGTAAAACCATGAAGCAGACGATTAACAGGTAAAATCTTCCGCCACACACTGTTGTCCTGTACACAAACAATCAGCAGAGCAGTTTTCCTCTGGACCCTTAAAACTTGAGTCAGCGGCTTCACACCAGCTTTGACTTAAGGGCCCTATTAGATGTCAGCCGACTCTGCCTTTGACCTTGTAGTGATGAGGTAACAATGGATGTCAGAACTTGACATGTGTCCACACACTGTAGTGACATAATGCTGCTGTCAAATGAAGCTGCTGCACTCTTCAACAGCTTTAGACCACTTCCCTCAAAACTAATCACATAAAATCCTCGATATAGAAAGCAGATATTGTTATTATATACTGTGTCATGACATGATGTGTAAATCTGGTCTGTTCTCTGTTGTTAAGTCTGGAACAGGCGAACAACCTGCGGGAGGTCCAGGCGATGAAGAGACTGAGCCCTCATGCAAATATCATCCAGCTGCATGAACTGATTTTGTGAGTGCTGCAGTGTTTTTAATTGACTGTGCTGCCTCAAGCTAGCGTGGGGTCTTTACTCTGATTCAATGTTTCAGTGACAAAGAAACTGGGACAGTGCATCTGATTTGTGAGCTGATGGAGATGAACATCTATGAGTTCATACTAGGTAAGTCTTGTGTAATTATAAAGGTCAGTTAGAGCTTGAAGATGTGATGATTTGAGAAGAATTATTGGCTGATGTTGATTCTTAATTCTTTGCAGGGAGACATACTCCACTGCCGGACCACACAGTAAAGAATTACATGTACCAGTTGTGCAAATCACTTGAACATATGCACAGGTAATTATAAAGATAAAACGTATTTAACTAGTAGACTCAGTAGAGCGCATACCTCCGCCAAGGCCCAGTAATCATCAAGATCCATGAATTATTCTCTTTTTTTATTGGGTTATTGGGGAAATCTGTTAAGTAGTTTTTGTGTAATAATGCTAACAAGCAAAAAGAAACATTAGACAGGGTTGTAAACATAACCTCTTTGTCGGAGGTTATACTTAATCATAAAACAAAATTCTCCATCCAATAACTTTACTTTCTTTCCCTTTGTCTTTGTTACAGCTGTGGGATCTTTCACAGAGACGTGAAGCCAGAAAACATTCTCATCAAAGTGAGATCCGTCATTGTCATGAATTTGCCTTACAAATATCCAACTGTGTGAATTTTGAGTCACCCACAGTTTTGAAAATTCTTGTTCAACTTGCAGCATAACGTCCTGAAGCTCGGGGACTTTGGCTCCTGTCGGAGCGTGTACTCTAAGCCTCCGCACACCGAGTACATCTCCACGCGCTGGTACAGAGCCCCAGAGTGCCTCCTCACTGACGGATACTACAGCCTGAAGATGGACATCTGGAGCGTTGGCTGTGTCTTCTTCGAGATCATGAAGTATGATTTGTAAAATTTGAACAGTCATTTTAAAGTTTTTTAACATGCATGCATTCACTGTACTGTCTTTTTAATCTTGTCCACCACCAGACAAAAGTCAAACAAACGCTCTCAGGTTAATGTACTGTAAACCTGTGTTTTCAGCTTGAATCCACTCTTCCCTGGAGCAAATGAGTTGGACCAAGTTACCAAGATCCACGACGTGCTGGGAACGCCAGACCAAGATCTTCTCCAAAAGTTCAAGAAGTAGGTTTTTCCTCCTCGGGAAAATGTTGTTTGAAGAGTTTGTCTTGTGACTGCAGCAGCATGCATAGAATCTGAAAAAGAAGAATTTTCATGGTCTCTTCTTGTCTGGCAGGTCTAAAGCGATGCACTTCAACTTCCCTCCGAAAAAAGGCACAGGTATCTCCCGATTGATCCCTAACTGCCCGGCCCCGGCTCTGTCGCTGCTCTATCAGATGCTCGCATACGACCCCAATGAACGCATCTCCGCAGAAACAGCCCTGCGGCACACATACTTCAGAGAAGCCCGGTAACGATCTTAAATATAGGAAGAAAACCATTTTGCAACATCTGTGACCGTTTGTAGTGTCCACACAGATAGGAAACACTTACAACTTCAATTTTAAATAATTTATATTCAAGTTTTTGAATACACTTTGTTTTTTTCTACCAGGCTGGCAGAGAAGAATGGCGAGTCTCTCCACGGAGTTTCTGGGGCGATAGATGGAGAAGAGAGTGGGACACACGGCTTCATGGACCATGTCTGTCGCTCGAGCAAACTTGGCAAACAGCTGAGGGGAAGACACGTACGGCAAACCCCTTTAATGAGTGTAAGTCCAAACTCTACTCGACAAATTGATCCCTATGTTAAACACATCTCAAGTGAAATGTACAAGAACCACGATTCCAAATAACTGAGAATTCAGCTTCTTCCATCCACTGCTCTCTCTCTCTCCCACAGCACAACATGAAGTATGTAGCAGACCCCCTAATCAAACGCAACATCCCTCATTACTCCACAGAGCTGCCCAAGATCAACATGGTCGCACCGCGTCCACAGATCCCCTTCCCCGCGTCCACCATGCCTGCGTTCACCGTCACTCACCGAGGCACACTGCCAGCCCTCACGTCCAAGAAGTGCCAGTCACTGTTGACCAAGGTAAACGCAGGAGCGCTATACACAGACGTCAGGCTTTTTTCATTTTATGAATCATTCACATAAACCAAGGGCACAGAGGAAATGTAAACACTGCTGACAGGTTTGTTTGACATATCAGAAGATAAATCACAATGTTGTATAAAGGAAAAAGGAGGGATGCACAGTTTATATAGCCAAACAAGTGCCTTGTTATGTTTTCAACAACGGCCTTGATTTGGCATTGAGCCTGCGTTTCCTCTCTCTCTGCAGCCCCGGGATGAGTCACACCACGCAGCTTTGAAGACCTACTGCATGCCACCTCTGGACAGGAAACACCGAGGCTACTGAGCCCAAAACACGTCAGCTTCAGATTTAAACTCTGAGCCTCTTACTGTACTGAGGAAACGGAGGACAGTGTTTGGACGACCCTGATGTTGAGATGTGTAAAGCAACGCCAAGATGTTTGAGAAAGATATGCAACGAAGAACGAGTCCGTCAACTTACCAATAACGACACCGAACTATTCAGTGTAATCTCTACACAGACGGTACTAGACTATTATGTTGGACTGAGGATGAGTTTGTTTAGTTTCACTCAACCCCGTCAGGTCATTCATGTTTACAGCTGTGGACACTTCAAACTAAGCCTCTTACACAAGCGAAGCAATAAGATATTTGACAATAAGTAAAAGGAACTTAAAGGTCCAGTGTGTAAGATTCAGGTCAACGGGATCTATTGGCAGAAATTGAATATAAAATAATCCTAGTGATGTTTTCACTAGTGTGTTTCATCTAAATTGTACAAATTGTTTTCTTTACCCTAGAATGGGCCCTTTATTTTTAAATACTTTATATTTATATCAGGAGCGGGTCCTCTCTACGGAGGCCGCCATGTTTTTTTACAGTAGCCCAAATTGGACAAACTAAACACCTTTTGAGTTTTTATGACAACTGAAGGCTGCCACAGGTTCCCTTTTGTTTGGAAGGGGAGGATGAGGTAATGGGTATTCAGCTGCAACATGCAACTACACCACTAGGTGTCACTAAATTCTACACACTGAACCTTTAAATGGTGCAACATTTTGACAAGGAACATGATCAACTTATTGTAAAAAAATAAATAATAGCGACTTTAAATAGGTGTCATACCCTTTGGATTTGTCCCAGTTGTTATTTTAAACACAAACTATTAGATATGCATATCATGGCTGTAATCAACCAATCACTGAAATGTGTAGTCTTTACAATCTGATTCAAGTGTAAAAACACAAAATAAGTCCAAGTATTTATCACCTTTCGCTGTGACAAACCTAAAATACTCAGAATTTGAAGGAAGCATCACAAAAATAAAATTACACACAGCAGCTTTAATCAATAAGCTGTGATTCAAAGTTGTCAGGAAATGAAACATGAGGAAGTCCAAGGGCAGGGTTGAAAATGTGTCATTGGTAATATATGAGGCCATTTATATTGGAAGAGAGTCTCCTTGCAGTAACAGTGAATCATTTCCTCCAGAGAAACTGATTTGAGGGGCAGAAGTCTTCCTGTGCAAAAGCAAACAACAGAAACATTCACAGTAAGGGGTTCACAATTATTCCACACTATTAGAAGTAATTTAAAGGCACATTTTGTCACCCAGCTGTAAATAAAATAAAACAATGGAAACCACAAAAAAGACACAATTGGAAGTGAATAACAAAAACATTACTTTTTAGATCAGTTATGTACATGAAAAATGTATTTGTATATTCTAATATTGCAGGTTATTTTGTATTGCTATGTTCAGAATGTAGCTTCACTAATACCCTCATACCCCCCCACTTAAAACAATGTGGCTTTAAAAAGTCATATTTCCCTTTGGAGCTGTGGGCTCATAAATAATGAACCGTGACAAAATCTGCACTTTATTGTGATGGATTATCACAGTAAAAAAAAAAAGAAGGAATCTAGTATCGTTTGTATGTTGTTGTTATTAACCTGAAATTCGTAATAATTTAATCTCTGATGTGTCTGCACCTACTCCGGACACACGTGCTGAAATTGATGAAAACTGTGATTATTTTTTAATGTTTAATAAAGAGGGAAATGTAAAATGATTTCTACGTCAGAATGTCTTTGTGTCAAATGTGAAATACTCGTCAGTATCTGAAAATCTTTCATGTGGCTGCGGTTAAAATCCTTCAGAGACATGTTGGAGGATATCGAGCTCCATGTGTTTTCTTATTTTTGTGACTGAGGCACAGAGTCTTTTGGGATTCAGCCATTTTCTGTGAGACTTCCTGAGTCTTCCATACTTGACAGCTCATTTGCGTGCAACATTTTTCATGACCTCGTAAGCCGCTTTCACGCCAGAGGCATTACAGCTTTGTTGTGTCAACACAGTAAATGTGGGTGGAAAAAGAAAAGAACAGTAAACAGTGTATTCAAGATTATTTTAATATTATTAATATGTATACTTTAGGCTTTAGAAATATAACTATCAATGACAAAACTTCCACTGCCGTAATGGTAGTTTGCTTAGGCCCCCATCAGATCAATTTATTACAATATACACATTATGATACAGAGCAGATTTGAATCTGAAATAATATTAAAATAAATGCTAAATAGATAAAGGTTTTAATAGTTTTTTAAAAATCATTTTCATCACCTACTGTATTAGCCATCAGTGAGTTCTGAGCACACCCAAAAATGTAAAGCCATTTTCTCTTCTAATAAACTAATTTAAGTGCAAACAATTTTTTTTTCTTTAAAAAGACTATGATTGCAGCATCAAGCTTGATAGATTCAGATTTCATGATTGAGGATGTTAAAGCCGAGTGTAACAAGGCAGTCCTCAACCCTCTCTCTCTTTTTTTGTTCCATTAGAGTAGTTATAAAAACAAACAACGAAATAACTAACAAAATCAGTGCAAAGTCATCGAAGGGGGGATTCTACCCGAGAGCAGACAGAAGTGGGGGGTGAATGTGGATGGATGCAAAATTTTCAGATGCTCACGCACTTGGTCATAAAAGGATAGTTCACTCAAAAGTCCATAGGAGTCTGTGACCTCCCCTGAGCCCCGACTGGGCTACGTCACAAGGTTAACACCGATAATGAAAATGAAATGAACTATCCCTTTACTTTCAAGCCACAGTTTGTCTGGTTCGCATCTAGCAAAAGCCAAGCCTGAATTCCAGAGGGGACAACAGTCCGATGAGATCTGACGTGAAAGAAATACATTTTTTTTTAAAAGAATCTAAAATGCGTTAAAACTCCAGAAAAAAAAAAAAGTACATAGTCCACAAATGCACCACTTTTTTCTTCCTTCAATCCTCAAGTGAGTGATAAACGGAAAAAAAAACAACAGAAAAGCCATAAACAAAAAAATCGGGAGGTAGGAGGGGTATAAAAGAAAAGGAAAACTTGCAATGCTTGCAGGGTGAAGAGCAGCATCAGACTCTGGGTTGCAGGGTTCTTTAGCAGCAGAAATATTGTGGCTATACTACTGTTCCACTGGGAGAGCTGGCTTGGTTTTGGGATGACAATAAACCCTGGAAAAAGGAAAACAAGGAGATTTGCATTGGGAAAGTTCACATACTGTAGCAAAAAAAAGAAAAAAGAAAGAAAAGAAAAGAACCAAGCAACAAATAGCTCTTTGAAAAGGAAAGTCAGCCTCTAGCCTCCTCTTTCCCCATCACAGTCCCCTGCGCTTGATTAAAAGGCTGTGCACAGCAAAGTGGATGCAGAGTGTACGCTGGGAGACTAACGCCGCTTCTGAGAGGTTTGCTCGATCAAGGCACTTCTCTTGTACTCGGGATTGGACCATCGCCTTGTTTTTTAACGTCCTACTCTGACCTTTGAGGGTACTTTCGAGGGCACAACGACTTGAATCAGTTATTAAAGTTCTATCGCTTCTCTCCTCTTTAGCACCAAATCCTTAACGATATAAAATAAAGTTTGTTGGAATCTCTTTCTGATTGTTTAACACTCATCACACTTTTCTCAAGACTGAACTCAACCACTGCCTCTTCCACTTCACCTCTTGTTTGTGTTTAGTGGTTCGTATCCACCGATCAGCAGCAGCATTAAAACTGGTTTTCATGTTGTGGTTTATCTGAGTATTTTTGATGTAGCGAAGCCATAAAACCATGGGAAATAACAAACTATAAAATAAAGTTTCAAATCACATTACTGATTGTTTATCTCCAATATTCAGAGGAAACTTTTAATATATGAAGAATTCTAAACAGAGTTTGGTGTTTTTGTTAAACCGGCAGCTCTTCTGGTTCAGGAAGCTGGGGATCATGGGTATATCCACAGTCAGAACTCCGGTCATCACATTGATAGGCTTTTTTTCTCTCTACACGAAAAACCACTTCACTGCTCAGACATGGAGCCCAACAGCATTGATCACTGTGTGGCTACAGAGGTTTGTTGCTCGAAAACCAGTTTCATTGTTGTGGCTGAACTTTTTATTCAGCCCCAAACTGAATACGAGGTTATTTTGCATCATATTTGCTCCATTTTCTTTCCAATAAGACATTAAAAACAATACTCTAGTCCAAAAATTCCACTAGTGAGTGTGATCCTGATCCATAGACAATAGTCTTACAGGTTATTATTTGGCAAAACGTAAAAACACCATAATATCATGGTGTTGTTCTGAATTTCACTTCAGAGACATTTGCTGAATGCTCCAAGTGTCTGTCAATGTCCGACTGGTTAAAAGTGACCCTCTCACTGGACTAACTAACCTTCACACTGCTGGTTGGGTTCATAATGTGCGTCTCGTTCTGTCAAAAGCTCTTAAAACATAGACAAAAGCAAACAGTCTAGAGGGGTAAAGTATTCAGGGACTAGTACATATTAAGGTGTAAGCATGTGAGAGACTGCAGAGATTCTTAGGGCAAAGTAGCAATTTGCAGAAAAGCTGAAAACATGAGTGTAGCAGATGACTTCTCAGCTATGCTGCTATGCATTGTGGAATGATTATGATGAACCAATGAACACGCCTCTTATGGATTAACATATTTCCCCTCACAGGTCTACACAGGAAGTCTTTCTTATCAGAATGTATTAAATAGCCAGACTTTAAATTTGTCAAAGCGTTGGTTATATCTTTTAACTGGAAAGCAGCTGAACGCTAAAGTCTGATATGTTACTCGCCTGCCTGCAGAGACTCACATTCTGACTATCAAAGCTAAAAATGCTCTTCCAAATGTGTGTTTTAAGCTTTGAGAACACATCTCGACTTTCAGTTACAGCCCATCAATTGGTTTTAGGACGGCTAAAGATTGACAAACAACATCACCACTTCTAATTCCCCCACATTTCCTACGTTAAAAAGAACTTACCACTTTGCCTGGCCTCGCCCATGTGCAAATAAATCCCTCCTGACAAGCAGTCACTAAACAGTCCTCTAAAAATATGAGTACAGTCAGTCTCTCGTGTGCTATCTTTTTACAGATGAGGGGCTCGAGGAGGGGCACGTCCTCCATGCGCGGGCACAGCAGCGTGCCCAGAGTCTTTGCAGGGTCCGTTTTGGTTTTTGTCAGCAGGTTGAGCTTGTCGCTGCTCTTACTGCTGATGTGACCCATGCTGTGGTTGCGTTTGTGGTCCTTCTCTGGGTGCCGCTCCTTCCTATCGTGGAGGGACAGCGTGGCAAACTTGCTCACACCCGTGGCGATGGCACTGTCCATAATTCCACTGCCGATTCCACCACCGCTGCCGGCCTTGTTGGTATTGTTTGCCGTCGTCGTTGTGGTGGTGGTGGTGGTGGTGGTGGCGGCTGAGTGGGGTAGGCTGTTGGAGCGCGGTAATGCGGTCGAGAGAGAGTTAATGCCGGGAGTATTGGCACCACTGTTGTTTCCATTAGTAGCGTTACTAGAGGTGTTAGTGATTATTGTAGCACCCGCAGGAGGAGGGCTGGTAGCATTCATCACGTTCGTGTGTGTCCGTGTCCGTGAGAGCGGAAGATGCGGGAAAAGGATATCCTCAGTGAGGTCCCATAGGCACAGCTGAGTGTCCTGGCCCACGGAGCCAAACCGGTATGTCACACTAACAGGCCGGCTGTCCGTGGAGTTGCGCTTGGAGAGACGAGACTGCGTGCTGTTGGCCCGGTCTCGTCCGAAGTGGATCATCTGATCCTGGAAGTCCTCGTCGCTGCCACTGAACTCCATCGGGTCACTCTCTTCCACGCTGGTGGTGTAATGATCAAATGCCACCACACTCACCCACGACTTGTGCCCATGACCTCGGGCGATGACTCTACAGTCCAAGAACGACCACACAGTCACTAGATCGTCCTCTCCACCCGCAACTATGTACTTTCCATCGGGGCTCCAGCACACACACAACAAGCCACCGAAGTAGCTCTTCATGGTGCCGTGAAGCTCAACAGCGTCGAAGTTGAAGACCCGTAGGAAGCCGTCTTGGCTTACACAGGCCAAGAACTTCCCGTCTGGAGAGAAGGCAAACTCATTCAGAGCTCCCTCGCCCACTGTCCATTTGAGGAGAGGGTTCCGCGTGGATTTACTCTTACACGTGTGTACAGAGTAGTTCTCCCCCTGTTTGAGCAGCTGGTAGTGCGGTGCTGTGGTGCCACAGGTATGCTCCACGTTGTACAGGTACATATTTCCACTGGAGTGGGAGACGAGGAACAGGCTCTCGGAGCCCGGCACCCATTTCACACATGTTACTCTGGACTTGTCTATTAGTCTCTGGCAGGAGAGAGGGAAGGTTGAGGTTTTAGAGGCAGAAAGGGAGGGAGAGGGAAAGACAATGTCAGTAAAATATCATCTGGAAATATTTACAATTTCACATAGAAGTCTTACAACACTTATAATATTTGGTTTTAAAGCCCTCGTCAGGTAAAACACAAAAGTAGCTTTAAGTGCAAGAAAGGGTTCGAAAATTCTTTGAAGCCTTGAACTTTTTTATTCATTCACATTCTTTAAATTCAACATAAGAACAAGGAACACTTTTTAACAACATTAAGTAGAATTGACCTTTGAGATCAGGAGGAATACTCATACTAACTCCAAAGATCTTTTCCTCTATTGACGAGCACCAGCTACTTGTAGTAAACAATGTTCTCAAAACTCTTCTAATCCACCTTCTGTGCTTCAGAGACCCACCTCCTCGTTGAACAGCTTGCTCGTCTCCTTCTTGATGGGGTCAATGAGCTGTACCTGTCCCGCTGAGAAACCCACCAGCAGGGACACGCTCTCTGCCGTCGCCGTGAGGTGGTTGAAGTCATGGCAGGTGGGCTGCGTCCCCTTGTAGATGCGCTTGTCGATGGGCTTGCTCAGGTCAGCAGCCTGACAAGAAAAGACGTGAAAACACACACACGGGGTGAGTGTTGCACTCTTTGAAACCCAAAAACAAGTATATGCACTTTGTTGCACGACAAAAGCTGCTGTGGGTCAAACTGTCACATGACTGTGCAATCATGTTTTGTTCCTGTGCTTTATCTCAAACACAATGAAAGGGAATTCATAGCAGCTGAGCCATAGTTATTTACCTGATTTGTAAGAAGACCTTTATTAATTTAAATGTCTTGTAACCAAAGTGTGACAAATAACTTGAAGGTCACCCAATATCAGGAAGTACGGAGGTTTATATTTTTTCTCTGTTGATGGTTACGTACCAGCCATCATATGTTACGGTGTACCGTTACTTTTTACTGTCAGGGAAACAGTACTTTACAGCTGTGAACGAGACAACCTGAACATAGACCGCAGAGAACCAGTATAACAGTAGTTCCATCTGTTAATGAGTTACAGCTCACGCTGCGGGTAGAATGGAAAATTCTTTTGAGTGGAAGATGATGATTCAGTGGTTCCTCCTCCGCTGGTAGAGGTGACACTGAGTTGTTTATGTCTCACCTCGGAGACACAAAATGTCAAAGCAAGTAGGTTTTAGGTTTTAATAAAACTGCTCTTACGCCTGAAGATAGCAAGGACGGCATTGGCATTATCTCCTAAAGTCATGAATAACAAGCCTGTGATGACTCATTTTAAGTAAGAAAGTTGCAGACATGCACTAAAAAGAAAATGCAGCATCATCACAAGCTGTATGAGTCAGACTTGGTTTTTTTTTTTTAAGCTTTAAACCTGCAGCCACCTCCAGCAAAACACGTCAGAGAAAAGAAACAGCCACTCCAACCCAGGAATCAATAAGATGATGTATTGGGAATAAAAAGTATAACCTTCCATTTTTGGAACTGCGAAGATCGACAAGTCCGAGGTTGCTATTATTTCCACGCTCTGACTTGTGGCAGTTCCGGATTTGAACCCGTCTGTTGATGCGATCTCACACATGACAGCCACATGTTTGTGGGTCAGCTGTTTCCAGTCAAGACTGTGATGTGCACTCGGCTCAAAACCAGTTTGTGACAGAAGCCATGATTCTAATCAAGTGACAGACGCCAGTTTATTATCAGGATTCTGCAACATGGCAACTGGACGCTGGGGGCAACTCATCATAACAAGTCGTCACGTGATCCCCACTAGTCCACAAACCTCCTGTTTAGCTAGGAAACCATCAGACTGTCACGAGTCACGAGTTAGTGGATTCCATGACGTGCTGGTGACACAACAACCGCACAGAGCAGAGATGACACTGGGGAAAATGGAGGAGTTGCACCTGGTTGCACTTCCCCAACCAGCACAGGAAGTTAGCTCAGGTTGATCAGACGTGTTTTTAGAGCCAACTGTCGTTAAATGAACGGGGGGGACGTTAGCAATTAGCCTGTTAGCCACACGACTGTCCCGAGCACCATAAAACCGTGATGTGTCCACACCTGTCAGCCAGAGGGCGTCGACAGGTGTCAGTATACCCGCCATCCCCGCAGCACTCACAGCCCTGACAGCTTCAAATCAATCAAAATGACAGCTTCACCGAGAGGAGCCTCGCGACCCAGCCGGACTCAGACACTGTTGACGCGGCTCGGGAGCGGACTTTAGCCGCTGGCCTCGGTGCAGCCGCTGGCTCGCTAGCGTTAGCCAATAGCGCTGGTTAGCCGACACCCTAGCTTCGAGCTAACAAGCTAATTTGAAAGTCAAGCACCGGCCAGCGTCGCTTAACGCGGCCGACTGCGCCCCCGGACACCCGGACTAGCAGCCGGTGTGCCCCGGCATGTACCCCGGATCCCCCGCTGACGTTCGCACGCTACCTTCCGGACGCCTTTGTAGATGTAGAAGTAGAGCTCACGGCCCACATTGAAGCAGATCCGGTCGCCGTTGCCCGACTGGTCGTTGACGTTCACGAAGGAGACCTTGACGGGGTTGGAGCCCTGCGAGTTGAAAGGCACCCGGTTCGGGCGGCTGTACTCGGAGTGCGTGAGGAGCTTGTAGACGCCTTCCCGGGTGGTGAACTGAGTTTTGATCTCGTTCATCTCCTTCCCTCCTCCCTCCGCCGCCATCTTTGAAATTAACATTCATCCCTCTCCCCCCCCCCACCCAGGCCGGATCTTACGCACGGGCGGAGGGGGAGCGAGGAACCGAGCGGCCGGTGCTCCTCTCCCGGTCTCCCGGTCCCTCACCCTACGGTTCACCGGGGAAGTGGTGGTGGAGGAGGCTGTAATGAACTGTCCCAACTTTAAACTAGAACTATGTGGGATTACACGTTTTAAACACATGTTACTAATAGTCAATATATAAACAATACAAACCGGATAATTTCACTTATTTGTGATTATTTTGGTGATAATGGTTAAAATATTTCACTGTAAAAAAAACAAAAATGTTCTGCTTTTAAAACAACAGTGTAATACGAAGTGAAAAAAAAGAGAAACAGAAACAAGTATTATTTACAAACTGATGATGAAAACAAATAAAACGCTCAATGATTTAATATACAAATTCGGAAAAGGAGTACAAACTTCTCCATAAACCATTAATTACTAATTATATTATACTGAATCCAGCTTCCTATGTATCTTTAAATATGTTTTTTTGAACCTGTGCTCTATATTGTATATAATTCACAAAACATATATGTCATAATAAAGACAATATAAATAATAAAGAAATCGGGCTATAAATATATTTTATTTTGAAAAAGCAAACACCGGACGTTTTATTTTGTTAAAATGTCTAAACGAGTGTTTTTCAGCTCGTGCTCTCACCTGTGGAAACACATGGTCTCACATCAGGCACCTGGCAGGAGAAGAAGAAGACTCTCACTTCCAGGTGGGTATCAGGGTTTCTTTTAGTTGGAAATGTCCCCAAACTAATGTTAAATGCTGAAACATGAGCTGTGAGATATTTATTTCATTGGGATTTTGCTACTGCATCACTATGCTTTGATTTAACACCTTCTTCAGCAAAACATGCACCTGCAGTTTGTGTATTTGCTGCGTTTGAATGTGCTTATTATTGTAGATCACGCTGAGAGACACACACACCAAACAACATGGAGCAACTTGCTTTCAAGTACATGGTGAGATAAGTTCGGCTCATGTCAGAGAATCATTTCACCCACATGCATGTGCACTGTAGTGACCTGTGTTTCCTGTCAGGACATGTGCAAAGTGGAGTCCAGCACTGACACCGACTCAGAAATCAGTCCCAGATGGTCCGACACCAGCACCATGGTATGTTTTTTGTTTAGTCGAGCACAAGAGGAGAAGTGGTGATGTTTAAAAAGAGGTTAAGCCCAGTTCCAGAGATAACATTTTACATTGTACGTCTCCATCATATTTGATTTCCCTCCCCAGAGACTGACCCTGTATATCTGTAACCTCAGTACCAGCATGCACTGATCTTTTTTAATTTGAAAATGAGCCCAACAGTCTCCTTAAATTCAATCAAGCTGCACCAAATCTCACACAATCATAGATATCAGGTCCCCGTCCAGGCCTGGTGAAGCAGTGATAGTGTCAAAAAAGAAGTAAACAACATCCCTGGATCCACACCAAAATGATATGGCTTCTTTCCTGACCCTCACCACATCCTTCCACCAAGTTGCATGGTGATCCGTTCTGTTGTTTTTGTGCCATCTTGCTCACAAACAAACCAAAGATCTCTGACGTCCTCCCTGAACAGGGATGTGTGAGCAGCGCCCCGGAGAGTGGGACACTGCGTCGGACACTGAGGCCACTGAAACCTGCTGCAAGACATGGCTGCTCTTCTTTGGTAATTCAATTCACTTTATTTGCATTGCGCCAAATCCCGTACATACATTATCTCAAGCATTTTCACATAGTAAGTTGGTTCAGACCTCACAGTATTGTAGGTAAACCCAACACAAGGAGTAAAACCTTTGTGACTGTGGAGAGAAGAAAACTACATTATTAACAGGAAGACACCAGAACTGGACTCAGTGTGGGGCGGCCATCTGCCTCGACCGGTTGGGGTGAGGAGAGAAATGGGGGAGAGAGAGGAGAGGTGGAGGGAAGGGTAGAGAAAGACCAGGAGCACTTGTCAGACAGGTTGTTTAAATGACTACAGTTAGTATTAATATTATTACACTCCTTTCATGTATCAAAAATCCTGCTCCTCTCCTATGTGTTCATGTGATCGTCTGTGTGCTTATATTTGTAGTTTTTGGACCCGTACGACGGCAGCTCTGAGGATTCTGATGAGTCACACTTCGATGTTAGTGTCTCCAGGCGAACACGGCAACAGGGAGGAGGAGGAGGGGGGCGTCGGTTCCTGGGCCGCAGCAGGAGATTTATCCTCCACCACCCTGCTTCTGTTGCCCTCAGAGACGTGATGAAAGATGGGACGAGAGATCCTGCGACAGCGCAGCAGCTGCAGCATCCCGTGGACGTCCAGATGAAATGTGGGAGTGACTCCGAGCTGTGGGTCTATGAGCTCGACACTCTGCCCTCCCACAGCGACAGGGAAGTCTGTGGAGATCTTGCAGCAAAAAAGACAAACGATTCCCCAGCATGCGCCCAAACCATGGATATCGAGTTGCAACTTCATGATTCTGGCCTGCTCGCTTCGAGATCCTCAACGCCCCACATGCCAGGACCCCTCACCCCGGTGGGAAGGGGCTCGTCCTGGATGCTGGACAGCTCCTCGGAGAGATCTCCCAGCCCGTGTGACCTCAGATCCCTTTACAAGAGAAAGCTCGGCCTCCCTGGAGCTGAAGTGGTGGAAGTGGGGCAAAGGAAGAGGCAGTGTGTCGTCAACATGGGGGAGGAAGAGGCGGGGGACTCTGCATCCGAACCATGTTAGACCCATCCGATGATGGACTGACAGAATGAAGTTCTTCTGTGATATTAAAAGCTTTAAAATGAGGTTTAATGACATACTGTATATAGTTAATTTAAAAAGCATTTGGATTTATTTTTCTACCTTGAGTAATTTCACACACTCGCAGGTGATAGGTCTGTTTGAACACGTTTTTGTTTGGAGGAATTACCATGGTGACCTGGTCCTAATGACTGACCCGACATCCAAGACACACTCCGTCAATGAAGAAACATTCAGTATGAGCCCCTCCTGATTAAAACAGCAACAGCTCTCCCTGAAATTTAGTCAGAGATGCTGCTTTAAAATCCAGTGTTCTCAAAATTATATGCTTTACTTTCTACAATTTGACCCAAATATAGAAAAAAAAACTGAATATCGAATTATTCTCCAGCATCTCCATCTGGCTCAGTGGGTTTCTTCCGGGTGCCCTAGTTTTTCCTCCCACACTTCAAACACAAACAGGTCAGGATAATTGGTGTATTTATGTGAATGAAATGAATAAGAGTGCAGCAGTAAGAAAACAAGGCTGTGTCAGAGTGAAAAGTAGTTTTGAAGAAGCGCTCAAGAACCTACATTAGCCAGCCCCTTCTGACAAGTTCATTCTGAGAGGGAAGCTGAACTAAATGAGGACACACGTTCATCAATTTCAGACATTGTTCTAACACCATTTCTGTCATTCTGGATGCCTGTGTGTGGTTTCTTTCTGGAAAATAAATTGTTCATGTCAGTTCTCTTGCAGACTGGAGTCCTATAAATATATACAGCCAACTGTACTACTGTTAATTCCTCTTGGAAATAGATATTATCGATAAAAAGCTACAATTAGTCCTATTCAGTTTTGACAAACATAAGAGTGTGTTTGTTGTAGACAAGGTCTTAACTCTTATATCCTGTTATGCCAATCAAGTGTTGGGACTTCTGCTTTCAAAGTTCATCCTGACCAGCAGGTGGCAGCAACACATTGAATATGAAGTCAAGCTTTACCAGTGGAGCCTCCAGAATGTTTCCATAAATATTTGAATAATACTCATTGATCAAATGTTCCACAATCAAAGACAGTGTAGAACAGGAACTTGCATGAGGTCAATGGGTATACACTGAGATTTACAGAATATATAAATAACACAGCAATGGGATTCCCCCTATTATAAATCCCTTGTTCCCATCACAAGTACATTTTAAATTGGCTCCGGCTGTATTTTACTCCACTCTAGTTACTTAAAAAAATGAACACAGTAAATATTTCACTAATAAAAATGAAACTGAAGTCATCAATGCAGTTCATCTTCCTTCTATTGTGGCTTTATTCAATCTAAAAACATACAGATTCCTTCATAAAAACACATTTTTCTTTCAACTCTCTTTTCCCACATTTCATTTTCCTCATCATTTACCATCTGACAACATTCCCCTGACCTTCTGAGACACTTTCCAAAAACATTAAGAATGAGTACATGTGTGTTACTGCTCCACAAATGTCTTACTACATTTAATATTGACTACACACTACTTTATAAATGGTGGTTAATAGGTACGTGATTAAGTGTGGGGTAAATAAGCAAGACTCTCTGGTCTTTAGGAATGACTTGGGTTGTTTACTCGGTGCACAGGACAGCGACTCCACGCTCGTAGAAGCTATGTGGATCTTCCTTGGTGGCGATGTCGAAGTCGACGGTGAAGATGAGGTCAGACCTGGTGAAGTTCAGGTAAACGGGCAGAGTCACCTGTGGTGGGCAGAAGGAAAAAAAATTAGATGCAGACAGCAAAAAGAAAAAAATATAATTTAATGGCCTCGTGATTTTCTAAATGCTTTGAGAATATACATTTAATAGAAAGACATCTTGTTGTGTGTCTGTGTTCATACCATGTGTCTCTTCTCAGTGCTGCATTGCGTGATCCATCGGAGCTGAGTGAGAGGCAGCTCCGTGGAGATGGTGTTGGACAGAGACAGCTTGTTGTTGGCACAGGTAGATCCCTGCAGTTTCAGACCTGAGAGCAACAGTGAGCATGTTCGACATTAGAAACAATATAATAGAATAATACAACTCTCTTATCTTGTGGTGACAAACTGGATTCTTATCTTAAGAGTAATTATTGGGGATTTCCTTTCTTTAGTTACCTTCATGAGAAGAATGTTTTTTAGACCAATCTGTTTTTCAGCATGATTAGGCAAAAAAGTACTACACAGATTTCCTGGAAACTTGATGGGAGGGTGGGACATGGGCCAAGACAGCGCCCCTTCAATTTTAGCCACCCCCCACTATCATTAACATTGTGAGATAGGCAAGATAAACATTTTTTCCAGAAAAAAATGCATGGATCTTGGTGAAAAAAATCTGGCATATGTAAGGAACTGATATCTGTAAGTCTTTGAAAGTTGGTCCTGATTGAATTTAATGGGACTGCATGGAGGTGTGTGCTCTACTGAGTGCCATCTACTTTGATAGGTATTTATAAAGACAATTTGGAACCTCACTTAACAGCTGTGTAAAACTCTATATTACTTTGAGCTTTGTTTTTCTGACCTTTGATGCCGAAGCTGCAGGCGTCCAGTGGGGTGCCCTGGGCAGTGGTGACATTAACCTCGAGAGACAGCTCTTCCAGAGACCAGCTGTTTGCCTGTGCCACATACTGGCGCGTTGCGGTGATGTAAGCCTCTGGTACAAACAGGCTGCCGAGGCACACGTGGATGTTCTGGTGAAGTGGAGACGGAAAGAGAAGAGGGATATAACAGTACCGTGAGTGCCTCTGTCAGTTTTTGCAGAATCTATCGCACTATTTAAGACTCCGGTTTTGTGATCCTGTGGATGAACAGCGAACCAAACTACCTTCAGCTCCTTTGCACCCCCACTGGCAGCTCCCTGGGAGATGTGCTGCAGCTGTTTGATCCTCTCACTGAAGTCTGCCACCCACTGGATCACAGTCATGGCAGTTGGGACTGTGTAGCGACACCAGCTGCGAGGGAGGATGCCTACAGAGACAAACAAACATATATACACATTTGTTATTCACTCAAAGCATAATCTGTTTAGTAATAGCTCGCCTGTCAAGAAAAAGAAATTAGTGCAGTTATATCCCCATATTATAACATTTTTTAAAACAAGTTAAATCTATTTAAAAACATAAACAAAGCTGAGTGAAACTGTGAAAGTTTACCTTTAACAAGTTCGCTGATGAGTGTGCGCAGGTCGTTGGTCTGCTTCTTCTTGCCCTCGCACACTTGCACCACATCGGTCAGATCCTGGCGGACCTCCTGCAGCATCTTGCAGCCCATCTTCACCTCACGCTCAAAGAACCTGAACAGTGGGTCCTGGTGGAGGAAGAGGATAATTCATCAAATACAGAGGAACTAGTGACACACAAGGCCAAGTAAGTATGTAAACGTCTCATTACCTCACGAGTCAAGCACAAAAATCTATCAAACACAAGATATTTTCAATGATGTTGAGCAGCTTCCTGCTTATTTTAGGTTTGTCTCTAGAAGACTGTTCCCCAACCAACATTCCTCTTATTTCAGCCATTACCTTGATGTTCTCTACTGTGCGTTTGAGCAGATTGACTGTTTGCGGCATGAGCTGCAGCCAGTTGCAGGCAGTGGTGTGAAGGGTCCTCATCCAGGCGGGCTGGGTGTCAGACGTGGATGCAGAGCGCTCCTTCTTCTCCGTGTCATAGGCAAGGTCATCCTCATCCTCCAACATCTGCATTTTCAGCATCTTACCCATCATGTCAGTGCCTGCGCAGCCCGGCGGAGGGAGCATGTGAGTGGGGAGGGAGGTGGAAAAACAAGGCCATGGTGGGAGGTAGGAGGAAAAGAAATTAATTGTGGTACAAAGAAACATGAAGCTTACCTCAAGGATCCTTCAATTAAAAAAAGGCAAGAAAAAGAAATAGTGGCAGACAAAGAAATTAGGACTACACTGGGTCGGATTAAACACATAAGGAATAAGGCAGCATTTCCAACAAACACATAAATCCCAAATGCATAAATAACCGCATTCATTACTGGACCTGTAAAAGAAATGAATGTAACTAATGTAGGGAGTGAGGTTTTGAGGGTTAATTAAGGGACGGGAGTGAGGATAGAGGGAGTGTGGAGGGAGGTACAAGGGGAGTGTGTTGGAGGTGACGAAACAAAAATGGAGGATTTGATGGGGAGCAAAGGGGATGGGGAGATTTGTGGCAGGTTTGAATCCTGACATGGTGGTGGGATGGGAATGGTATCTTAGCAAAGCGACATGATGGCTGTGAAATACAGCTGCTGGAGGGTGAGGACACGCACACCCTTCCTTTGGGCAGAGCACCTTCTAAAGCATGATGGCTGTGAGCTAAAGCTAAACTGAAATGCAGGACTATGACACACAAAACTACAACTAGGAGATACTAGTGAAGTTAGCTGATGAGAAGATGAGATTAGCGGAAGAAGAACCCTGAACATTTTCTTTGCCACCACGAACAGTGTTCTGCCCAAAGCAGATGTAAATATGAGATCTCGACCATTTCACTGCACCGTGACAGCCTGTCAAAGTAAGAGTTAAAACACTAGAACAGAGAGAGGGACAGATTGTTAATGGTTCATCTGTCCAGCCGACTGAGGAAGAAGAGTGACGATGTGCTGGGTTCCACTCGCTGTGACAAAACACAACAGTACAGACGAT
The DNA here is from genome assembly GCF_022539355.2 of Hippoglossus stenolepis. Lineage (NCBI taxonomy): Eukaryota > Metazoa > Chordata > Actinopteri > Pleuronectiformes > Pleuronectidae > Hippoglossus > Hippoglossus stenolepis. The sequence goes on from NC_061492.1 coordinate 9,780,234, forward strand.
GAAGACGACCAGTTGCAGCATCATACCCTGAGTGGTGAGCAGGACCTTCTCAGCATTGCTAGGCAATCCAAGCCAAGATGGAGTTTGAGTGTCGGGAAGCATCTCAACCCAGTGCATGAACTCCTCACGCCTGAAACAAAATCAACAAGACAAGGAATCTTTACTGGTTGAGTTCAGCGGGAACAGTCTTTCAATCTTACACCACAGGGAAAAGGTTAAATAAAACTGACCGAATGCCTTCAGGCATCTTGATATCGTTGTGTCCGTCAACCTTCAGAGCCAGTTTGAACTCGCTGTCGAAGCTTCTCTTGGTGAAGATGCGGTCGAGGAAGGTGATGAGCAGGCGCTGGTCAAACTCGTTGTCGATGCGGCCGCCATAGATGGACTGAGCCATCAGGGTTTTCAGAGCCGCCCAGGGGATCTTGTCTGGTGCGATGTTCTGACGACCCTGTGTGTTTGGAAAGTGGTTTTACATCAATGAGTAAAAAGTTTCCACTGACAGCAAATCATTTTCATGCCGACACATTTAAGGCAGTTTGTAGAATTTGTGCAATATTCCGCTACCTTAGCAGTGTCGTCCAGCCAGGTGTCAACGGTGTCACAGGCAGAGCGGAGGTCCGACTCTCCGAACTCGTATTTCTTGGACCATCCCAGAGGTGCATAGCGCAGACGCTCCTGAATGACTGCATGGAACCAAGCCAGCAGAAAGTACAGACGTGCACGCTCGTTGGGAGCCTGAAGAAACATGGGGGGGAAAGTTATTCAGGAAGTAAATGTATAGAGAACGCATGTAGGTGATTGACGATTTAACTTGTGAAATATATTGTGAGACAAATTCAATTCACCTTGCACATGCGAGCCACAGGGATGCCGCTGAAAGTCCTGAGCATGTTGGCCTTGACACCAGGAGGAGGCTCAAACACAAAGATCCGACCTGCACGGAGCAGATTCACAGGCACCTGGCAGGAAAACACAGTGATGAGAATTTAACGTAGGTAAAAGAACAAGGAGTTTGGGACTAGAGCTACATCAACATTATAAAATGTTTAAAATAACTTTATGAGTGATGTGGTTTACCTTGGGGTTGATCTCCATTGTCAGGAAAAGCCTGAAGCTGGTGTGAGGCTGCATAGAGTGGAGCTTCTTCTCCAGCTGCATGAGCCACCCAGGGGCAAGATGAACGTTCTCCAACATCACCCACCTAGAGGACGATAACAGACAGGCCATAAGTACAACAAAATACAGTGTACACCCTTACAAATACACATTAACAACATCACTCACCTGCCAGACTTGACAGCTGTGTTGATATCTCTGTCGGCCTTGTTGAAGCCCTCAGCAGAACCTGTGTGCAGTAGAAAAACAAAACATTTTATATCGTCACTTATGCCGTTGACTTAGCTTAACAACAAACCTCAGAGCGGATTCCTTCCTTACCAATAGAGATGGAAGTGATTTGTTTGTTCTGCTCAGCAGCGAGATCTCTGACCAATCCGCTGGCATCATAACCTGGTACAGAGCACATCAACACTGGGGTGCTGGGCTTCACCTACAGACACAAGAAAAACCATGTCAGCAACATGCAACAGCAAGTGCTCTGGACAAAAAAATATCAAAAGAAATATTTGACGTTACCTCACTGTCCACGATGTTACCCAGGTCAAGAGGCTGCTCGATGATGTTCATGAAGGTATCTCCCAGAACCTTTGAGACGAAGATGTGGGACATGGCCAACATACGGTCGGGACGGAAGCTCTCAATCAGCAGCAGCTGATGCACTGCCTGGCCAATGGGAGCTGAAACGGAAGATAAGACAGGTCAAAGAACAGCATGTTATTTATTCTTACTTGTCATTAAAATAATACTGTATACACTCACTGGACTGCTTCTCCTCTGCCCACAGATAAGGAACTGCCAGCTCTGGACTGTTGCTCTCAATCCACATGAAGAATTGCTAGAATATCAACACAAAGCCATAATGATCAGCAGGTTCTCTCAGATTATCAGTGAGCTCAGATTTTGTGTAAATGGACCAACAGAATCTGCAACTACTCACATCATCAGCCTCAACTTTGCCCACCAGGTCTTTGAATGCCGGAAGGCGGCTGAGACGGACCATGGCCTCACTCTGCTCAGTGGTCAAACCCTTCACCTTGGGCAGTGACATGCCCGTCAGAACAATCTCCTTACTGCGCAGGAAGTGCTGGAACTCTGTGTCATATGACGGCTCACTGAAAGAGATGGATTTCAAATGGTTCAGATTTGTGCTTGTGGATGTTAACTGAGACTACAGCTTTTATTTTGTTATAAGTTTTGCAATACTTTTGGTGTAATATTGGTGTATTACCTGGTTATGCCCTTCAGGCTGATCCTACCCAGCAGCATGGCAAAGGTAATGTGGTCGTGGTGCAGCATACCTCTGGCTACCCTGTTAAATGCCACCTACATTCAAGAAAACAGACAAATTTATGTCCATTGTATTCACATCAACAAAGAGAGCGGGCCTCTTGTTTTCAAAACGTGTGGTTCAAACCTGGAAGAGGTCCTTGGTGATGACAGCGAGTCTCTGTGAGTGGTCAGTGATGTTCTTGAGGTTGGAGTTCTCATACAGCACTGTGTGGTAGGTGTCCAGGAAAAACTTAAGAGAGTACTGGTACAGGAAGTGCATCTGGAACAAGACAGTAAAACAAAAGTTAGCTTTTATATTGAGATATGTTTGCAGATGAATGATACTGAAACAAGTCGACATGTATCCAGACCTGGTTGAGAGCCTCCATGGTGAAGTAGATGCTGCTGCAGGCTGACGACAGAGACAGGTACTGCTGTGACACAGCCTCCACCTCTGCCATAACGATGTCCGTCTCCTCCACCTTTCTCGTCACCTCGGCCGCCTCCTTCTTCAAGTTCTCCAGTGTGGTGATGATAGTGTCGTCGTCAAGGATACGGCCCTTGACCTCATTGAGGGCCTGCAGCAGAGATTTTTCCAGCTGACGCAGGCGAAGCTGGAACTCGCCTAAAAGGAGAGAGGAGTATTTGGTATTGGCAAGCAATTGGTATTCTGATTTCAGACCATTATTTTACCACAGAGACTCAAGTCTGAATTATCAATCTAAGGCTTAATAATCATTATCCCCAGATTTGTCCCATCAATGTGTTGGTGCCTCTACCCCTTAGTGTCTCACCTTGCAGTTTGAGGAGGTCAGAGCGTTTCTCATCCACATCAGGCCTCTCAGCCTTTAGGACCTCGTTGAGACACTGGCTCTGGAGGCTGCTGCGTGTCACCGTGAAGTTGACAAATGTCACACGAGAACACAAGTCTGGTGCGAACTCCACCTGCATACACAAGAAACACCATATTAAAAAAAACTGAACAACAAGGAAATGCCCTAAATTTACAGATGACTTTCTAATGAGGTTACCTAAGCTACAAAGGAACATTACTCACCGTTGGGTCTCTTGTGGAGAGGAAGATGACAAATGAAGGCGACAGATCGATGTCCTGGTCTCCGAGGGTGATGAGGACACGTCCTCCAGTTCTGCGGACCTCTCTGTTCAGCACTGGGTTCAGGATAGGGTCGTAACTTTCTACATCCTACAGAGCAACAAAAGCGTGAATCACGAAATTCATGAAACTAAAAGGGCAGGTGACCGTGATCAAGTAAAGAGTGCTCAATAACTGCAATTCAGTGTTAAGTAACTGCTCTTACCTGGACCAGCAGTGGGTTTCCAAAACGCAAGGCGCTCTCCAGGTTCTTCCTGAAGGCATCATCCAGGAAACTGGTTCTGGTGATCTTGCGATCTTTGTACTCGTTCATAATGAACTCTGTGGCTTGGCCTGATGGGTCGATGATGAGTGGGTACCTAAAAAGAACAATGGTATAGAACAATCAGCCTAATAGTAATAAGAAACACTGAAGACAACATTACAATTCCAGAAAATAAAGTTACTGACCTGTTGAAGCGCTTGAGCATGATGGCATTCTCAGTGCACAGGTCGTCAGCTGGGAGGGAGTTGGCCTGCCAACGCAGCCTCTCGTCAGCATTGGACAGGTACTCAGTTCTAGCGATATCCGTACGGAACTGTGGGAGAAATTTAGTCCGGATATTAGATTACAGGAAATGCAAAATGTGTGGTTGTGGCTGGTTGAAAGAAACATTGCTGAAAAAAGAACGATAAAAGAAAATACAATGTATGAATAATAACCTGTATTCTATAGCTAAAAACCTAACTTTGCCATAACCTCTTATATGATTGTAACATCTTCATTCTGAGGAATCAAAAAAAACTTTAATGTTTTATATCAACATCTATTATGTTTCTATTAACGTAAATATGAATGGTATTTGTAGATACACATGTGTCTTCAGCACTTCCAAGTACCTGAATGTTTGCCTGCTGCAGGTGATGAGACCAAGTAGTGAACAGGTTCTGTCTCATCTGCTGTTCAAAGTAGCCAGCGTAGGTAATGAATGCTGAAGAGAGTAAACAGTCTCCAGCGATGGTGGACATCTGGTTCTTGAAGGTCTCACTGGTCTTCTCCCAGCGTTCGCTTTCAGCTGACAGACTCTTCAGAAGGGCTGTGCTGCGATTCACCTGAGAGAGAAGATCAATATTTCAGTTTGAAGTGGAATAAAACAGAGCGAAAAAACCCAGAAGCAAAACATTTATCTGATGTTACCTTCGCCTCAACTGCAGCCAGGTCGGCCTTAATGGCCTGGGCCTCTGAGATGAGGACGGCGTACTCCTCCTTGTAGCGAGCGATGCTGGACTCCAGGTCTCTGATCATCTGCTCAACCTCCTCTGCCCTGTTCTTGTTGTCCGTGGCATCATCCTCAAGCTTTTGCAGTTCGCTGCGCAGAGGCTCCACACGCTTCAGCATGTCAGCATAATTGAGCTAAAGGAGTGGAAGAACATGGCATGCATTAAAAGGACAACCCTTTCCACCCTCTTATCATAATCTTCACATTATTTTTGTCTTCTTACTTGAGCAATTGCCCATTTCACCATAGGCCCACAGGCCAGAGAGGCTCTGTTGACACCTTCATAGTTGTAGCCTGGGTTGGAAAGATAGTTCTTCTTCATCTTGTCACGGATGGAATCACTGGATAAAGGAGAAACAGTCCAAGAAGTTAGAAAACGGCAGTACTATTAACAGTCTATATTTACTTATATGTAAGGGGTGGAGAAATTTTGTTAAATCAAAAGAAAGTTAATATTAATTAATAGTATTGGGCTACAGTAATGTAATTTTTGTTTGGCTTGGGGATTGGGATGTAAATTCTATCATCTTTCCAGGGAGAAATGCAAAATCAGGACACTGACAACGATCCAGGATTGATTCCAGTCAGTCAACCACACGTTACCATCAGTTCATGTTCTATTTCTACAAAATCAACCACTGAGACTGTTCCAGAAACCTACAATGAAAAAATAATCACAGATGTTGGTTGATTAATGTACTGATTAAATATAATTTGAGTTTCCATTAGATAAAGACTAAACAGACACTGTTGATGCCGGTACCTCATTTCCTCAGAGGAAAAGTTGATTATGCTGCTGATGAAATTGTCCCTGATAATAACTTGTCTGATTTTTTTCCAGTCATTGGTCTCCTCGCCCAGCATAAGGCAGATAGACTCCAGGGCCAGTTTGACTGCAGCTGGGGGATTGGTCATAGCCCGCACTTCTACTAGGTGCTGCCGCTTAATAGAACTCACCGCTAGTCAGGTGGAAGGAGGAAAGTGTTTGAAAGAGAGGAGGAGTAAGGGGGGGGGAGAAGTTTGGAGAAACAAGAAAGAGGGAGAGGGTGATCTTTAGTGAACAATTGCAGAGTGCATTCTCTCTCATTTCACCTGATCTCCTCTGCGGAGAAGTTAACAATGGTGGGGATGAAGTTCTCCCTCATGATGATGGATCGGATCTGCTTCCAGTCTGTCGTACTCTCCCCCAAGAGCAAGCAGATGGACTCCAGGGCCAACTTCACGGCTGCGGGGGGATTGGCCATGGAACGCACCTCCACCAGGTGCTGCTTCTTAATGGACTTAACAGCTATTAACATCAGGCGAAGAAGGATTATGATAAAGGAAGGGGCAGTGATGGAAGGAGGATGTAAGCAGAGATAGTTGTTAACAAAAATCACTTTGAAATAGCATTGTAATATAATAAAAATGGGGAAAAAACAAAAGAAAAGAAAACGAAAGGTATTTATAACTATTGGATAAAGAAGCTTGGAAAATAATCCTCTATCTTAACAGTACTATAATGCAAATCTCAATTAAACACTCAGAAAACAGAGGTGAGTAAACAAGCAACTGTACCATTCTGAGACTCAATAACAGCAGGCTCCACCTGCTCCAGGTCCTCTTGGACTCTCAGCTGTTTGTCCTTGATCACCACCTGCTGCTTGTACACGGATTCCTGGATCTCCTGGCTCATCACCTGGAATCACAGCAGTAACAGTACAAGTTAATAAATCTAAGTCTTTGCAATACAAAGCTAAATGGAGCTCGTCGGTAGCTGTACAACATGTTATAATACCAAAAAGCTATGTTTGTCTTCTTGGAAAAACATTTCTTCCTGCCTACCTTTTTCTTCTCAGCCTCCTGCTGGTCTTTGACCATCTTCTTCAGTTTGTCGTTGGCAGCAGCATTCTTTGCCTCCAACTCCTGGCTCTTGATTCTCAAGTCACGGCGAAGCTCCTCCACCTTATTGAGGAGTTATCAGAATAATCAGGAAGTGGGACAAGAACTGGCAAATTGACACCTGGTTTGTTAGGGACCAAGTCAAATCTTTACAGATCAAAATTAAGAATAATACTCCATAATTTTACCTGATCGACAGTCTCCTTGATTTTGCGGAGGCCGACGTTAAGGTGCATCTGCTGCTCCTCTAACTCACTGCGTTTCTCATTGAACAGGTTGGCATACTGGTTGATGAAGTCCAGGTAGTGGCGAGGAGTGATAGACATGGTATGACCACCTCGCTTGGCCAGTCGGTTGTTGGCCTGTAACGAGTGGATATCAAGTTTTAAGAACATATATGAAGTATTCATTAGTAGAAGATAAACTTAGACTTTACAATGCATCAATCACATCACTGCAAATATCTTTACCTGGTGAAGTGTCTGGTGCACAAACACACAGCCGTTGATGATAGCCTCGCGATGAGATGGCATCTGGGGCAGTTTGTCGTAGACGATGGGCATGTAGTCTGGCACCTTGTAGTTTGGTTTCTCCAGATCCATCTTGCTTGTGAACTCCTTACCCACCTGATAAAGGGCTCCTGTGGACCAGTCTCCAAACCAGTTCAGCACACACCTGGCATAGGGGAATAAGCGTTTTAATTTAACACAAACTCCACATTTTCCAGAATCCCCCTAGTTTCTCTGATGTCATGTATTAATAATGTTCCTCTACCTGTTGAATAGGGCAGGAGATGTGGCGGCCCTGTCCTTCAGGCCCTCTGATGAGGGGTTCATGGTGAAGACCACATGGAGGTTTCGGATGACCTGACTGGTGAACCACTTATAAAGCTCTTCGTGTGTGTCAAGCATCAGGCCCTCTTTCTGGGCTCCCTCCTTACACTGCGTCATCAGGGTGGCATACTCATCTCCCTCAAACAGACCAGGAACCTACAAAACAGGCGACATAAAAAATATTGAGAACCTGAAAAGTATGTGCCCACTACCCAATGACTACAGAGGGCCACAAAGATGTATCAAGTGGTGCTCTACATCATCCTACTGAGGTCGGCATGTTACCTCTCCATTGGCCAGCAGTGTGTTCATTCTCTCAAGGAAACCAGAATCCAGCACATTGGATTCATCCATGATAAAGGCAATCTTCTCATTCTTGCAGCCAGAGCGACGCAGCACAGTCCGCAGGTCCTCGTCAAAGTCGTCTCCAGTGTATTTCCTGTGTACCTGGAAAAACACACACAGAAGTCAATAAATGCATAAAGACAATTGTATGACTTCACTTCACATAGGTTTACATGCATTTTTACCAACCTTGATCTGGTAGACACTGAGTCCGTTCATCCAGGCTACAAAGCGAGATAGAGTGGTCTTTCCTGCTCCACTCACACCGATCAACAGGAGATGGCCCTGAGGCTGACGGAAAATTCTAGAGAAAAATATATCATCTTTAAAACCCTGCTGATAAAGCAAATACACCAATAAAAAAAATTCTTGGAGGTCAATGAGAACCACTGAACTATAAAATCTCAGAGGCTTTTACTTACCGGTCAATCCTGAGGACGTGGTCCAACACCTCGTTGAAGAGCACCAGAGGGACATCCAGCTCCTCTTCATAGAAGACCTTCAGACGGGCCTTCACATAGTCCCTCAGCTCCTCCTGTTCCACTGGGATGTAGTCCTGCAACCACATACAAGATACTCAGTGTCAATTAAAAGATTTTACAATTTCAGTATCATAACCAAAGCAGAAATCACAGTATAGTCAAAATATCTCAAATTTACCTTGGAGAGCCAGTTGCTGTAGAGGATAGGCCTGGTAAGAGCCTTTTCCTTATCGATGTTGGGAAAGTGTTTGACAGCAACCATGTCAATGTTTTCATCTGTCCACCTTCTCTCTTCATCATCAACCAGCCTGGAAAAGTACAAGACCAACCACTCAGTCACTAAAGGTCTCAAGTCTCAAATCAGTCTTCAATTCAGTTTGTTAATAAATTACATCTCATAATCCAAGCTGTGACTAATACAGCGTAACCTCTCAGTAACTAATGCTCACCTGTCCTGGAAGAGGCGGAGAGCCTCATGGGCCCAGATGCGGATGAGCCCCTCAACAGGCAGAGTCTCAAGTGGGCGCAGGGCCTCAAATATACCCCTCACCCAGCGGGTCATCTCTCTGGGAGAGTAGATGTAGTGAGGCTGGGTGTCCTGAGTGAACCGCTCCTGAGGGGTTAAAGAAACAAAATAAATGTAACTGTGAAAAAATTATATTAAAAAATACTCCTCTTCAGTCTGTACAATGTTTTCTGTGTAAATATGTAGTAAATTGTGTTTTCGTGATGTTGCTCCTTTACCTGAGACATGATGTAGAACTCAACCATAGCAGCAGTGAGAGGCTCAGCATATGTACGTAGGGAGGGAATGAGGCGCAGCATGGCCCGGTTGAAGGTTCCATAAATCTGGGTGAGAGAGGCTGGGCCTGGATAGTCCACATAGACCACAGGGACATGGCGCAGGAACCTAAAAACAGCACACCATGACTTCTCATATACAGTATATTTTTTGGTTATTTCAGGAGTTTTACAATAAAAATACAATTAATATTTTGATATGCAATGTTCTACTCTGTTAAGTCTAATTAATGTACCTGTGTGTAAGAGGCTTTCTGCCAGGATCAGTAGGAGGATTACAGGCACCAACAAACTGGATCCTCTCTAGTTTGACCCAAGTCTGGTCCGAGGTGCGATAGAAACCTCCATGTTCCACCATCTGCAAAGAAACAGGACAAGGGAGTTTTCACATACAATACAAAACCAAACAAATTCAATAATCCTGCAGTTAAAATTTGAAAACATGCATCATACCTGTCTGAGGAAAGAGATGACTCTCTGTGTGCCATATTTGTCCATGTCTGGCAGATTGATCTCATCACAGAACAACACCAGCCATTTGCCCAGCTGGACGGGGGCCAGGACCACACCGTTGGGGGTACGGCGGTACTCACAGTAGTGGTCAAAGGTCTTCAGCAGCAGCTCTGGAGTTGTGGCACTGGAGAAGTTCAGACCCACAACCTGATGGAGAGTAGGAGGAAATTTGGAAATTTAAAAAATGTAGTTTAAGTTGAACTGATTTTTATGATTTCCAATTAATTCTACAACACTTTGATTATGTCTCTTGCCTCCATATCAGGCAAAGCCCTGAGGGCGCTGAACAGGGTCATAGTTTTTCCAGAGCCAGGAGGTCCACACAGCACCAGTGGTTTGTGCTCTGCCAGCCATGTGTAAAGCAAAGCCTCGTGACGAACAGTGTCCAGAGTGGGAACCACGACATCGGGGGATGCCACTTTGTGGGTCTCTACCTCAATCTGGGGCACCTTGCCTTGCCAGGACTGCCATTCACCTGAGATGCACACCTGAGTGGAGAGGAAATATGTTTAGCTTGCCTCCTCGACTTTTAGATACAGAGTAACTTTTCCTTTACTCAGAACAATCAATAGTTGACAAACTCATAGAGGCTGTACCTCGTAGTCAATGATGGGAACATTGGGAGCGGAGGGGAGGGGAACAGTGGTGATACGACGAATATATTCTCCAAGCTCAGCCCTCATCTTCAGCCGTCCATCACCAGAGAAGGACCACAGCACGGCGTAGATTAGGTACCTCTGTAGAAAGATAACATCACAAAATTATTCAGTGTAAAAGTGGTGTACGGCACAAATTATAAGACGGCTGTGCTTCTTTAACGTACACTGAGAGAATACAGAATCTTACCTGCATGTATCTCTCCAGCTGATCAATGGGCATAGGGAAGTCAGGGTGGTTGTTGTTGTACAGAGCCACATTACGGCAGGCCTGGTGCAGCATAGAGCACAGGGAACCCAAACAGCGCAGGCGGGTGAAGTCCATGATGTGCTCCATCTTGGAGGCATGTTCCAAGGCCTTGATCACCAGGCCTGTAGAGGTGAAGTAGGGCTGAAGGATCGCTGCACTGTCACGCTGGATCTAGTGTGAAACACACAGCAGGAAATCAGTGAAGAAGAAATGTTTGAGTCTTACGTAGTTTATTTTTTGTACTTTCATCCTTTTACCTGTAACATCGGTGATGCAGTCTCGTCCTCATCCTCTATGCCCTTCCTCTTGCGCTGAGCTTCATCCTCTCCCTCATCCAGTGGGATACTGCGGATGCGAGCCAGGAAGTTGTTGAAGATCATGTCAGTGCTGAGGACATCCTCACTGAACCAGACCATACCACAGCGAGACACGGTGGCCAGGGTGGCGTACTTCAGGTCCTGTACTTCAAACATCACACGCACCTGTGAAGAAAGGGAGACACTCGGGGTAAATAAACAGTAACTCAGTACAGACAGGATTAAAAATGAGCCAATTGTGCTTGAAGTGCTGTGCTGTTACATTTGGTGGCAAGCTGAGACGCTCTCCGTTAGGCAGGGTAAGCAGTTTGTTGTCATCCAGGACAGAGTTGAGATTTTCAACCCACTCAGGGTCAACATCACCATCAAAGATGATCCACTGGCGCTTCTGCAGTTCACCTCGGACGTTATCAATGATCCTAGAATTGAAAGAATAAGCATCTTGCATGACTTATATCCATAAAGAAAGGGCCACATTGCATGATCAAGATCAGCTGAGTTGACTTTTACTCTTGATTACAAAATTTAACTCACTTCCTGAGGATGTGTGTGAACAAGCCATCAGTCCATTCACGAGTGTTAGGGTCCAGGGTTCCGTACAGGTGATCCTTGCTGATGGCCTTGGGGTCGATGATGTGGGCCATGCCCTCAACACCTTCCAGCCTCTCCAGGGCCTTGAGCAGCACCCTCCACGCCATGGTCTTTCCACTCCCTGAAGGTCCAACCATCATCAGGCCGTGGTTGATCTGTGTGATCTGATACAGCTGGAGCACCTGGAAGATGTTGAGACAAGGTTTCGGAATATTAAAGTCACCTGGATACTGTGGAATTTTATCCTAGAACTCAGGATCCTGAGAACGGAGGACTCAATGACCATCTCTAAAAGTAGCAAGTGAACATAAAAAGTATATGTAACTACATACCTTCTCCACCCACATGGTGCCCACATCATCACCATCTCCATAGGTGAGGTACATCTCCGCACAGACCTTCTTCAGCTCCTCCCTCAGTGCAGTCATCTCTCCTCTGTGGTACTGGACACCAGGGAAGACATCTGACAGAAGGCTGAACAGCAGAGGGATGTCCTCTGCCACCAGCTTGGGAACCATTGTCTCACACACACTCTGGATCAGAATCTACAGTAAACGGGACACAAACTAATTGAATCATTCGCGTTCATCAAGCTAGATTATAAAAATGTCAGGAGTAATGATTAAGCAATGATAAAGCAATACAGAAACTTAATTTTACTACTTTAATAATACTTAATATTAATGTATTTAACTATACCTCCTGTTCAGGAAGGTTCTCAGCGATATCATTTTCGTCAACGACCTCTCCACGCTCAAACTTCTCCCTCTTGATCCTCTGGATGCGCTCACGCTTGACATTACCAGCACTAATCAGCACACTCTTCAGAGCTCGAAGGCCAAAATCGTAGTGACTCTGAGATGACAGCTGCTCGTCGCACAGCCTGAAATAAAGACGAGGAGTAAGTCAGAGAGGATAAACTTAAAATCCTTCCAAAGCTATTTCAACTTTTCTGTACATACTTGAAGAAGGGCACAATCTTTTTAGCCAGGATCTCAGCAGTGCGGAAACCTTGAGAGTAGAGCATGACTTGTGCGATGAGTTGGCGGTCAGGCTTGGTCATGGCCAAGCTGCGGAACAGCTTCTTCAGATTGTCAGGCAGGTTGGAACGGCCAGCGTAGCCAGGGTTCATGGTGATGAAGATGGCCATGTCTGGGCTCACCTTCACCTGCTTGTTCAGGAGCTCTGTGGTGACTGGCACACCTGAGAAGGGGACAGAGGATAAGTCATTTACACTGCAGGTCTCATGTAGAATAATAATAATTTTATGCATCTCATCTAAATTACATGCTTTTAAAATGTTGCCCTGTACCGGGGATTTTTTCTTTTAACCATGCAGTAAGCCAATTTGTTAAATCATCATTATCTGGACATTCTCCTTAACATTCCTGGTTCCATTCATAAAACACTTACTCCTGTCTCTGTTTGGGTTGCTGTGCTCCCTCAAGGCCACCTGGATGTACTGGACCTGCTGGGAGACGGCAGACAGCATTCTCTCCTCCAGACGATTGAACTCATCGAAGCAGCCCCAGGCTCCAACCTGGCACAGACCCACGAAGATACGACCCATGGCCTGAAAAAAAGAAGATGAACAAAAGAGATGCGCAAGTTATATAACCATCATGAGAACCAAATCCTGAATCTGTATTGTCTTACAGCTACAGAGTGGACTAAAAACAAAGAAACACTTGTGCACCTGGAAGTCAAATGTCTCATCACAGTTGAAGACCAGTACAAAGCGGCCAAGCTGGTGACCAAGAGCTTTCACAGACTCAGTCTTTCCTGTGCCAGCAGGACCTAGATGAGAAGAAAAACTCAGTGAAGCTCAGTGTTTTCCATCTAATTTGTTTATTCTCCATTTCTTGTGTGCAATTAAATTTCATACCAAATGGTGATCCACCAAGACGGGCCTCCAGAGCCTGGGTCATGGTCAGATAGCAGCGGTCTGTCAGAGGTGTCTGGACAAGCTTGTCCTGGACACCCAAGTACTCAAAGCCGTAGTTGAACTTGGCATTGGCCATCTGAATGGATAGCTGTTGCAGGACGTCAGTCTGCTTGGGGTCAAAGTAGAAGCGCATCTGGCTGAGCCACTCAAAGGACTTGGAGTTGTCGATCTTGTTCTTGATCAGAGTCCTGCTCACATCACGCTGGTGCACCAGCTCGGTGATCTAAGCGAGAGGAGGAGGGATTTCAGAGAGTTTACATCAAACAAACATTCTTGAAAAAAAATACTGTGAAAAAAATTCCACTGACCAAATGTTCCAGTTTCCTCCTGCGGATGGGAGGCTGCTCCATCAGCACGGTGTCGGCCAACACATTGAGGGTGGCCTCCACATTTGACAGCACACCCTGCATGGGCGTCAGGTCCTCACCACCAGCGATGGTGGTCAATGCAGCCTCAGTGTTCTCAGACCAGGCAATCTGGGCGGAGAGGACGACCAGTTGGGCCTGTGGAAAGAGGACACAGATAAATGAAATTCTGCAACCATTTTTTAAATGTCTAGAATATCAAATGATTGCTCTCTCTGTCGACCTGGTAACGATCAATCCAGTCGATGTACTGGCTCAAGTCGATGGCTGTGCCCTTGTTAAAGGCTGTGACCTCCGTGACTGACTCAGCAAGCAGCTTCGCCAGCGTCACCCTCATCTCCTTCTCCACCAGCGTCAGCCACTCGTTGATCTTAGGGTGATCTGTGATGGAGACCGGTGTCTTGTAGACAATCTCTTCACCCTCGCGGGAGGAGATTCCCAGAACCACAGTGCTGTCCTCGTTCAGAAGGATGCTGGAGACACCAGCAAACATCTTTTTGAAGTGCTTCTGCAGTTTGGCCACATTCTTGCTGTTACCAATGATCTCAAGCAGGTCCTCGTCTCCCACAAAGTAGAACCTGTGAAGAAAAAAAGAATAAATCAATTAATTTAACTTTTGAAGATGCACTACTAAAACAAAGTATATTTCCATATTTCCTCTTTCAGCTCGCTCTGCCTTAGTGTTATCTTCATACCTGGGGAATGAGGATCTCTCTCTCTCCAGGTATTCTCCCAGGGCTTTCTGGATTTTCCCCAGAAGGTCAGCCAAGCGCTCCAGAGACCTCTGTACTCCCTGTATGTTCAGCACGTCCATTACTAAAGGAGACTTTGTTACCTTCTTCATCAGTGCCAAGAACTCTGTGCTGATACTGTGGGATAAAGACAGAGAGAGATTACATAAGGTTTATAGATATAAATAAAAAATGTATAAACTGTTTCCATAAAATGCGGGTCCTTCATTTACCTCGAGAATCTCTGGGTTTCTACTGGCAGCAGATGTTTGATGTCAGCACTGCCTGTGAAGATGCCTTCCAGGTAAACCCAGCGACGCTGGACGTCAATCCAAACATCAAACAGAGCCATGATACGATTCAGCTTGTCCTCCCAGCTCAAGGCATCTTCCTCAAACACCTGGAAGAAAGAACGCATTTAGAAAATGTAATATTCGTACAAAATTAAATTGTTGTAAGAATAAAGACAATATGTAACCGTTTACCTTGTAGTATGGAGACAACTTCATGGCAGACACGCTGTTTATGTGTTCTTTGACCTTGTTGAAGAGGTCATCCCAGCCTCTGATCAGACGACACTTGTTCTGATAGTTCACCAGGTCCAGCTCGTACGAGTTCCACACTTCACGGATCTGAGAACCAGCAAGCACAGACAATTATAGAGTTTTGAGAGACATTTAAAATTTCCTGTAAAGGAAGCTGTAGATAAAAAATATGTTAATCCCTCTGTAAGCATTACAAAAACACGGCATCAAGTCTAACGGATCCTCCCTCTTCACCTGTTTGAGGAACTCCTCCAAAGCCATCTCTCCCTGGGCGACCAGGAGAACATCCTTCACCACCATCTCATTCTTCTGCAGATCTATATCCCAGATCTGTCCCAGGGTCAGCTCAGAGAGGACCCAGTTCACATGCAGACGCTTCATCAGCTGCTTCCAGTGACGGTCCTTCAGAGCCTCTGATTTCAGCTCAATCACCAACATGTTGACCTGGAGAGAGAAAGTAAGACGCAAAGACTTTAATAACCCAGAATTTCATTTTCATCTTTTGGCTAACTTTGTGCTCAGTGGGGAGAAAAACTTGCTGCCTGACCTTCATGTATCCTTTAAGCAGCCTCTGGACGAACTCGTACGAGGCATACTGTCTCAGTCGTGCTTGGAAGTTCTTCAGCTGGTTCAGAAGACCATCTAGACTCTGACGAAGCTACAAACACACAAGAACAACATTAGAACTGTTAAATTAAAGACATTTTACGTATTAACGGAGAGCTTCACTAATCTGAATGATTACTGTGTATTTTACCTTGCGAGGCTGCACAGACACCCATGGCTGATCTTTCATCTGGTCGATTTGCTCCCAAACCCTTCCCAGCTCAGACCACACCTCCTTCAGGTCATGCAGCTCCTCCAGTGCCACCTACAAGTCCCCACAAAGACAGAAATGAGCCCAAATAAAAGTATTTATTTGGTCATCTATTTTGTCTTGGAATAAGTCTCTTCATAGTTTGATCTTCAACTTATGACTTCAACTTTTATGTGAATGTGTGCAGGAATTACCTGCACCCTCTCTTCACTGCCGCTGAGCAGGCCAGTGTCAGTGAGCTCCAGGGCCTCTTTGGCACGGGCGCACTTCTCCCTTTCAACCTTCAGACGGCCAAAGTTGCCTTCATAGATGGTCAAGGACTGAATAGCCTCCTCTGGACGCAGGTTACCCTGATGGAACAGGTTATCCATTACACATTAAAGACGTTTGATGAAATTATCTCTAGTGAATGAAGGTCACGTAAAGGTGTCTCTTCTTTTTACGAAAATGTATGAATCTCTTGGTATGATAATAATAACATGACTCTTTCTCTTACAGCAACTGGTTTGGTCTTTTCCCACTCGTTGAGCAAGTCAGTGGTGCGGTTTTCCACAGCTTTGTCCTCCTGAACAATCTTCAATTGCAGGTTGGCCACCTGCTGCTGGATAGCAGTATCTTTACGCTTCATGATGTCACTGAAGGCACCCCATTCACCTTCAATGTTGTCGATGTAGAGCCAAGATGGTGGGAACTGGAATCTCTGCTTCTCCAGCAAACGCTGCCCATTGCGGAACAACTGGAGGTAAAGGGGGAAGAACCT
Source organism: Hippoglossus stenolepis (assembly GCF_022539355.2). NCBI lineage: Eukaryota > Metazoa > Chordata > Actinopteri > Pleuronectiformes > Pleuronectidae > Hippoglossus > Hippoglossus stenolepis. Next base: position 9,796,827 of record NC_061492.1, read on the forward strand.
CATTAGATCTTATAATTGTCTTTGAAGCATGCCGTTATTTAAAAGGGATGTACGAAAAAGGATACTGAATGTTTTCGAGTACTTACGTCCACATTTTTCTCAAACTGTTTGATCTTGCGCTTCAAGGTCTGGACATATGTGATGAAGTTAACAGCATCTGAAGTGCTGGCTGTGTCCACAGAGTGTTGCTCCAGATCTTGACGGGACTTGGTGACGGAACAGAAAAGCGCGGTTAAATTGTAGTTCAGAGAATAACCTTTTAATTTTCTAATATAAATAATATTATTCATTACCTTGGAGATCTGGGCATGGAAGTCCTGCATGTTCTGGCCAAGCATCTGTCCAAACTTGCTGAGGACTTCTTTGTGCCAGGAGTCATACTTCAAGTTAACCTTGGACTGGACCTGTTTTCAGGGTCAAACAAAAATGCAGTAAAAATTAAATTTGATTATGATTGATTAAAAATAAAAATAACATTGCAGTGGGACAGTCATTTTTGTAAGAAACAGCTCTCAAATACAACACCTAGAACAGTTAGTCATCATTACCTTGCCATAGTCTATGACCGCAGGTCCAAACTCTTTCCGTGTCTCTGCATTGTCAAATGTTCCACGTGCTTTCCGGATTTGGACTAGCAGGGCCTGCCACTTGGTGAGATCTTCACCCAGACGGTTGTAGATGTTCTCTGCTTGCATGTCCCACAAGCACTGGTACTGCAGCCACACCTGGACAGGACCAACAAAGACAAGTCAAAGGTTAAAAGTGCTATGTTAAAAGGACACACAGTCATCAAGCTGTCCAATCAGAAGTAAGATTAAAGTGTGATGACGAGATTTTATTTCTTGTTATCTAAGGCCAATGAGGCTCTTACCTTGACATACTGCTCCACTTCACTGACAATGTCTTCAACTGCATTGTAGGACTCCTCTAAGGCTGCAGGGCCATCTGGCATTCTGGTCAGAGCATTTCTGTAGAACTTCTCCTCCTCTGACAACTCGTAGTGGACGCCCACCTGGAGAGGAAGATCAGACTTGTTTAGATAAAGATCTTTATGTCTCTCACTAACTCATATCTGAGCTATGGGATACCACGGACAAGCTGAGACTCATGTCTAGACCACACGGTGTATACCTGGTATCTCTGGCTCTGGATCCTGGGCAGAGAAAGGATGACCATCTTCCAGGCAAACATCTCCTGGTAAAGCTTGTAGCGACAGTCTTCAATCGGGGGATTCAGATAGATGACCTGGTTAGTTATCCTCAGCTCATGGACAACATTCTGGGGATAAAAAAAAAAATAAGAGGGTCAATTCTGCCCATGTATGCAACATGTCCTAGGTATTAAAATGAATCTATATACATTAAAACAAAACAGGGCATAAAGCAATACAAGGTCCACTGTTACAATGCTTACCTTAATCTTGGGCTCGCCTCCAGGTTTGTGGCTCACTTGTGGAGCCTCGGTGTCCATGTCCACATCAGCCTTGTCCTCTATCTGGCCACGGAGCACCTGAGTCCAGGCTTTAAGGCCGGCCTGCAGACGCACTCCCAGGATGCGTTCAATCTACGGAAACAGAACCAAAATAAATACATTAGTGCCAATTTCAAACCAACCACATGTGAAGAATAAGAATTTCAGCAACCCTTCATTTTGGTATCAAACTGAATGAGAGTGACAAATAGTATTTGGTTAATATGTGGTACCAACCTCAATGTCAAGCTTGTTGACCCAGATGGGCAGGTTGGAGTAGGAGTGCAAATTTAGGTCATCCACTGCCTTCTGGACTCGGTTGAGGATTTCAGAGAAGGTCTTGTGGTCAAACATGCACGTCTCCAGAGAGCGAACCTCCAAGTCTATTTTCTCCTCAATCAGTAAGAGGTCATCAACCTGGAAATCACATACAACAGAGACAAATATGTTTGTTAGTGATGATTTAACATCTGTCGTTTAAATCTTAAAAGACAACAAGTCAATATTCCTACAGAGTGTACACTTCTGAATATTAATGTCTCCACACTGACCTTTTCCTGGAAGTTGAACACTGTCTCAGCCAGCCTCTGAACATAAGGATCCAGCTTGTAGGACTCCCAGACCAGAGTGATGCCTTCAGTAACAAGAGCCTGAACCTCTTTCTTCAGCCCAGCCACCAGCAGGGAGATAGAAATCCTCTCCTCCACCTTCTCACAAGTGCGCTCGTAGGTGCGAACACTCTCGATCAAGGAGATGGCGAACGGGTACAGCTGGTTAGCTTGGTGGGCCTTGTTGACGATGGCCAAGGGAACACGGAAGCTCAGCCACTTGAGGTTGCGGACCTCTTTGGACAAGGTGATGATCTCTGGGAGGAAGTTGACTTTAAGCTTGAGCATGTTTCCTGTACGTCCACGGGCACGAGTACTCTCAATGGTGAAGATGCGGCCAGATACACCGAGGTTACGCTGCTGTACCTGAATTACAATAGAAAGAATTGACAATTAATACAAATATTGAGTAATATTTGACAAAGAAAATAAAAATTTGCAGTATTTAAGATTCATTATGATCAAATCCATACCTTACGAGCCCAATCATCAAATATCTCTTGAGTGTTGAGTTTGGCCCTGAAGCTATCTCCATCCTGCTTTAGCTTCAGCCCCTCCACGTGGTTCTCCCAGCCTTTTCCCAGAACATCCTCCACCCTCTTCATGTAGGCAGTCAGCTGACGGTCAATCTGCTTGGCCCAGATGATGGATCCAGACACAGGTGGCAGGTCGCGGACGTGGCTCATCTTACAGGCCTGGCTCTGAGGATACTGCACTTTGAACTTGTCGTGCAGAGACTCAATGTCGTCTTTCACGCGCTGGATGAGCTGCGTCTGGTACTCCCGGATGGCACCGCGGATGTGGGGGCGCACAAACAGAGCGTTGAAGCGGGAGAAGATGCGAAACATCTCGTTGGCATTCTTGGCAGTTCCCAGCTGATCACGCAGGCGGGCAGTGATGCGGGTCTCTACGCGGTCGATGCGCTCATCGTAACGCTTCATGGCAGCTTCCCAGGCTTCCATGCCTTCCTTAGACACATCCAGACCATCAACCTCTTTGACGTTCTCATATGCCAGGTTGACCTCCTCGATAGCGTTGGCATCGGCCGCATCAAAGAGAACTCCAGCTACCTTCATATCTTGAGGTTCAACTGTCTCCCCGGGAGCATGCTGGGGCAGAGCAGAGACCTGGAGACAAAAGTGCATAAAACAGACATTAATCTCTACAATGGAAGGCTCTACATAAAGAGAACAAGTTAAGTTAGTGAGGCAACTGTTAGGTAAGGCAACTGTGAACTGTATAAAACTTATAGTTTAAATTTTACCTGAGGCCTCAGCACACGGACGATGACAGCCCTCAGCTGCTCGTGCTGCCGTCTGAAACGTCTCATGTGGTCCAGTCGGGATTGGAGCTTCCTGTGGGCTGGGCTCAGACGCCACACCATCTTCAGGTTCTCCTCTCTCTTCCTCTTCACAATGTCCCTCAGAAGCACCTGGAGTTTCTCATACTCATCCTCCCAGGTCTGGAACACCTCGAAGCAAGCCACCATCACCTGCACACAGAATTTTAAAAGGACATTTAGTCATGATACATTACATTTCTTAGGAGCTGAAGTAAGCGTGTACTTCTAAAAACCACACTAACCTTTTCAAATTCCTCGTAGGCAACATGCATGAGCTTCCTGGTGCCCAAAACCTTGAGGAGCTGGGAGCTCAAGTCCCTGGAGATGGCCTCTACAAGACGCAGGGCTCTCTGGATAGGGTACTTGGTGTTTCTAATCTTTTTCAGGTGAGTGAAAATGGCCATCAGCGCCTGGCGGATCTTATCGAGCTCTGAGGCAGAGAGCAGGTCATTGAGAGGGAAATCCTTCATCAGAGGATTGTAGTCATTCACAGTCTCGACAGCCTGTTTCAGACCTGTGTGAAGTAGAGCAAGCAAAAAACAATTGTAAGCAAAAGGAATTTGAGTAAAACATTTAAACCTTCTGATTGGCTGTTACTCACCAGTGTCAGTGTCAAAGCTGACGGTAGCATGGAAACGTTTGCCATGTTTGAGGATGTCCAGTGTGAGCAGAACCTCCGGGCTCTCTCTCTTCTCTTGGATCCTGTTGAGGGCTCGTTCCAGGTTCAACCAGAAACTGATCTCCTGCAAAGCTGTGCCCGAAGCGGGGTCACGATCGAGCTTTGTCACCTGATAAAAGGATGTTGGCAGAGACAAATAGTCTTGGTGGTTGGTATCAGGCATAAATATTTCCCCGTACACCTTTGATTAAATTTGAGACAGAAACACAGGAAAGCCCCTCACCTTTTGGATCTCCCGAATCCAGCGGTTGACTCCAGATTGCAGCTGGTTAAGGAAGGTCGGGTCCTCCACTTTGTCGCCAAAGTCAGTGACCTTAGGCTTCTCTCCATGCTCATAGCACTGCTTGGCGATGTTTGCGATGATGGGGTGGATGAGCAGGCTGATCTCAGGGATCTCAATGTTCTGCTGCAGGTGGAGAAGTCCCATCTCCAGCTCTGCAATCTTTTTCTCAACCGAGGGAGCCATCTTATCGCCATCTCTAGAAGGTGAATACAGAGATTTAGGGGCTTTGGAGGAATTTGTCACCTATACTACTAGATTCAAAGTTTGTGATGCAGTTAATTTCATTGGTTTTGAAACCATCAAAAATGACACATCCTTAGAAATTACCTGTCAGCCTTGCCAGACTCGCGGATGTAAGACTTGAAGAAAGGCGCAACGGCATTGCTGATGAAAGAGTGGAGTGTCTCATAGGGAGAATCCTCACTCAAGGTCAGAACTCGAACTTGGGTGGAAATCGGCTTGTCTGCATCAATGACTACGGTCCTCTTGATCAAAGCCAAGCTGCAGGGGAAGAAAAACACATTCACAGAATTAACAGAAGTGAAAGCTGAGTGTCGTGCCTTTTCTCCATATAACAATTTTCATGATTTAGATGCATAATTTACCTGTTGGACTTGATCCCATAGTGTATATCAATGCTGATGTTATAGGTGATGCACTCTTTCTCCTCCTCACCTTCATCTCCAACATCCTCTGTGTGAAGAATAAATAGATATGAATGTGTTATGTGGACAAATAAGACATTTCAAGAAATCATATTCAATGCACAGATATTTTAAGTGATGATCAGTGTGTGTTCGCAGTTGCTGTCTAATATCCAGTTATTGAGGATCAGGATAATTATCTCCTAACGAGTAAAAAACATCATAACTATAACAATGTCATTTTTTTGTATTTCTACATTTAATAACCACCATATCATCAAGATAAGCTGCGTGCTGACGTGGTTTATAATGTACTAATCACCTTTTAGAGACGGGGTTAGGGTTAGAAAGCAATAACAGTTGTTTGCTCGAGGCCCAAAAACTGCTCAGCTACTCATGGTAGCTAAGGGCTAAGTTAGTGGGCCATTTCACAGCAGGATGACGGTGCAATCTGACTGTTCGGTCTGACTCCATCCATCTTTGTCCCCACCCTTCTTTTGCAAGCCAGCCTGTGGCGTGTAGGAAGAGATAGCCATCTGCAGACAACGCACTCTCTGCATGGCGGCATCAGTATTCTCAGTGCAAAAAAGTGATTATTGAGGGTGGGAATCCAAAACCTTCAGGCTCAGCCTCTGCGTCTGGCTGGTCATGTGCAGTATCAAGGGACCAAGGTTCAGTGCTCATGACACATTAATGAGGGCAGGAAGCTCTGGAGCTCAGGATGTATTGTCCCGAGGGGAAAGTGAACATAATGTGTTCATTGACACAAGCTGACTCACATGATAAAACCCCCAAGAAGGTGGATAAAACAGGACTGGTGCTTCTGACAATGGTTTCCTTGTGTTTTTAAATAGCACCTTGTGTTGGTTTTATTCTCTTCTGCGCACCCAGATATCAACTTTTGTCATCCTTCTTACAAATAAACTGCAGTTTTACATAAACGAAAATGCTACTGCTAACTTGCATTAAATTAAACATTACATTAGCAAAACCATTTGATCAACTAATGCTCAATTTAACAAGTATTACACCTTTAAAGGATCAGACAGTTGCCATTGAGCACATGACATCTGCAGTGGAAGGATACTGGGTTATGCTGAGCGGTTTTTTCCGTCCCCACCCATTGTGGCGTAGTTCCCTTTTCAATGAAGTGTAATGATGGAGGTAGCGAGCTAGCTCAGTGTTGTTATGGCTGTCAAATGACACCGGCCAGCCTTCAACGTGTATTTATGAAAACACTGTTGGTTTTAAAACTATCACTGTTGCGTTCATGATATTTAATGACGCTGCTGAATGTACCTTTGAGAGCGCTCCTCTCCACCAGGATGGTTTGAACTTGGGGATCGCCCAGGAACTTCCTCATCTGCTCCACGGCGCTCTTCTCCTCCAGGGCGCTTTCCAGAGAGGCCGGGGCCTCGCCGCCATCTTCCAGGAGCAGCGGTATCAGTTTGCGGATGTGCTTCTGCAGGACCGAGGTGTCGGCCACCGTCTGAACGGCGGACACCTCCATGGTGCCGGAGTTCTCCTCCGTCCCTCCGCCGTCAGACATTCTTTCCGAGGCGGCGGACGAGGTGGTGTCGCGGGGGTGAGACTGAACAAAGAGCCGGGACTGACGTTAAGTAGCAGGCTGCAGGGTCTGGGTGGACGCTGGCTGCTGCTCTGTCAAAACGCCGCAACCCTGCCCAATACAGATTTATCCGCGCAAGGGATTGTGGGACGCGAAGTTCAATGGATGGGTATCTCACTGGGCTGTAATCAGCTTGAAAACTGCAATTCCCAGGATGCATTTCTCTCATTCTATCTATCTATTTTCTTTCTGTCTGTCGATAGGGGGCGAAAGGGAGTCGTCTCCAATGATGCAGCTGAAAATCATCTGCAACTAAAACTTTCAAAAACCAAAGTGACAAAGTGGCAAAGCTTTAAATATAATATCACTTATTCATTGGTTGTATAATGGTATGAAATAAAAATTGCTATAAGATAATGATAATCACAATCTGACAGATATGAGCATAACAAGTAGACTTTTGCTGACTCATACAATCAATAATGAATGAGTTGCATGAATTCGTCACTCACCCTCTAAGTTATTTTTTATTACTTATTACTTTATTACTTACATATTTTCAAACCAAATCATCCAGATCCATCGAGAATTAAAGCCACTTTTTAAAAGAAAATGCACATTTTATTCTATTCTGTATATTTATCGTATTAAAAACATTTTACTATCATTATGAATGTTTTATTTTGTGTGTAACTTGGTCCCACAAGTTACACACAAAACTTTTTTATCCTACTCTCTTTATTTATTGAAATTAAAAATCTTTTTATAGCATTACAATATATGATCTGATTAGCTTTCTTTGGTTGCTGTTCTTTTATTCTCCTTTTTTCTGTGAGGTACTTTGTAACTTTGTTATATATAATGTTTAATAAATACAGTTTCTTGCTGTTATTATTATGTCTTTTATTGAATCACCCTGAATAGTGTGGTTTGAATTTGAGTCAGCTCAGGAGACACACCTATAAGGTCAATAACGCTTAAACTTTGAGCTCCAGCAGGAAACAGCCAGGATCCATTACAGTATGATTCATTTATTAATAAACACTGGATGTGGTGCATGGAATTGAGCTTTTAGGATAGGCCAATGTAGAAATGCATCCTTGGTTGGAACAATTAGAGCTTCGTCATATTAAAGTGGTTGGGGCTAAAAACAATTCTCATCAATGGGAAAACCCTACTTTTCCATAGGCGATTTTACAATTTTTAAAACAAAATAAGGCACTGTTGTGTCCTAATTAGAGAAGGAGTGGGACATAAGGTTTTGGTTCAATTTTATTAAATAAATACAAGCAAGAAGAGTAAAAATCTCAGATTCAAACGTTAGTTAAAAACTGAGCTGCACAGCCTGTAACCATTTCCCTGAGATAGCAGAGCAACATATACAACATTTTTACAGCAGTCACCTGCACGTTACATCACACATAGCACACACACACACAGTAAAATGTAAGTACTTTTCCAGAGCCAAGTAGCTTATCAAATGATTTATGGCTTTGATATTATTTTTGACATAAAATTTAGTTCTGAGGCAGCTCATTTTGTGATGATGAAAAACAAAGTTTTATGAAACACAATACATCACTACCTGAAAACACCCTGCTGTTCCCCTACCTTGTGGTCAAATAATCAACTAAAAGTTACATAAACTGAGCGGCTTAAACTGGAAAATGCTCATTTTATAATTTACACAGGAGCATATGTACAGTATGTCTTAATCTATCAGCCTGCGGACAGTGCTTTCTGCCTTCAGTCTGCTTCGACCTTCATCTCTTGGGATTAATGATGGAGGCTTTATTTTGGAATAAATGAGCACAAATCTTAATAGAATAATACCTGATATGTTTTTGTCAAATATGTGCCAACAGACAAGTATATGTACAAAGTAGAAATAATCCTGCATCGTCCACAAAGCCAGTTCCTAATATGCAGTCGATGGAGAAACTTAAGTCTTATCCCACAAAAATAAACAGCAGGTTCTTCTGCACTCCAGAGCAACATGTGGCTTCGGTTCATACGTGGAGCCTGTACTCCTCTGTATGTGAGCACTGAACTGTGCTGTCATCATTTTATAGAGTAAAAAAGGGTTGGAAAAAAACTCTTGGAAGAGTAGATAAACTTAACTACAGTCAATGACCAGGGGATTATTCCTCCTCGGGGAACTTGAATTTGGCGTAGACGATGAGCATGACTATGGACATGAAGACGCACAATGAGCCAATCACGAGGTAGGCAATACCCAGGAACTCGTTCTTGCCACCCATCCAGGACACGTTGCTGAACACCACCGTCTTTCTGCCACCAAAAGTCAGAACAGGATAATCTGAGGGAAAAGATGTTAAGGAAATGCACCAAGAAGGGAAATACAAAGGATTACAGAAAACGATTAGCTCACTGATGAGCATTAAAAACATGAAAACATGAATCATAAGACTGATTTTGCACATTTTAGCATATTTACTACAAATCATACCCAACTGCTGTTTTTCTGATCACCTATTAAAAATATGGCAACAACTCCTCATTAAAATGTCTATTTTAGTTTTTACTGGTAACTCGTAATGGATCGTGATTATTCATTGCTGCACTTTCTGTCATCTGTCAAGTAATGGTGGTGAAGACAACATCTCCCATGATCCCCCACTGCCTCACAAAATCATCACACACTGCAGTACGCATTGTATGTTTAACTTACATCAATTACCAAACTTTGACTATCAATTAGCAGTCTGAAAACTTTCTATATTGCTTGCACTGGTAATGATCTGCACAAACATACATGAGTTGTAGTTACACACTTTAAACGTGGGGACACCGTGCTATGTTCCTTTAAGTCAAATAAAAGACTTTAAGAACTTTACATAGGCCTTGCCAAGGGAATCTATCGTGAAAACAATTTGTCTCTCATTTACTTATGTCAGAAGATTTGCCTGTTTTGTTCCTTCTGCATCATTGTGTTGACTCTGCTCAGTTAAAAACAGAACCACACCTCGACTGGTAAAACAAGCTCGACCAAACTGCTGTGGCTGTAATCTGACACAGAACAGGAGGCCATTTCAAGGCCTGACCTCTTTTAGTTGATATGAAGGTCTGTAAATCCTAAAATATCACCTGAGGATTTGGTTTGTTGTGTAGATTTATGTACTATTTTAAACCAATGTTCTTCTTCATGGTCTCCCCATGTAATGGTATCAGTGTGTCTAACAATCAGACAAATACTGTGACAGTAATGTGTGTGGATTATTCATCAATCATCCCTTGCATGCACAACCTATAAGACTAAAGTGGATTTGGTCCCCCCTCTTTTATCCAAGATGCTGATCAAGATCAAGATCAATTAATTATTTTTAAAACATGGTTTTACGTATAATTAGCATCACTCAAGTTAAAAGAGATAGATGTTTTGGGTACAACTCACAGCTGCTGAAAGATCTTACATAAGAAGAATATTAAATGTATGAATTCTTTGTTACAGAATGAGCCTCAATATGTTGAAAATCATGTGTTTTGATTTTTGATGGTGGCGTTTAGTAGTTGAATTAAGCCTGGACCATTTTTTAAATGGAAAAGAATTCAATTGGTTCCCATATGAATGAAAAATATAAGTCATATTCTTTATGCTCAGGATTCAAACAAACTACACTAACATACATGCTTATACCTCCCAGCACTGCCATTCAACTCACAACTGCACCTGTAACATGTAAGGATACTGTAGGCAATTTCAAGAGAGTAGTTCCCGACTGGCAGTCCCTTTGCGTAGTCGCCCTCTGTGATACGTCGATACAGCTTCCTGAAATTTGGCAGGGCTGCCGCCCTCATCCACACCAGGAAGTCCTGGTTGATGAAGCCATTGTTGGCAGGGTCAGTGGGGTCCAGCTCGTAAGCAGGCTTGGGCCAAAACGGGGGTTTCACAGTACCTGAAAGTCAAACTTTGAGTCAGCTATCATGATTTCTAAATGTAACATTAATTACAATGCGAGTTACAATGTGAAGTTTCCTCTTGACGGCCCTGGAGCCCATTATTTACTATAGAAAGCTAAATTACTGCTTTTGTACACAATACTCCAATTCAGCTCTGCTAACACCTTATAAACATTCACTGAATTACTCCATCACAGACAGTGAACTCCAGTAAACTGAACAAGTTACTACCGTTGAAGGCGTCTTTCAGAGGGTTCACCGAGGGGTTTCTGTATTTGACGTTGTAATCCGTCCACCAAGCGATCCCCTTTCCATCCAGGGTCACCGGCTTTTTTGTCCCTTTGACAATCTGATACAGCTTGAAGGTGTCTTTAAAACAACAAAGAAAAAAATAAAGAATTACTACTTCCTTAAGCATATACAGTTTATTCCAGTTTGATCGCAGTCATTACCTCCGTCAAGAGGGTTATGTTTTCACCCCGGTCCATTTGTTGGGACTGCACGTTTGAACCCCTTAAATTTTGATCAGGAACAGGGGGCGGATCCAGTAATTTCTTTTATCAATGTATTTAACATTGTGACATTTTTTTGTTGTTGTTGTCATTTTGCCATGAAAACAAATCCAGTACGGTGATCAGGGGACGGACATCTATACGTTTGTGAAATTCCGTGCAACCTGTTTGAATCTAAGGGAACTGTTGGGCTTTGGCCCAGGTATGCGCTCTACTGAGTGCCATTCGAGTTTTAAATGTTTTTTACTTACCATTGAACATGCTGTTTGCTACTGATCCACATGGGACAATTGGTTTCTTGTCGCTGTAAGCATATGGAGAACAGTCATCACTGGTTTCCTTCAAGAGAGATAGAAAACAGTGATTTTGTTGAGTGAATCGTCTGAGATCTATTATTTGTATGTCAGATGTGAAAGTACATCTACTGCAGCTTTCATTTCTGAACGGTTTTCTAAAAAAAATTCCACTGATAAAGACATGAACTGCACCCATATGTTTGACAAAGGTGGCGCTACAGATCATTTTCAAAAGTGAGCACATATGGATTTAGCTTTACTTCTTAGTTAAAAACAGAGCGTTGGGTGTGTGTGTGTGTTTTTCAATACCCAATTCAGTTAACTCACCTTAAAATTGCCCAGGTCTCCGGACAGCTGGGCGAGATCTTTAGACACACTGTACTTTCTGTAGTTCTGGAAGTAGTTGGACAAACCATAATAAAAGAACAAGGGGCCCTGAGGAGGAAAAGAGAATCACAAAAACACAGCCGAGGGTCAGAGACAGGAGTCTGGCTCAACTTGAAATTTAAAATATTGTTTGTGTGCAATGGGTGCAACCTCAAAGAGAGTGTCAATGGGGAAGTCCATTTTGCACACACAGTCCTTGACATCTGTGTCGGTGCACTTGAAGCATGGCGAGTTTTTATCAAACCCAGTGTAGTCGATCTGTGTGGGAAAGGACAAGAAAGGTCATTATTAATTATTGATCAGCACAACACCTTTCTCTATTGTCTGTTAGAGACACCACACCTCTATAAAACCACAAGCACATATCACTTCCCAGATAGCATACAGAGGTGGGCCAATGCAGCACTTCTTGTGGCCCGGACAAAATGTGTGTGAGCCTGAAGGGGCCCACTTGGAAAATAGCAAATGTGGCCCAAATATGCCAAAACAAATGTGGGCCATTTTTAAGCAAACTTGAGATCATTCCACACGGTAGGTGGGCCCAAACTATTTTGCTATGTGGGTTAAAAGCAGCAATAACAATACACTGAAAAAACATTTTTGCCATTGATTGAAAGTTTGTCCTCTTCCTCTTTTATCTATTGCCATTTACTCTGATGTTTGACCCTCGGTGATCACTCATACCTCCAACACCGTGATGCTCCGCGAAGTGACGAAGAGGGCGACCCCGATGCCGATGAACACCAGGCCAATGACGACAAAACCCGGGATGACGATGCCAGCAGAGAGCATGGGCTGCCATGCCGGAAGCCTCTGCTGAGTGAAGGCGGTGTTGTCAGGCCGGTTGGGTGACTCCTCCTCTTCTTTCACCATTGTCCTTCTGTTTCTGGTCATAAAGTTCATCACGTCACTTGGTTTTTACTTGTTAATAGTATGAACTTTACCTCATTTCAAGATCTTTGTATCACAGCTATGCCAAACATGAGAAACACTCCCTAATATAGACGAATGAGATTTTATCTTTCCTTGCTCTGAAGATTCCCAACTTCTTTAATCTCATTTTTGATTTAATGCGGAATGATGAATACAGCTAGAACCATTATTAGCAAAATATCATATTTAAGGGCGCATATCACACGCGTCTCGAATCCTAACAAACCAGCAACACCCAGATCAGCCAAGAGCAAAAACATCGATCACAGATCAGATTCACTTCCCCACTTTTAAACCCTCTGTTTACACGAATGGCGAATAGATCAAGAGTGAAACGTTCATATTCTCATTTTAAATCAGATTGGTAGATGTTACTCACACGCAGTGGGATCACAAATGGAGAAAAACAAAGGGAGCCGCCGACACATCGGTTGGTTTCCTGAGGTGGAGGAGACGCGACGGAGCAGATCACCTTTACCTGTGCACCCCCCTCCCCCTTCCTACCCCGTCCTCCCCTGTCCTCCCCCAGCCTGCTCCTCTCCCGGACTGACGTCACCTCGTCTGCAGCACCGATCTGAGATCAGTTTTGCTTCGTAAAACAACGAATGAAGGAAAAAAATGGGCCGGAGACGCTGAACCTCGATCAGCAATGAATGACTAATTAACCCCCCCCCCTTTTTGTTTTACTTTATATTAGAAAACAATGTCGACATGCTTTTGAAAATCGTTCTGTAACACTAGACGAGGAGAGTAACAATAAAATGGACCAATCGCAGCGACAGAATGAGATAGAAATCCCCGCCCTCCCTCGGATTGACAGTTATCTGCGACCAATCGTTTTGCCGGGTGGTGTTCGGTAACGTTTCCTCATCCACCAATCACCACAGAGTTCATCGAGAAGGCGGGGTCCTGCTGCTGTGCCGTCTTTGTGTTGACATCTTCAGGGGATCGAGAGGTAATTTGTAATATTTATATATAATCTATTCTATCTTTTGTTCGCTAAAACAGTTGTTATCAATGTAGGAAAGTTACCCAACAGCTACAGAGTCTAATCTATTGAATATTTGTCTTTGCAAGCGAACCCGGCGCTTTCCTTTTCTCCAGGTCGCACCTGCTACTGTGTCACAGTTGGTGCTAGCTAGTCTATTGTTAGCGGCGCTAGCTAACGTAGCATGGTCTCGTAAGAAACATTTGAAAGGAGATATTTGTAGAAGCGACTCAGATCCACGTTTGCAGCACCGCGTATGTTACGGTTGTGTTAAAGCACCGTGTTAGTGTGTGGAGATGAGCTACATGCACGAGGCTGTTAGGAACAAACCGCTAGCTAGCGCAAAGCGTATGGTTGTAGCTTTAGCATGTTGCTGCTAGCGTTGTAGTCAATTAGCTAGTTGACGTTACTACATCTGGTTAAGATGGAAATGAAAGAAATGTTAATAGTATGTGTAAAATACAAGTTCCTGAATAAACATTCCGCCATTGTGTGTTTTCTCAAGCTTCCCCTTTGGCTAACTTGAGAAGCTATTAATTGAATGAGCCACAGTGAAGTATGTGTCATCAGATGATTCACTGGATATTTCTCAATGTGTGTCTGCGTTGAACTTCATTGGCTGCAAAGTCAATAACAGGCCGACGTGTCTGTTCGGCTGCTCCTGTTAGTAACTGTATTTCTGGTTGTGTCTTCATCTCTTAGTGTTTGAATGGATATTACCAGGTGCACGGAGAAATGGGTGAAACAAGAAAAGGTTACTGTCCCAAAGAGTCCTCATTCCATTAATACCATGACATTCATGCACAGTTGATATGATTTTCAGCATCCAGTGACACAGACGGGACATTTTTGGGGCGGTGCGGTTTGACGAAGAGGTTTTCATGCTCGTGATAGTTGTTGTTAATGTTTTAATCTGGTCTGTTGTAAACGATTTTTTGTATACACACTTGTGTTATTTAGTGGTCTTGACCCAAAGTGGACAACACATACATTTTTTTTCTTAGATATTTTTTTCCCAACACACACAACCCACACTTCATCATTCTCATCTGATGTTTAGCAAAATTCTTTTACCACTATTTTGAGCATTGAAATTTCAGCCATTTCATTTACAAGTTATTGTAACTTGGGCTTGTGTGTGTTAATTTTCCAAGGGTTTCATCTCCTCATTTCTCTTTCCCACCTGTGCAGGAGAGGCCTCCACAATCCTCCATAATGCTGTCTAGCAAGAAGTCAGATGCTGGCTCCTCTTCCTCCTCCTCTTCATCCTCTGCTGGTGCAGCAGCAGGGGGTGAAAGGGCTCCAATGTCGGATGCCCAGACTAGTACTTCAACCTCAGCTGCAGGAGCTATGGATGTAAAAAAGAAGGAGAGGTCATCCCCTAGTGGGGAAACTGGAGGAGCCCCTTTGCCCCACCAGGCAGGCCCTGGGGGGGCAGATCCGGACTCAGCTGAAGTCCGCAGGACAAGTCGACGGAAGCGAGCGAAAGTAAGCATCATATGAGTTTCGATGCTTCGTGTTCAAATAAATTTGGCACTGGTAGAAGTCACTTTGTTCATAATTTTAACTTTTAAGTCCAATATTACTCTGTATCTCTACACAGTGTTCAATCAGCACTGGTTGTCTGCAAGTTGACCAGATAGTCAAATATTTCAAGTTGCGATACTGATTTAGTTATTGGACGTCTGAATCTTAAATTAACAGAGAAACAAGCTGAGCAAACAGACCCTCTCAAAGCCTCAACTTCTGTCCTCGGATTTTTAATGTGTTATTCAGTGTTTTTACAGGTTTGAATCAACAGGTCCATTTGTTCTGGAGGGGTGGAGACCTCTCGAGCAATACGGGTCTCAGTAAAAGCCTCCAGAGCAATGAACAGTGAAGGACTCCCATTGTATCCACCAGTGGAAAACCCAGTCTTAAGTCACAGGTTCTCACATCCATGTGTGTCTTAGTTCAAGTTAGAAACAGTAATAATTTGTCATAGTTTGTGCAACATGACATTTTTTTCTTTCCTCCAGAAAGGTATTGGTGAGTTTAAATTGAAACGGGAGAACCCCAACGGTTCATTCACCGCAACGCAGGTTTTAATGATGCTTTTATTGTGCCTACCGTTGCAGGTGGAATACCGTGAGATGGACGAAAGTCTCGCCAATCTGTCGGAAGACGAATATTACTCTGAGGAGGAGAGAAACGCCAAGGCAGAGAAGGAGAGGAAGCAAGTGATCCCTCCTCCACCTCCACCAGTAGAGGAAGAGAATGAGAGTGAACCAGAGGAACCCTCTGGTGAGTCTGAAAACATAGGTAACACATCACTGCAGCGAAATCAGGTTGATATCTTTAAAGTGGAAAGATGCTTAAAATATGTGATTTTAAAAAGCCCTGTATAAAAGTGATATAAAGCAGTTTTTGAATATGTACCCTGTATCTAATTGGTTTTAAATTAACCCATTATGACTCCCATAATAGAGATATATTGCATATATTGCATTACTGTTAGGTGTAGAAGGAGCTGCTTTCCAGAGTCGCCATCCTCACGACCGCATGACATCCCAGGAGGCCGCCTGCTTCCCTGACATCATCAGTGGTCCCCAGCAGACTCAGAAGGTCTTCCTCTACATCCGCAACCGCACAGTAAGTGCCAATATAAACACAACATATTGTGATCAAAGACCACAGGCGACAAGATAATATTTAAAAACATATTTGTATAGTATCTTAATTCCTATCGACCTCATTCAGCTCCAACTGTGGCTGGACAACCCTAAGATCCAGCTGACCTTTGAGGCCACAGCACAGCAGCTTGAAGCTCCATACAACAGTGAGAGATTAAATTCAACCTTATCATCCCTTTGGTTTGTCTATAATTTGATTCCCTAATTGTAGTCGCATGTAAGTGGAGATTTAATGTACTTGTGTCTTTTTAGGTGATGCCGTGCTGGTTCACAGGATACACAGTTACCTGGAAAGGCATGGTCTCATCAACTTTGGCATTTACAAGAGGGTCAAGCCTTTACCTAGTGAGTTCACTCTATTCATTGCACTGGTAAAACAACAGTAGCCATTTGTCAAATAAATGCCATTTTGGTTGGAAACCCGAAAATATCTCTGATTTCCTCCCCTAATGTGTGTAGAACTTGACCTTGGGATGGTCAGTGGTGTACAGATAACTAATTAATGCACCTTATGCTTGTTGTTGCAGCTAAGAAGACTGGGAAGGTTATAGTAATTGGTGGTGGTGTGTCCGGCCTCGCTGCAGCCAGGCAGCTGCAGAGCTTTGGGATGGATGTTACAGTATTAGAGGCCAGGGTAAGTCTGTTATTTCAGTTATATTTGGTATTTTGTCACATTTCTGTTAGTCAGCTCTTAGCACAGATCATTTGAGGGTTGTAAAGCATGTACGGTGTTGTGAAACCGTGCCTCCACCTACCCTCTGTTTAGTATGGTATAAATGTTCCTTTTCTAAGAGTTAATTTCATATCTAATCAACTGAGTTTAACTAACCTTGCTTTTTATAATTTTAAAACTGCCACAAGTGTACAATGTTAGTATATATTGACTTAATTTTTTTTTTACAGGACCGTGTTGGAGGCAGAGTGGCCACGTTTAGGAAGGGAAACTATGTTGCTGATCTGGGAGCAATGGTGGTGACGGGCCTGGGTATGAATCCAATTCTTTCTTTTAATGTGAACACTCAAGTCAAAGTATCCTATAAATGTTAAGTATCCAGTTAGTTGCATTTTATTCCACATGAATACTACATCAGTTGATCTGTAGAAGTATAAGCTAAGTGCAGGATACAAGTGATTATTCTGTGTCATTTTTGGTTTCGATTGAGAACATTGCACTTTATTCACTGCATTAACAGCCAGATAATGGTCTTTTCTTATAGAGAATCTGCTGTTACTTCAATGTTCCTGTAGAGGGTGGTATTGCTCATGTATATGCTATGTCGCCTTCAATTTTGTGTGTTTGCTTGTCCAGGAGGGAATCCCATGGCAGTGATCAGCAAGCAGGTTAACATGGAGCTGGCCAAGATCAAGCAGAAGTGTCCACTGTATGAAGCCAATGGCCAGGCTGTGAGTATAATGAAATAACCTTCATGAGTAAACTGAGTTGCCTCTGGTCCATTATCCTGCCACAGCCAGGCTCCTTGGGGTATTCTCACATTTAACAAGTAGAATCCTGAGATACCTTATGGGTAATTAAATATTTACAGGAGTTGTAAAAAAAAAAAAAAGGCTCCACTTTCGGTTGATTTGTCGTTTTGTAACAATCCCAGGTTTTCTCATGAGGCTAAGAAATAACTTCACAGCTTGATAAATGGCAAAAGGCTAATGGCAGCAGAGGCGTGCATGGGATTGTGCAAGTGCTTCGGCAGCAGATGCTTGAAGAAACACGCGCTTGCTTCAGTCGCACCAACATTTTGAAGATCTCTTACAAACAGCATAGTAATAAGCATCCATCAGGGAAGTGTAGCCACATCTGCATTAGATACACACTATGTATCCCGATTACATTTATCAAACAAGGACCTCGTGTTGTTTACTTCCTTCAACAGGAGATGTTTATGTGTGTGCATGACTTTCCTCAGTGCTCTTGTATCTGGGTTTGCAGCTGCTCTCCGAGTGTGTTGTGGCCCCCGAGGCAGGAATCTGGCTTTCTATGATCCACTAAAACACAATGAGCAGTGGATGCATTTAACTGCTTACCATCGCGTGTCAGCAACACCAGCTCCTGTTCTTTCAGAGCAGAGCAGAGCAGAAAACGGATACAGCCTAATGTCCTCTAATTGGAGCCCCCCCACCCCCCCACCCCCGGCCTCCGTCCGTCAAGTGGCAGCAATAGTAGTAGGATGTTTAGGTTCATGTTCAGGGCATGTCCATTGAAGTAGAGACTCAACCAGTGGGACTCTTGAAACATCCACATCATGTGTAACTGGTTTCCTCCCCCTGCAGGAAAGGGCAGATTAAATGTACATGTTTTACTTTTGTGCAAACCTGTATGAGGTTAAAGTTGTGTTTACTTAATATTCTCTCTCTCTTTCTCTCCTCCCCTCCCCTGTTGTCTTCTCAACCTCTCCCATGTTCATCTTTTGGTGAACTACTAAAGGGGGAACGGTGCACAAGTGTATGTATTGGTTTATTTACATAATATATTCCTTACCTAACTTTGAATCCCTTTCAAGTTCCATTCATTATGATTTGACTCCATGTAAACTCACCATTTCACATTCATGAGCAGCCCAATGCTAATCTTTCTAATAAGAAGATGTAGTTTCCTTTTGAAAATGTTGGAGGGTAGATTTGTGTAAAAGTCTAACAAGACATTTCCGTCATAAATAGCACAATGTCCGGCTCTGTTTGAACTGTTGCTATGTTAGCATGGTGTCCATATTCAATGAAGCATGTTTTGAGTCTGTTACTGCATGTTCATCAAGACATGTAAATGTGTTTCTTTGGGGCAATGACTATCATTCATGCCTTTTCTGCTTTTATATAGTAAATCAATCAGTAACTTAAATGACTTAAAGTTTAAATAATGAGTTACAAGTTGATTTTGTAAAGTTAAAATGCAATCAAGGCAAAACATGAAAACGTTTTTAAAAATTAGTCAAAATGTGCCTTTATTTGTAGTTATTCATGTTTGGTTTTTTTTTAGCTTTATAGAAGATTCAGTCACTACTGTTTTAGTGTGACTTACAGCCAATTGTCCTTGTTGTCCAATCGTGTGTCCAGGTGCCAAAAGAAAAAGATGAGATGGTCGAGCAAGAGTTCAACCGACTGCTGGAGGCCACCTCCTACCTCAGCCACCAACTGGACTTCAACTTCCTCAACAACAAACCTGTTTCTCTGGGACAGGCCCTGGAGGTGGTCATACAGTGAGTAGGAAGTACACTGCACAAGCGTTCACATAAAGAAAAGATGTATAGAAATACACACAAACACTATTTCTTGTGTGTCTGTGTGTGCAGGCTGCAGGAGAAACACGTAAAAGACGAGCAAATCGAACACTGGAAGAAGATTGTAAAGACTCAGGAAGATCTCAGGGATCTTCTCAACAAGGTGAGACTAAGTTGTTTTTGTGACAGAGGAAGCCCTAAACATCTTTCAGACTGCTGTGCCACTTTTGAATTTACTTAACTTGCTAATCAAGCTGTCAAGACAATGACATTAATTATCATTTTATACTTTCTAGGTCGAAAAATGTGTATTTTAAAACTTCTCATGTTTGAATGAAAAATAGTTAAGTAAAGAATTCTAACTCAACAAGTTATTTATCCCTCTTTCACTGTCTTCTTCTTCAAGATGGTGTCGGCTAAGGAACGGGTGAAGGAGCTCCATCAGCAGTATAAAGAAGCCAGTGAAGTCAAACCACCCAGAGACATCACGGCGGAGTTCCTAGTGAAGAGCAAACACCGGGACCTCACCTCGCTCTGCAAAGTGAGTTCAACCGCTGTTTCAGAAAAAGAAAGAAACGTAGAAAGAAGAGTGACGTAGAACAAAGTTACGATTAAAAACCGATCTCCCTACAGAAAGTTTCAAGCTGCAGTTATCTAGATTGTTTGTTGTCCAGAACAGATTCCTATGTGACACTTTCATGACTTCTTTAGATGTCTTGGAACGGGCAGGAATCAGATTGCACGACTTAAAATAATCTTGCTACTGCAGTTAAGTTTTAAGAAGCTAACTGTTCCCACCTGCGTTTTTGTGGTGTGGTGGATAACGTATTGTCTCTGTCATTTACTTTGGTTTGAACCCCTTTGAAGCTCTATTCGATTTTCTAGGTTGATGATTAGCTGTATCAAAAGGTCCACCACTAAAATCTGAAGGACTGAAACACTCAAGAAATACAAAGATCAAGTATTAGTACGCTGAGGAAGTTCGAGCATGTAAAAGGGATGTTTAATGGACTGCGAGGTCAGGGCGCTGTGCAGAGATCCAATGCCGTGCGATCTAAGTAAACAAGACGGCCTGTGTTTAAGTGGTTTAATGCCTTGGTGGGATGTATTATTACGGCGAGTGCTGCTGTTTTATTTTTGGTGCGGACAAATCACCTCCACTGCTGCGATGTGTATATTTTAGTAGGAGGTTTTAGTTGGTTTAAACACAGCTGGTGTCTCGAGCTGGATTCGTCTGCAACTCATCCGCTGTCTGAGAAACCACTTCAAGGCTTTGAATCACGGTCTGACTGTCTGTATGTCTGCGGAGGCAAACGCACACATTTTCAGCATTACATTAAAGAGAGTGTGTGTGTGTGTGTGTGTGTGTGTGTACATGACATGCATGACTACACCATATAACAAGATTTTAAGGGTAATAAGGCGACGGCTGTAGCAGGCATAGATCAGATGTTATAGACTAGACTGAGTGTAGCTTGGTGCCTGGCGTGGTAGGTGGTATGGCCCGACTCTGCTTCGCTGTCATAGTTGATTCTGTTGTGGTGAACTGATGAATAGGTGGAGTCGGCCCTTTCTGTCAGGACTGCTTGTCCTTTCCGCATGACCTGAAACCCTCTGGGTGTGCACCTTGTACACACACACGTATGCCATGCACACTCTCACCTAGTTCAAATGTGACTCATGGACTCGAAGAGCTGGTTATATCTTCATATATTTAGAACTTAAAAGTCTAAAGAGATAACCAGCTCTTCGAGTCTATGAGCCAAAAGTAAAGCAGTATTGTTTTTTAAAATCTTTAATATGTCTTTCTGCCTCGTCTGTGTAGGAATACGATGAGTTGGTGGAGATGCAGGCTAAAATGGAGGAGAAGCTGCAGGAGCTGGAGGCCAATCCACCGAGGTAACTCATCCTGTGGAAGTTTCAGCACAATCTCTTTTAACTGCAACCAAAACAAAGAACGGAGGAGCTCCGATTACCAGACGCACAGAGGGCGTGTCCATTCATTCTCTGCCCAGGGTGGCGTTATTCCACTGTATCTTTACACAGAAAATATATTAATCTTGTGTAAAAACCTTTGAATGGTTACAAAACACACTTGTTATTATGCTGCAGCCTGTAGCAGCACATGCACACCCTGTCACAATGTTCCTATTTTAAAGGTGTTATTACGTTGGGAGCAGATTTTCTCACTTGTGCATGAGTAAACCTGTTTCAATGATGTCAACGTTCAACACCGTGTCTCTTTTCCCCCCCTTTGTTTCCCACAGTGATGTTTACCTGTCGTCCAGGGATCGGCAGATCCTTGACTGGCACTTTGCCAACCTGGAGTTTGCCAACGCTACACCCCTCTCCACCCTCTCTCTCAAGCACTGGGATCAGGTATGTACATGCACCCATTCAGAAATGTCATAACCGTGCAGTCCCGACAATGGACCTGTGAAGCAAAGACACTTGATCCTCTTATATTCTCATGTGTGTGATGTGTTTCACTAGTTTGATTATGGGATGTTCCTGCTGTGCTGCTTCATTACATTAGGAAGTTAATGCTGCTGGAATGATATATTTTTCCTTGATCCACAGGATGATGACTTTGAGTTCACCGGCAGCCACCTGACAGTGAGGAACGGCTACTCGTGTGTCCCCGTGGCCCTGGCCGAGGGCTTGGACATCAAACTGAACACAGCAGTGCGGCAGGTCCGGTACACAGCATCTGGTATGTGTTCACAACTGTGATTGTGTGTTTTCTTTTACAGATTTCAGACTTGAAATATGCAGTGTGTTTGACATGTTTTTCATCTGTTTGACCTCCAGGCTGTGAGGTGATAGCAGTCAACACTCGCTCCACGACCCAGACCTTCATCTACAAGTGCGACGCTGTTCTGTGCACCCTGCCCCTTGGAGTGTTGAAGCAGCAGCCCCCCGCTGTGCAGTTTGTTCCCCCGCTGCCTGAGTGGAAAACATCTGCCATACAGAGGATGGGCTTCGGCAACCTCAACAAGGTTGGGCTCCTCAACAGGCTAAGTGCCAATATGGTGCTTAAGGCTTTATTAGAACAGGCCTCCTTCATTCCCTCCTAAGCAAACTACTGGATCACATACACATTTTAGTGCGTTTTAGTGTTAACAGTAGAGATTTGAATCATAAACCCTCAATCACTACAGGATAGCATTTCTCCCCTGTCGAGTCAGCATGTGAAAAAAGTGAATCAGGTTGTAAATCGTGCAGTGGGTCCTCAGTGTGTTTTCCTGAGGGACTCCTCCTGCTGCTGTTTCTGCTGCAGTGTCCTTACGCTGGCCATCTGACCTTCAGCTTCTAGAGAGGCTCCTGCAGCCAAAACACAATGAGCTCAGCATTCAGAATCTGTTCAGTCATTTTACTTGCAGGTATACGTGTACGTTTCTTTTGGGCTTTTCCAATCGGCACCTTCTGTATTCAACTTGTTCGCTCCCTCCACTTGACTGTCGAATCTTCTTTGATAAAGTGTACAGTTGATAGCGTACAGCTTGGAGAACAAGGATTCCCCTCTTGATTCCCTCTTGGTTCTTTGCTCAGATGAAGAATTAGAGTTCGAGGCTGTTGCGTGCAAGCGGTCGATGCTTTTTGCCAGCGTGTCGGTAATCCGATCAGAGTGCTCATTCTGCATCGCTCCTGACCCACCAGCTCTCTCTCCCTCTGTAGCCGAGCATCATCTGCAGCAGAGCAGTTTATCTCCTAAT
The DNA here is from genome assembly GCF_022539355.2 of Hippoglossus stenolepis. NCBI lineage: Eukaryota > Metazoa > Chordata > Actinopteri > Pleuronectiformes > Pleuronectidae > Hippoglossus > Hippoglossus stenolepis. The sequence continues at coordinate 9,820,072 of NC_061492.1, forward strand.
TCTGCTGCAGCACAGACAGCACCGCATGATTATGCAATCTGAGCTGCTAGCAAACTTTATTACCAGCAGGGGGAGCTCTACCATTCACGCAGCAATGACTGGTGTTGCAGTCAATGTGCTGAATGTGAGTTGAGTTCTTGCCTCAAATATACAGTTTGATTGTTGTGTGACGGTTTTGGTTTCTGTGTTCCTCCCCCTCCTTCAGGTGGTGTTGTGTTTTGACCGTGTGTTCTGGGACCCGAGCGTCAACCTGTTCGGTCACGTCGGCTCCACCACAGCAAGTCGGGGCGAACTCTTCCTCTTCTGGAACCTTTACAAAGGTTATTTCAGTCACACTATTTGATTTGGATTATCCATGATTCTCAACTGTGCAGCACTTTCTTGAAAAGTATTACCGTCCATGTCTGCCCTTTATTTATCTAAGCTAATAAATAAAACAACAGTGTCTGAAACAGAGTGTTACATTTCCCCCGTCAGCCCCGATCCTACTCGCTCTGATGGCTGGCGAGGCCGCGGGCATCATGGAGAACATCAGTGATGACGTCATTGTCGGACGCTGCCTGGCCATTCTCAAAGGAATATTTGGAAGCAGCGCTGTGCCGCAGGTCTGTACATCCGTCTGTAAATCTCTCTGTTTGTCTGTATGTGGCTCGCATATATGGAACATGTTTGTCCATCTAGAACATTATTGTCCATTCATCTTTCACTTCTACCACCAAACTGTTTACTTCTGTCCAAAATCCTGGCAGTTTTGATCCAGTGCAGCTTCATTTTGTTTGTTGTTTACAGAGAAATAGGGCTGAATCTCAACCATTTGCGTTTTTCTCCGGTTTTTCCAGTACTTAAAGTGGAATGTCAGCTTAGTTCCTGAAGCGAGACCCCTGTAACCAGCACAGTGTGACAGCAAGCACATGTGAAAGGCCCTCGCTAGTGTAGTCGCATCCAAACCACCCGTCATTATAAATCATTTGCTTATGGTTTCAAATTGGATAAAATCATATGCATGAAGGCCAGATTTGGAGCCCGTCGCCATCCAGCTGTTTACAGGTTCTTCTTAATACCATCATGGAAACTCCCAACAAGTATGTGTTGTTGTTTGTCGCCATGGCAGCCGAAGGAGACTGTGGTCACTCGTTGGCGTGCCGACCCCTGGGCGCGAGGCTCCTACTCGTACGTTGCGGCAGGTTCCTCGGGTAACGACTACGACCTGATGGCACAACCCATCACACCGGGGCCGGCCATACCTGGAGCCTCACAGGTAAACAAACAGAGAGCTGGTGTTGGTGCTGGTCGGAGCGTCATGTTTATGTTTGGGTGAGAATGACAGTGTTTGTGTGTGAGAATGAGGAAGAGGAGGCCTCCCAGCTCGCCCGCAATATTCAACCAAACCAAACCAGAGCATTTTATTCCCGATGCAGTTGTTTTCTTGGCTCTTTTCATGTTGGCGTGCTGATTAATGTGAACAAGTCATATTTATGTGTTGACTGATGACTTCTGGCAGTTCGTTACCACAACCCCCTCCGTCTCTCGTTCTCTCCAGGCTCCCATTTTCCCTTTTTATTATGTTGAGACAATCCAACATCCCTCTCAGTGTGGTTTTTCTTTTTCCCCCTTCTCAGCCCGTCCCCCGTCTGTTCTTCGCCGGCGAGCACACCATCAGGAATTACCCGGCCACGGTTCACGGCGCCCTCCTCAGCGGGCTCCGGGAGGCCGGACGCATCGCAGACCAGTTCCTCGGTGCCATGTACACGCTTCCCCGACAGGCCACTCCGGCAGCCGCCAGCAACCCTCCGCAGGCTCAGCCCACCCCCAGCGTCTGAAATGGATCCTGCCGCCTCGGGACTGTTTGTGAAAATAAAAGATAAAGGTTTACCCATAAACTGTCGGATGTGAAAGATCTTGAAAGTCGAGGAAACAACTTTGCCTCTTTGCCTTCTGACTGAAATAACGACACTCCTACAGTTAATTTCCAGCTTGTATGTATAACGCGGAAATGAGATTCTTTCACTGGACCATTTCAATTCCTCAGACTGGTGATAATACATTCAGTTGACCTACATGTAACTAACAGAGGCAGATGTATCCCACTACAGAGACTGGGCTGTGAATAAATCTCAGTTTTTATTACACTCTGATGTAATAATCCATCTGAAACTCTTAAAAGTGAAGCATGGCATTACTTTCAGTCCTCAGAGTGTTTGTGATCCCATGTTAGAGTGCGCTTGCAGGAAGCAGCGTCTATTTATGTACCCCTGTCTGAACGTTTAAAGAATGTCTGGAAAGTATTTTACTACAACTTAAACCCAGATATTGTACAAGTTATAAATGACCAGTTCAGTAGCACTGTGTCCATCCTCTAAAACCTAAGCAAAATACATTCTTTCCAGGGGCCTTGTCTTGGTCGTCTTTTGCCATGAACCGTAGCTCGTACATTTGATTTCTGTCATTTAGGTTGCAGAGTAGAGAGGAAATAGTTTGTATTGAAAGCTAAAATATTGTTTATGTTTAAAGAATATTTGTGAATGTTACTTTTTGTTTTCTTATTTTGCCGTAGTATTTTATTATGGTTGTCATCACACTTTTATATTGTCAACTGTTTTTGTTATTAAAAGAAGAGAGAAATTTCAGCTTGAAGTCAGTGTGTTTTGTTTCTGGAAGAATTTTCAAGTACGTAAAGTTTCTTTAATGCAGCTTTTCTAGAAACAAAAATCCAAAAAGTTCACTGTGGCCTCACAAAATGTGTTTTAGCCTCTTGAACAAATCTCAAGTCGGCCTTTGGTGAATTTCTTCAAATGTAACCAGGTGTCACTTGGACTTTAAGGTGGAATAGATTTCAGAGGACAAAGGTCACAGGGATCTGTTGGAAAAAAAACGTATGTAGACTGAAACAGCAGCGCTGGGCACAAGCACACAACCGCAGGATGGTAATTTGAGTTATACTTGTGTACAAAACTATCATGGCTGCTGCTCTGACCCTTCACTGACCCTCCTTGATTTCAGGTCTGGCTGCTTCCCAGTGTCTGTGGTACTGCGTGAGGGGGGGTGGTAGACGAGGGTCCCTGGCAGCGACTCCTTCATAGTGGGGGATCCGATGAATGATTGAAGGGGGAAGGGGGGGCGGGGGATTAAAATGGTCAACCATGAGCTATGGGTTGTGTTCCAGGGCTCCGTGCCCCTCTGTGTTTCCATGCGCTCTCCAGCGTCACAGGCCCCGTTTTCCCCCGGAGCTGCGGTTATTATTATCGTGACCAGAGGAGATGTTTGATGTAACAACAGTAATTTGAGCCGGGGTTTTGGACGGCAGCACTCGGGTATTTTCACCTCCCTGGTAAACCATCGGCTCAGTGCAGCGTGTGGAGCTGTTGACTGGTGAGGTTCTTTTTCAGAAAGGCCTCCAGCCCACATCAACTGATGACTTTACAGACGCGGGACGTGGGATGGGGAGGGTTGTAAAGTGAAGCGGCGGCAGCGTGCCCCAGCACATCTCATGTGATTCACAGGTGTGGGGTGGAATGTGCACAGGTCCGCAGGTACAAACACCTCCCACGCGCTGCGATGTGTATTTAGGTAAACATCCATCCTAATCAGATGCACCGTGAATCCACAAATTATACATCACTGTACAACTAGACTCGGCAGAGCACGTACCTCCGCCAGGGCCCAGCAGTCGCCTTAAATTGAATCAAGCTGAGATTTAACACACTCAAGAGATTTCAGTCCTGTAAATTTGCCAGATCCATGAATTATTCCCTGGGAAAATGGTGTAAATGTCTCACAATGTTAAAGAAAGTGAAAATAAAACCTGTTTCGGATCTGCAGCAATATTTCAGTTGTTCTCTGACACATACGCATCCTCCCACCAAGTTCCCTGGTAGTTTGTTGTTTTTGTGCAATCATGGTCACAAACAAACTGTTAACACATTTCGTTGAAGTGAATCATTTCTCTAAATGATTAAAAACCACATCACTGAGCAGGTTCCTCCTCTGCACTTATTTAAAGCTTTATCTCTGACCTCAGGCACCCTCTGGCTGCTCTCACACATTCAACATATTAGTCAGTTTTCACCTGTCGTAGGCAGTGAAACCTCCTCCTCTTCCTCCCTCTCACTCCTCCATCCTCCTCCTGCAGTGCTGCTGACTCATTTCTCTGGTTGACTTCACAGCACATATTCAGGTCAGGCAGCAGCGGCACCGCGGCTCAGGGGTACCAGGGTCCACACAGGCACCAGTGTGTCAGGGCAGCAGCTTCCTGCATGTGAACTCAGGGCAGATTAAACAGCACAAGAGCAGGGGGACGCTGTTAACCCGTGAAGACCGTCACCAGCGAGAGGCCATTCCTCTCTTGTGGTTCATGGACAGAGACGATGGGACGATGGCACCACTCCTCAGACCCTCAGAAGCCAAACATTTGGTGACTTTTTTAAGTAATCAATAATGTGAGGGGAACTGGTTCAATCATCCAATCAGGGTGGAAAGGTAACATAAGACGACACCTCCTGTGTTTTCAGCATCATCTTTAGTTTTCTTTATTAATCTGAGTCTGTGTTATTCTCATATAAAACAAAATATACAGCAGGCACAGTTAGTAGACAGAATCTTGACAAGAACTTTTTTTTTAAAGAACTTCACTATATTTAAAAGAAAGTAAGTACTTTCACTCTAGTAGAAAAGTCAATGTGGTACTTTTACTTTCACTTGAGAACATGTTTGTCTTGTTGATTTGTACTTTTACTTGAGTAAAATGTTTCCTCCACCACTGGTTCCCAGTTCATTTTGGTCCAACGAATGTTTTAACCTTATTGGTAGAACATTTCAGTGTTAATGTTGCATCAGGAATCCAACTCTCCTTTTATTTGTAGTTTTCTAAAAGCCTTTATTGTTTCAAAATGAATTGTCAATAAAATAGTTGATAAGTGTAAGTGTGGAAAATAGCCTGAATGCAATGCAGGTAAGGACCGAGACTCATTTAACTCCCTACGTGAGCATTTCAATCTTTTGCTCTTAGTCTGCATCTAGAAATCAAAACCCTTCAGCTCAGCTCAACACGTTCAGACTCGTGAGGAAACTTCTTACCTGAGATGAACTGACGGACGAGAAAGGAACCAGTCTGGTTATTTTCACGTGAGGTTTATCAGACTGGCTTGTGCAGATTATCTGCAGGAGCAGAAGTTCTGTCGCACACAAGGTGAGGAGCAGCGAGGTGAAACCGTTTAAGAGGAAAGCTGCGTGTGCTGACTCCGCATTCCACAGCAGCTTGTGGTTTTCCTCTTTGTACCTGAACAATTTGCCTCATTTGTCTGCCTGCTTATTTCGCATACAGTCAGCTGTTGTTCCATTTCTCTCTTACACACACACTCACACACTCACACACTCACACACTCACACACTCACACACTCACACACTCCACCTCAAAATAAAAAAACTTGCTGAGCTTGTTCTGCAAAATGTATAAAAAGACACAGCTTCACCGACACAGGTTCCGACACGGAGGCGTGTTACAAACAGGTTGGTTTTTTATTTTTATTGGAATACATATGGTCTGCTGTACAGTTGGCAGCTTCGAGAGACCTACATGCAGAGTGCGCCAGCCACAGTAAGGTTAAAACATGCACAATGTATTAAGTCTAAAAACAGGAAAAAAAAAAAAAAAGATGAAGAAAAGAACAGCCTCCCCGACAACAACACAGTCCATCTGGCATCGCCGACACGCTGAGAGAAGCATTAACAAATCATATGTGACATACGTGTGTGTGTGTGTTTGACACCTCTGTCTGTCGGCCTCCTTCTTCTGCACGTACATTTATACACATTAAAAACGGTTGATTGTACAGGCCTCAAATTCCTCAGTCTGTGCATGTGTGTGTGAGAGATCCAGTTATACACGTCGTCTTGTCATTCCTATTAGATTACTCCTATTAGATTATTTATGTGTGTTTATATATATACACGTGAGTGAGTGAGTGAGTGTGTGTGTGTGTGTGAGTGTGTGGGGCCTGCATGTGTCTTTCTTTGGCAGCACGTACAAACATACAGCACAGACCGTGTACAAACCCTGAATTTATGAGCGAGGGAGAACAGAGCAGCGAAGAGGCCGGACCAATGAATGGCCCCCGATTAAAAAAAAAAGAAACACACACACACATGGTGAAGCACTCAGCACTGCGGACCTGTTCAGCTCTGATAAAACGCACATAGCTTCTCTCTTCAATGGCTATGACACAAACCTGGCTTCTCTCCTTCTCTCCCTCTCTCTCTCTCTCTCTCTCTCTCTCTCTCCCCCTCCCTCTATTTTAAATGGTCTCATCCCGTGGCGTCTCGTCGTGAGAAACATTAAAACAACAAAAACACAAAATGCAGGAAGAAGAAGAAGAACTCTCCAGGAGTGTAATAACAACGAGGAAGACAAAAAAAAAATACCATTCTTAAAATCAAGATGGACAAATACTTAATATATTTCAATAATAAGGCCCACTTTACAAAAGTACGAGATTTTCCTTAAATAAAATCTATCCGATATAGCTTCCAAAATAAGACATCTTTTGTTTAACAAAGAAATTAAAACATACATAAGCAGAAAACAACAACAAAAAAAACCCCTCAAATTGAATATTTCCCCTTTTATTTCAGTATTTTAGAAACACGCCGGCACCGTCTCTCACTGTAAACTGGGAATACTGTGGAATGATTTTGGCACTACGTTAGAAGGCGGAGATGCAGGCCATACCTCAACAAATATGATTCCATAATCGATTGCACGCCAATTTCCTTTTTCTTTAAGCCGCGAGATGATTCTTAAATCCTCTTGTAATCTGGCTGGTGCAAAAAACACATACCTGCCCGGTACGCCCAGCTCCTGAAAACAGATTTTAAATCCCGGGACACAGAGGAGGAAGCTTTTTGACAAAAGGGGGACTAAAGGGGGCATTAGTCGTTTGAGGTCTTAAAGTTAAGTGCTGGTTAAGTGCAGATTACAGCCTACGCCACCCAACGACACCATGACCCCGGCTTCACAATGGAGGCCTTTGAGGGAAACGGGCCTGTTTCGCTGCCCGGGAGCCATTTCTGCCGAGGCCACTCCAATCTCCACTAAGTACATTCTAGTCTACTTTACAAAAGGGAAAAAACAATGACTTGTAAATAACGGATGTTTATACAAACACCAGCGGAGCTTTAGAGGGTTTCTGTTAAGTCTGTCTCTGGTATTTCAGCCGGCGAGGAGAGAGCGGCCTCCTTCCTCTCCGCTGCCTAACCACCTCCTCCAAACCACATCCTCCGCAGCCGTGTCCGAAATACTCTGCTACTACTTCTGATTCTCTGATTCAACAAATGGTTTTTGAAACTGCCGTCATTCAGGGGTCAGAGCGACAGACGAACTCTGACACAGCACCCAGCTGCTTCTTTACAGCGCCACAAAAGCCTCACAAGTCTCGAGACCTGTAAAGTCTTCACTCGAGTCCCAGAGGACCAGTCAGTGGATTCCACCACGTCAACACGGGCTCTCGCCGCTGGAAGCAGCCACCAGCGACTGGTGGGTGGATTCCGGGGGAGTCCAGCTCGGTCAGTCGGGTTTGCAGTGGCGTTCATGTTCTTTCGGGCCTTGTGAGGAGGAAAGGCGTAGCGCGTAGCAGAGGATAGAGTTTCAACTTTGCCCTTTTAAAAAGCCCCACTTTCTTTGAAGCCCCCCAACAAGTCATAAAACCTTCAGGTTCCGACAGCTGGCCTTTACAGAGGACCCCCCCGACTCCAGTGCTCTCCAGTGGGAGGAGGGAGAAAGAAAGACAAGAGAGGTAGAAGAATGAAGGGAAGTTACAGAGACACAGAAATGGTGGAGGCTGCGCGGTTCGGATGTGACAGGGATGGATGAAACTGTTTGCGTCCGCATGGTGAAGAGTGATTTATCGGCTGGAGGGAAGGAAAGTGACACCAGATCATTTCTGGAGGCGTCGGGGGCAGGATGAGGGTCGACGGGGGCGTCGGTGTGAGAAGTTGCATTACCCAGCTGCCATGTACAGTAACACTAACCCACGGTGATGTCAGCCATGAAGATAAATCTAAAAAAAACCTAACAAACACATGTGCAGCTTACGACACACACACACGCGCGTTCACGTCGGGCTTTGAACAGGAGCGCTGGCGGACATATTAATAACAACACACGCCGACGGGCCACCACGTGCATCTCTGGCAGAGCCGGACATGCGATACCCTCGTCCGCTTGAATTATCCCTGAAGTGCACATCACCGCCGAGCCGCGTCCTCTTCCTCCCTCCTGTATTTAGACGCCCTGAGCCAAGACGGAGAGACGGGATTAGAGGCAGCCCTGACCTCTGACCTTTCAGCTACCCAGGGAGCTGCCCATCACTATCCTGTGACAGGCTGCTGGCCTTCAATAAAACGGTACCCCCCCGCCCCGTGAACAAAATGGCACATATCACTGCTGTTCGAGGGAAAATGAGATTCCAAAGAAGATGGAGAGAAACAGAGAAGGAAGAGAGGAAGGGGAGATTTGGAGTCTCTGGATATAGTAAAAGGAAAATTGGAAGAGAGATCGAGGGGGAAGAGCTGGCAATTCCTCGTGGTAAATGAGAAGAGTGGAAGTAGAAACAATAACAGAGAGCGCACAGAAGGACTATATGATCATCACGTCTTGGCATGAGCACCGAGAGCTCTGAACAGTGTGTCTGGTCTGGTTCTGCTCCATCATAAAGCCAGAGGAAGAGGCCACATGGCAGCCGACTGACAAATCTAGAGGATGTAGCTTTTTGGGGCCGTTGCGGTCTGTTTCTTTCGAATGGGACTTTAAAAGTCGGGTTAGAAAAAAGAATGGCTTCCTGGGGAACGTTGCGTTGACCTCAGTCGTCTTTTTCAATGTTCCGTGTCACAATCGCTCCGAATGTTAAAAAAATATATACGATCAGTTCTACACGTCATTTAACTGCTCAGCGAGTGGAGGAACATGACGTAAGTTTATACTCGTTAGAAGAATCTTCTTTTCTTATTATATCTCAAGGCACAGATGAACATACTGTTGATGTTTGTAGCTAAAGGTCAAAGTAATGTAAATTTAACCGTGGTGAAAATGGTAAACAACCATCTTAGTTTGGACTTATCACCAAATTATGATTTGCGTGATGATTTGCCGGGGAACAGTTTGACTGATCACCTCTCCTGCAGACCTCTTCACAATAAAAGCCGCTGCACACACAGGGAGTCATAAATATCACAGCTCTATGGTGGCTGGTGGAATAGAGGAGAACTCAGACGGATCATTCCCAGCAGGGTCCGACTCTGGAGATGTTCCGATACCAGCATCACAAATGCCTCCGATACAGCTGGAGGTACAACCCGATACCACCTGTTTAAAGTAAATTAGATTCATTCGATAAAACTGCAATTTTCTTTTTCCCGGGAATCAAGTCTTCTTCGCCGCTCCAAAACAGCAGTTGTGCTGTACTGCCACTGGCAAGTCTTGTTTTTTAGAGCGGCGAGGAAGAAGGGATTTCTGGATAGTGTCGCTAAAATGTCAGCAATTTGGCAATATTTCCGTCCCACAAGTGAAACGGCATCTGCACCGTCAGCAAGACCTCAGCTTCGAGGGATTGGCACGACACTATCTCATAAAACACAATCTAATAAAGATCTTTTATTTTTATAAACTGGGGCCGCACTCTAACATCTGGTTAAAGGAAGCGATTGTGGTGTTTTTCTACATTTATTTATTTGTGTTCGTTTTCAGTTGCGACTGTCGGACTAGATAATAGAAGTTCTATGGTTTTCATTCTCAACAACAAACTATGATCACTTACATACGGGGTTGTTAGCATACAACTGTTAAAATCCATTATATGAGTTATTTATATCAAATGCACTGGTATCTGATCGCTACTCGGTATCATTAAGGGAATATGGTATGAGAACATCTCCACTCAACAGCACTTAGATACAGAGCAGCAGAAGCAGATGGAGAGAGGGAACGTTCGTCAGCAGATCCCATGTGTTCAGAGCTCTCACAGTCACAGTTGTGTTACTGCCTCTGCCGTACAGGACATTCAGGAGAAAGACGACGCTGCCGTGATGGATCGGTGCGTTCAGCCGCGTTCCTTTGCATTGTTGGTACATTTTGTTCTGGGATCAACGTTTACAGCATCTCTCAATCTGCAGTTAAACCCGTGAGTTTAACCTAAAATCCAGCAGGAGCACGTTGAGAGACTCAAACTTAAAAAATGTCAGTGAGGTTTCCTTGAAGAACACAACTTATTTAATTACTGGCCACCATGAAATCCGTTTCTGTGGCAACCCATTGTTGCTATGGCCCGTCCCCCCCACCAATGAGAGATCGCTCCAACATACAAACCATAAATTGATATTATCATGACATAGCAAACATAATAAACCTCTTCAGATGAAAGAAAGCTGGGACGATTCGCACGGCGAACCCAGTCACACACACACGCGAGCCCGACCGTCGGTTCGTGATGTTCACAGTCCGACCCTCTTGTGTTTTCCTATGACTGGCAGGCGTGTTCACACAGTATTTACAGCAGCACTGAAGAAAAAAGGTCCGACCTGCCAGGCCAGGTTTGCTGGTAATCCACAGTCCAATGTTCACTTTTAAACGTTCTCTCTAAAGACACGGAGCAGGACAAGTTGTGAATCAAAGCACCATGGAAAGTGTAGCATGGTTCAAGGTTATAAACAATACCCCCACCCCCCCTTTCCCCCATTTCCCACCCGAAATCATTCTATTTTTATACATGTGCGTTGCATTTTATTACGTGCAAACTACTTATCTTGATATGATTAAGCAGACAACGTGGAAAAGGACGATGCAGAACAGGAAGCGAATTACAAAGCATAAAAACAACTGGTGAAAATGGCAAAAAGCATAAGTAAGGTCCCAGTCTGTCAGAAATTGTGTGTGTGTGTGTGTGTGTGTGTGTGTGTGTGTGTGTGCAGAGACGCAGAGGGTAATGTATGCCAAGTCACATTCTCTCAAGTGCTCTTCATTTTTTTTTACTTTAGACTTTAAACATGCAAGTGTTCACCCGACATCTAAGAAAGAAGATTGAATCCAGTTTGAGGTCACTGCATGCCAGGAAAATGGTTAAAAATAACCCCTAATGTTAGAAATGTGCATGTGTTTGTATGGTTTGAATGTAAAATAAACTCATGAAAAGAAAGTAGATGGTCTGACTGAATTGTCGCAGCAAAAAAAAAAACTGAGCCCAGAGAGAAAATGTGAATCGGGTCTGCAAAGAGGGGGTAATTCGCTTTCTGTTTTTGGTCACAGTTAAAGTACAGATCCTTTAGTTTGTGGAGTATTCAGCATGAAGATCCCAGCCCCCTTTCAGATGAATATGCGTCTTTAACATGTTACTGCTGATAACTGCAGTTTGTTTTTTTTTTTTTCAAAAATTGTGATTCCAAAGCGACACATCCAGCTGTGGTGGTCCTCATGGAGAAAGGCATTCTCAATGTTGTGAGTCCTTCTTCCTCTGACGCTCTTCAAACCCCTCTCTGGCACGCACAAATTTTTTTTATCTCCAGCCGTCCACCAGCATGCCAGCCTCTCCCTTGTCAAATTCTGGGATTACACTATAATACATCCAAGGCAAGGAGCAGAAGAGGATACGTGGGCTGGTGAGGCGACCTCCAAAACGCTGTACAGGCACAGGTCTTTCCATTTATGCCTCTTTGGGGACGGAGAAGGTTTCCGGATGGGAAGAGCCGTTCACATCTCAGTGTGTGCGCTCAGGGTCAAATCCGTGGTTTGTTGCGCTTTATACGGCTGCAACTTTTTTTTGTCTTGTCTTTGCTCGTGATAAAAGCTGCAGATGTCGTCTGTGGGAGATGGTGGTAATAGGTGTAGCTGTTAGTTGATGGGAGACCGGTGTTTGGCTCTGCTTTTGCCAGTGAGGGCTTGATGGAGTGCTGTTGAGGAAAAATACATAAAAAGACCTTATTTAAACTTTTAGATTTTACCACAACTATTCATCTTCCTTCAAAACTATTTCCACAATTTCATAGCAATACTGCCAGAAGCAACACGGTCATTTAGCAGTAATCAGGGAGGAAATAGACTGTGTACATTTCCATGTCAAATTATTACAGTTCACTTCCAGAGATCCTTTTAATTGGTGCATGAATAATTAAGTATATCTAAATTAGTATAAATTGAGCTTTTTCTTTCAGGGAATTTCTCATTTTGCCTTATTATTACTGAATGGCATCGTTTTAGGAGAATATTTAGTGATTACAGACGATTATAGTGAAACATTACCATGGATGTGTATTTATAGCTGATTTCAGACGTGCACTTAAGACATTCTAAGTGTCGATGTGCTGTAAACAAAATCTCATGATTTCCTCAGCGGAATGTATAGGTCATGTCCTGCCTGTAGCATGTTCTCTGAATTCTCCAAACATTTTGCTGTGAACTCGTCTGAACCGGCTGCGTTCTTCATATTTGAAAGACTTTGGTCAGACTCAGGACATTTTCTGGAGTTCACGTCTGAAAACAGATTAGGTTTGCTGGGGGTCACTCTACTTATCGAACTACAACGCTGCTGCACCAGGGAAGCCTCTTAGGAGAAGTGACATAATTACGACAAGGGTAATTAACATTGGCTTCCTTTAATTGCAGAGTTTCAGGAGTCAGAGGAGAAGAGTAAGGAAAGGGAAGCGAGACAAGAGAACAACCGACCTGTCCTCCTTCCTGCTGAAGTCCTGTTCAGACCCAGGAGGTCTAATGATATTCAGGCGGACGATGGCTCCACGGTCGACTCCCTGCTCCGCTCCTCCCCTCTGCTCTGGCCCCCGACCCTTGACCCCGACTGGACCACAGCTCCCCTCCTCTGGAGGAGGCTCCTGCTGTCTTGGACACCCGGTCGTAAGAGCTCCCCATGTCGCTGCTGGGAGGCTGTCGTCTCCAGGAGGCCGGGCTGTGGCTGGAGTTCGGAGTGGGATCCACGCTATCAGCAGCCTAGAAGGGTTAGAAGAGAAAGAAAGTAGATGAAACCCTTGTTGTTAGCGTTGGTTAGGTCAGAAACGCAAACAGAGCTCTTTCAATCCCATATCCTGGATCTATGTATGGGAGCTCCGGGGCATTTTGTTTGGATGGTTTGAGGCCGTGTTTGGACTTTTCTCTATTATGTGGGCATTAAGTACATGCTGTTTATGTTAACTGGTGTGTGACAAGGAAAGTCTGCCATGTGGTCTCCTGCCAGGGGAAAAATCCCCAACCGAAAGCCCCAAACATGCCCCAAACTGAGAGATTTATAATTTGGTGGGCTGACTAGAAAACAAACCCCATGTTACTAGTCTGTGGTGACTACAACAGCACGTCCTCCTCTCACAACCTCAGTAACCCCGCGCTGAGAAAGTGAGAGTTAGATGACGCTGCAGTTCCTACGGCGCACAGAAACAGCACCCTGCTCCTGTAATTTCAGCTTTAAAAAAAAAAAAAAACGCACCATAATTAGTGACATTTGGTGGGTTGGAGTTGGCTTCTGGTGCAGTTTTTTCGAATGCATTTTCGCTAATTGGCTTTAATGGAGCCCTGCTGGACTGCCTTCCTCAGTCTCCTGGGGTAACAGACAGGAAATCAGTCACCGGCGAACGCTGCCAAAGGGGCGTGTTCAGTGTGGTCACTTCCTGCTCACGTCACTGGGGGAGGAAATGGCAGAGTGGCATATTCTCCTTCTATGGTAAGCTGCTGCAAGAGCCTGGGCTTTCAGAGGGGATGCCATATAATGCACTGGCAGTGCTCCTCTTACCCTCAAAAGGCGGCCTGTGCGTTCTTCAACACATTGTAACAGACCTAATATAAGAAAAGTGAAAAACAATACATGAGGAAATAAAAACTTGAAAAACTACACAGCTTTTCAAAGATTTATGGCTCCACGAAAATTAAGAGAGTTGCTGTGCGAAGAGAGAGAACTTTTCTTTTGAAGTGTTGAAAGTATTAGGACAAGAGGAACGTCAGCTGTCAGAATGTAATACATGAGGAAAGGATGTGAAGTAACCTGACGTGCCACGGCAGAGGAAATCTGCCGGAAACATCGAGAGCCACAGTCATCACAGACGTGCTCCTGTTCACATGTTCAGCTTGACAAAAAAAACAACACATTAATATGCTGCCAGCGTCAGTAAATCATCTCTGGCAGCACAGAATGACCTGACAACATAAGAGAAAGGTGGAACTAAGAGAAGCATAAATTTTACATCATAAAAAAACAGTAGTCATGTTAAATTAATCTTGGGAATTAGATTTAGATAAGAAGATACAAGATTATTACCTCTTGTACACTGAATATAAAGTATGAATATGAATCAGGCAATTAGCTTAGCATAAACACTGGAAAGGAGGGAAAAAAACTTGCCTGCCTCTAGGGGCAGATCCTGAATCTGATACTAACAATAACTATGACAGTTTGTTATAAATTTTTTATTTTCTTTTTCATTTTTTTAAAGCTTTTTTGAAGTACACAGTGTGCTTTCACAATTCATTCAATAATTTGTAGGTTTGCTCAAAGCTATCAAGAACCTAATCGTGCACCTTACTGAATCAGAAATTGTACATGGATGTTGGACATGTAATTGGCCCCTCTCTTTTTGTAAATTGTGGCCCCTTAACTGCCCCCTGATTCAGAAAAATCCTAGATCCACCACTGCCTGCATCTCATCTCCAAAGATAAGAAAAACTGCCGACCAGTACCTCTGGGTGTGTAATATTTACTGTACACACACATTCAGTATAACTGGTTTCTATCTTGTCATCTAACTCTCAGAAAGAAAGCAAATAAGCCTCTTATCCAAAATTGTCAAACCCTTCTTGAAGGATGTTTTACTCTTTATGTGTAGATACTTAAATCCTTCATTCATTCAGCCCAAGCACTCAGGAGCTTTAAGACAAAAAAAACAACATAAAAGCTCTCATTTTAAGAATGACCAGCAAAAGTTTCCACTAGTTCGCTTGGAAAACCCAAACAGAAACTGTGAGAGGACTCCATTTTACGATGCAGAACGGAGGCCAGCCAATTTGAGAAATAACACAAGTAGCATGTCAGAACAAATTATATCCCTGCTCTAAATCTGTCTGCCCTTGGTCTCACGCCCTACTTTCAGGAATCGTGTTGTCTTGCCAACCCCAGCTCTTAAATCTGCTCTCCAGCAAGACAGTGCCCTCGACGCTCC
This sequence comes from Hippoglossus stenolepis, assembly GCF_022539355.2. Lineage (NCBI taxonomy): Eukaryota > Metazoa > Chordata > Actinopteri > Pleuronectiformes > Pleuronectidae > Hippoglossus > Hippoglossus stenolepis. Next base: position 9,835,268 of record NC_061492.1, read on the forward strand.
AGGTGAAACGTTTCAGAAAAGGTGAAATATGTGTGTGTGTGTGTGTCTATTGGTTATTATTTATAAAAGCCTTCTATTTATTGCTTTTCATATCGCACTGTTATTCCAGAGGTTTTCTTTTTTTCATGTCTGGGTCACATCCGGGCGAATAGTGAACAGTAGAGTAACTCTGATCCCACACTTTACCTAACTGGTCTTTGATTCAACAAAGGATGTTTTGGTATCTTGCTCATCAGCCATATCGGCCCCGCTGTCGTCAGCCAAACATAAGTTCACAGCTCATTCATGTACGGGCTGAGGTTTCCTACAGCTACAGCAGGGAGGAAGCACTACAATGCTGTTCTGTTCTGCACTCTTAAGGTGTGGAGTGACCACTGGAGAAAGCAAGAAATCCCCATTTTAACACCTCATTTCTGAATTTGGCTTCCAGTGCGTTTCTCTGCTACCAGTTCTATCAGAGTCTATGTATCTGTACCATAGACGATATGAAGACGGACGACCCTGACTGCTCCCCAAAGTGGATCTATGTACTCATTCACCTTCAAGTGCTGCTCAAATAAAAAAAGTCATGTGGTGGAAAACTCACGAGGATCAGTTTTCTAATCACCATGATTATCTGTATTGATTTCCATGACAATCCATCCAATAAAACAATTTCAGTAAAGACAAAAACTATCAAGTGATCACCAGAGTCATAAGGCTTCATCCTCTGGGGAACATGAACATCTGTACAAAGTTGGATGGCAATCTATCTAATGCGTCTAACATGTCCAAAAATAAAGTAAAAAAGTCAAGGTTAAACAGCATTTATGGATTCAGGCCATGATGACAAGATCATGACCTTTCACTAGATTAAAACAATCTCAGTCTCATAAAGTGTTGAATAAATGACATCCGGATAATTTAGACACTGGGTTAAAAAAAGACGGATCAATCAATAAGCTAGTTTGCCCAGGCTGCTCCGGGGTACTTAAAGGAATTGGGAGTGTTGTTTCCTCCTTAATGACAATTGATCGATCGTGTCTTTCTGCTCGACAGTAAGCTGACTTCAGTCTTCTCTACTCTCAGTGCCCTGGAGCGTTTGATGTGAAAGGTCAGGACACCTCTTTGAACAATATTCCAAAAGTCTAACACAATAATTACATATCATCAGCAGCCATTTAAATTCAAACAAACTTCGATGGATTGTGCTTTGGCCAAAGATAGGAGTATAGATACCTAGTGAAACAATGATCAGTGGGATGTTTGTTAATGATGATTGGCTATGTTCCTCTCCCCATCATATTGAACGTTTCCATCTGTAAAACTTGTAATAATAAAACTCTTTTCTCGCAACCTCTGACACTGCAATCACAAAGTAATCCCAACCTCCCACTGTCCAAACTACAGCTGTATCCAAACCTCTTGAGGATGGACGCCGTTCAGACCACTGAAATGTTCTCAAAGTCCAAACCAAAAAGATGATCAGCTCTGCTCCAAGGAATGCTTCAGAGCCCAATTATGATCTGAGGTATGTTTTTTTTTTTTGCCCTGTAGCAATTTTTTCTCATGATTTCTATCCGAGTGAAGCGGTTACTTCTTGCATCCAGCATCAGGATGAACAAGGTTTTACGGTACCACAGAGTCGACCAAGTGGGTTTAGGAAATCCCCATAATAAAGTACCAAAAAAGCGTGACTGACAAAAAACACTGAAGGATTGACAAGAAACATGGAGTTCATCAGGCCACTGCTGATTTACCACATCAGCTTCAGGGCAGGGGTTGGTTTGATAGACTAGTTCCAGGGTAAGCAGGGATATAAGGGATGAGTCATGTGGAACAGGGTCAGGAAGAAGATTTGATCACGTTTGATCGAGCCCACTGAGGCTACTGAGTGGGATGGAGTCATTTTAGTTGCATTCATTTCATACAGTGGCTCAGCTGACTGGAGATGGGAGAACTAAAGACATGGAAAAAGAAGGTGTGCGAAGGACAGCTGTTCGTTTCAGCCTTGGCAGACTGTCACAGTATTAAAGAGTAAAAGAGCTGTCTAAACGTTGAAATATATTTTATCTTAGTGTTCATTTTTTACCTTTACCAAGATCTTAGTCAAACTAGAAGGGGACTAGGAGAGGACACAACTCTGCTACGGCTCATTGGCCACTTTATCATCGTATACATGTGTTGACATCAGATACATTTGGATCGGATTAGCTTTCTACACATGCCTGATCTTTTTCATTAAGATCTCTAATCCTGCTAAAAACAAAGGCCAATGAAAACAAAATCTCCTTGGCTGAGGTTAAATCTAAAATAATAACATGTTTTCAACAAAAATGCCAAAATTCGTAAATGTTGACTGTAAGATGTCAGTTAATTCAAAACACCAGCAGCTGCAGGAATATCTGCATGAATAAAAGCCTAAAACACTGATTTAAAGCAGTAATATAAATTTGACCTGGAATTAGATGTCAGACTTTTGTACTTTGGGATAAATTTTAGAACAAAAACAATGTTGAGGATTAATAGTCAGTATTGAGTTGGATAACAGTAAAGTCCTTGATGGTGAATCTCAAAAGGAATACCTCCGCTTTCAGTAGCTGTACTGCCCTAGTGAGACCAAATATGATGGATGAGACCACAGTCACTTTGCATATGTGTGTGTGTGTGTGTGTGTGTGTGTGTGTGTGTGTGTGTGTGTGTGTGTGTGTGTGTGTGTGTGTGTGTGTGTGTGTGTGTGTGTGTGTGTGTGTGTGTGTGTGTGTGTGTGTGTGTGTGTGTGTGTGTGTCTTCTCGGCAACATGCAGATTATTTATAGGGGGATTTTACCCAAAGGCCTCCAGTCCCCTCTAGTTAGTCAAAGTGACAGACTGGCATGTTATTGTAGCCATGGAGTCGCCTTTGCCCATCTGACAATATATCATACGTCAATAGAGAAGTGAGTTTATACTGTTGCCCATTAGTAGCTTTCACCTCATCTTTCTGAGGACTTGTATAAACCTTCACACTCCATTAATTAAGTCCTACATATATGCACACTCTCACATGTGAATACATGTGAACATGTACATGTAGTCAATCCTGACCTTTGAATGGAAATGAGTTGATTTTAAATAGAGCCTGGCTGATATGGACTATAAGCATCATTGCCAATACTGAAATAATTGAGTTACAAATTTCAAATATCGAAATATTGGACGATATGTTTCCTGTGGACACTAGTATAAAGTACGCAGGAAAAGACGCAGAATCCGATGTGAGAACACAGCAGGGGATCCCCCGCTGAAAGCAAGTCGGGGGGTTGACAACACCCAACAGACAAAAAGAAAAAAACAACAGAAGACAAATATCTCCGGGTGAAACTGCGGAGCCACACACATAGAAGACCCCGACAAAGATGTCAAGAGAGTTTGTGATGATAAGAGCTGACGCCAGTGTGGATGTGCTGTAAACAAAGTCACATGACTTCTGCAGCAGAATAAATACATTACTTCCTGCCTCTGCACGACCCCTCACCTCAATCCTGCGGAGGATTTGATGTTGTTGTGAACCCGTTTGAGCAGAGAACCCCCCCCGCTGTGTTGCGCATGTGTGAAAAGAAAACTGCAGAGAAAGTCCGGACCCAATTCTCCTCAGTTCCTCCACAGGTCATGTCTGAAAACGGCTATAAACAGTGATACCGGTTTGCCTGTGAAAGGCTCATATGAGCCAATATTATCAATATATCGGTCAGGCTCTAATTATAACGCGGCTTCAAAATCAGAGTGTTGTGTCAGGTTGTGCTTACAGTGTTGCCATGTGAGATGTGAAAAGAAAATTTCTTAGTTTAACTACTTGCAGGTAAAAACATCAACTCAAAGACCTTGCAAAGTGATGGATTAACACGTGTGCAAAAAAGAGCCGTATGCGGAACAATACATAAAACACATATACAAGTAAGTATTAGGTCCTCAGTAATGTTTGTGTTGAGCAGAAATGCAGCCTGGGAGCGGCACAGTCTATAATGTGGTTGCGCATTTAAATACAAGAAAGCTATTTTCTTCTCCGTGAGGTTTTCCTAACCTTCTTTTCCCCCTGTTGAGGTCTTTTTCATTTCCATCCTCCCTCTTCTGTTTTCTGTCCCACCCTTTTCTCTTTGTCCTTACTGGGGCAGCAGGAGTGGGGCCTACAGAAGTGCTGTGCTAAGCTTGAAGTCGCAGAGCCTGGCGTCAGGGAAAAATACAAGCTGAGCTTGCATGCAAAGTGGACACACCAGGAGCTGAGGCCTGCGGCTGCACTTTCTGACCTTTTATCTTCAAGACAAAACTACTTGCAGACGGTTACACATCATAACCACCACCTGTACGGAAATCCTTATCTGGCAGAGGCTTTTTTTAGAAGCCACATATACAGTAATAGCTTGGGAGCATGTTTGCCTTTGGAAAGAAATGTTTGAGAAGTTTACAATGAATGAGAAGGGCAAGACAATACTATCAGTGAATTGCACTTGCGTTCTACATAAACAAAAGCCTAAATATGTTTCAGTCCTGCACTAGGAAACATTTGTCATAATAAAGACGTCAAACAGACGAACGTGTTTCTTTTCTAGAAGCTTCTGTTGGTGTTTTCTTAATGGACCAGCTTTCCTTCCCGATAGTCAAAACACAGAGCAATAAAAAAAATATATTTTGACAGTTGTTTTCTGCTTTGAGCAAATGTTTGGAATGTAATGTAAAGTTCTTAGTTTTGGTCTGTGGGGAAAAGGGAACATTTAGACTGAGCGAGTGCTGTCACCTTTACTTCTAATCAGAGCAGAAAAGAGTACAAACTTTAAGTTGGTTGTCTTACCGGTGGTTGTTGGGCGTATGATCGTCCCCAGGACTGAGAGGTGACAGGCGCGTGGGGCACAGTCCTCCCCGTGCCTCCGGTTTCCAAAGCGGGAGACGGAGAGCGCTTCCCTCTGCGCATGAGTTGTTCCTCTGATTCTTTAGTGCTTGGAACCCCACTCTTGATTCTCCGCATGTAGACCTGTGATAGGGGGCAACACGAAGAGCAACATTGTGCATCCATGAAATAGAACATACCTTTTCTCTTCGAATTTAACGTTGTCTCATAAATGTAATCTGTCTCTCACCTCTGCAGGAGTCGGCTTGGCTCCCTTCTGTGCCGCAGCATTCCCAACAGCACTGTTTAACGCTTCTTCCATATCTAAAGTGGTAGTTGCCCGGTAAGCTCTCCATGTTGTTACAGCTTCAGCCTCGTCTTCAGATCCACCATCTGCCATCGTCCTCGTCGCCCCTCGGCCCATCTCATCCACCGAGGCAGGGCTTCTGTTCCTCCAGGTGCTTCTCACAGTCACATTCTTCATATCTGGTACACTCTCTTCTTGGGAGTGCTGGCTTGGCCTTTGGCTTCTCCAGCTGGTGACCGTGGTGGTACTGCTGTTGCTCTCGAAGCCCGACTCTGTGTCGTTGAATTCTCCGGATGTGGCATCCGGTGACTGGAGGTTGAAGTTGCTGCGTTGGCAGCACAGATGACTGGTCTCCACTCTGGAGGTGCTGTGGAGCTTGGACTTTGATGAGGAATCACTGTGGTCGTCTGACCCGTAGTCCGGGTCCTGGCACGGCCGCAAAGCGATCTCACTCTTGGGGATGGAGAATTCATATGGGACGGAAATACTGCCATGGTGCTCACTGGTGGGACCTGGCAATTTGTAAAATATATTTAATATTTTGTCAGCAAATAACACTGATACAGAAACATTGACGGCATTTTATTTGAATATAAATCACCATTTGGCACTTAAATGATCCCAGTAAAAATGTTGCTTTCTGAACTTAATCAATCTTACACTTAATACAATGAGTAACTACAAAAGTAGAGCCATACAAAAATTCAAAAAATGTAATGCAATTTACTGCAGTCATCACCTCACTTATTCCATTATAATTGTACTGCTCCAGTTCAAAAATGTCACTTTGTGTGAACTGAAGTGTTGAATTATGGGATTCTCAAAATACCAGGTCAGGATTTCTGACAACAGCAGGCTTCATACAGGTTGTACAGTACGTGTGTCATGAAGTCTGGTGTTCGCTGAAGCATCACTAGTGAATGAATCGTCAAAACGTACCTATGAGGATGTTACTGGTGGAGGTGTGTCGCTCTTTGACAGGCATGGTTTCACTGCACACGCTGCTGCTGCGACTGCTGGTTCTGGAAGAGCTCGGGTCATTGGGGTAGATGGTTATACTACTGGTCATTTTACTAGACGTGGGCACAACTGGTTTGGTAGAGATTTTGGGTTTGCCGTTGGTAGACAAAGGTTCCGTAATCATCATTTCCTTTCTATCAATCTCAACAATAGCGGGCTTGATGACAGCTCTTGACCTCAGCGCCTCACGTGGGCTGCACACTCGCTGGATCTCAATCCCTGACGGAGTATGCGTTGGCCCCTGGTGACCCCCCTCTGCAAACTGTGCCCTGCTGTGGAGCTCCTCATCGAATGAACTCCTGGAGGAAGAGCCCTCTGAATTTGAGTCATGGACATGGGAGTATCTAGGATATCTGGAGGTTGGAGTCGTACTGCTTACGGTTGTAGCAGCTGTCTCAGTCACAGGCTCTGGTTCAGATGGTCTTGAACCAGTAGATTCCGTTTCCGAGGCAGAGGAATGACCCTCTGACCCATGGTCACTGGTCAGCAGAGGAGTGACTTGAGATCTGTAGGCTGTGAATGATCCGTTGGCTTTGGACAGCGTGGAAGCAACAGAGACCGATTCCTGAACCTGGTCTATTGATTCCTGATCTGAGGCAGACGCTGTGTCCTTCTCTGGTGCAGAGAGACTGTTGATGTTACCGGAGCTTTCAGGCACTACGTCAGAGTTGTTTGATTCACTATCACTACCAACGTACAACTTTGAAGATTTTTCTACTCTGCTCTTTTTTGTCTCCCCATCAGTCTGCTTGTGAGTTGTCCTCAGTGGCTTCTGGGCATTAGCAGCTGGAGGGTAGCGACTAAGAACAGACATCTTTTTCAAATCACTAGAAGGTGTGTTTACAGAGCTGAATGCGGCTCCTCTTGACTTCTCCTCGGTTCCTCGTCCTGTGTCTCGTATCCCGTTATCGGATGACACTGCAGTAGTTAAGGTTTTGTGTGTCCTCCTGCTCTTGGAAGAAGGACTAAGGGCTCTCCTCACAGACTTAGGAGAGCTTTCCTCAGAGTGGCTCGGCTCTTTGGTCCTCAGCTTAGTCTCTTTTTTATGCTGAGGAGAGAGCTCCCTGTTCCTGTGTTTAGGGGAGCTTGGTTCTGAGACAGCTGCAGCACTCCTATATTTAGGCTTCTCTTGTCTGAAACCACCCTTCACCATAATCTCTTCGGTCTCAGCTTTGCCATTCTCCAGGACGTTTGGGGGGCAGATGTTACTGCTTCCATTGCCATGTTTATCTATATTACTGATTCCATTTCCTCCAATCCCACCTTTGGCACACAGCTGTGTCCTGAGCTGTTCCACCTGCTCACTTAATTGGCGAGCCCGGTTTCGTTCCATCTGGAACTTCTCATGAAGGTCTCCATTTTTGGACTCTGAGCTTTTCAAATCATCCTCCACTATCTCCAGCTGTTTAAGGCGATTCTTCAGCCTTTCGACTTCCTGCGTCAACTCTTTCACTTTGTTGTCCTCTTCCTGCGACCCTTCAATGCCGCTGTTCTTCTCATTTTCAGATTTGTTCATAAGACTGATATTGTCATCTGGCAACTTAAAGTAGTCAAGGTTCTTCTTGTGACCACCCAGTTTACCTGAGAGCAGCCCTGTGGATGACAGCTCATCCTCAATTCGTGACCGCATGAAATCTGGCCGGCCAGGATCTGGAGACATGCCAAGGCGATTCTTCTGGTGCTCCAGTTTTTCTGTCAGCTTGAGAATGATCTTCTCGTCCTCTCTCTGTTTCTCTAGTAGCCTCTTACGCTCATTCACAAAGGTCTGGGTGAATCCCTTGAGTTTCTCAAGCTCCATAGCCAAAGCCTTCTCTGCTCTGTCAAGCTTTGTCTCAGACCCCTCCATCTCCTTTAAACGGGCTTTGAGAGTCTCCAACTCAGACGAGAGCTTCTTGGTCAAGTTCTTCTCCTCGTTTAGACTGAGGCAGAGCTGGCTGCAGTCAGACTTGCTTTTCCCAAAGGCTTCTTCCAGTTTCTCCAGTTCGGCCATTCGCCGTTGTAGACGTTCAATCTCGGCCTTTAGCTCCTTTGTAAGACTTTCCTCCTCTTCCAGTTTCTCCCTGACAGTGCGACAGAGGTCCTCAGCTTTGCGTACCTCCTCATCTTTACCCTGGATCCTTAAGAGACGTTTTCTCAGGGCCTCCACATCAGAAAGCAGGGAGGAGTTGCTGCCCTCGGCCTGGATGATCTTGTCCTGTGCAGAGAGAAAGAGTCCAGTCAGTCATTAATCTATTATTGCATTGCATTTCTGTTCTACCTCACTTAACTCAATGACCCACTACTGACCTGGAGGTCCAGAAGCTCATCTTCAGACTTCTGCAGCTTGTTGGTGGCTTCTTCAAGTTCATCCAGTCTGCGGCCAAGACTCTGTAGCTTGTGCCGCAAGTGGCGATGCGTCATGTCTTTACAATCAGACATGGCGACACAGTTATATGTTCAATCAGTTCGATATATTTTGTTACTCAGACTATTTGATGACACCGTTTTGGGTGGTCCACATTTGTGTGGTAGTGATAGCAAGTCCTTCAGGCTCTTGAAGAAAAGCTCTTTTCTCTTGATGGTCGGCCTGGTTTTCTTTCAGTGGCTGTCGCTTTAAAACTCTGAAGATCCCACAGGGTGGTGTTTAGAAGGTGAATCTGTCATCTGTAGGAGGGAGAGAGGAAGCAACAGTTAGTCATCTCTAATTTGTCAATGACAGTCATTTGCATTCTCAAAATGTGGTTTCGTAAGTGAAGAAATGGAGAGAGGGAGAAGACAGACATCAGCTGACAGCACGGTGTAGCAGATAAGCACAGTCAGCAAACTGTATGGTTTTACAATTCCATCTAATTGCTATGACACATAGCATAAGACAAAATGAGGCCAAACACCAACGCATGGAGCATAAAAACGCACTTTAACACATACACAAACAAATCTTTCTCTGGCTACTTTTTATAGTCATTACAAACAGGACCGGGAATTGGTTTCTCAAATACCATGAACTGCACCACTCTTCACCTTGTAGTCCTTTGAAGAACATGCGAGTGTGGGGGTTTACAAATGACTGCACAGACACACACACACACGCTTTGTCATCTCGCCAATGTTAAATCCAGCATCGATTTCTGTATGCCTGCCCACTTCTGCTGACAGCAGCATATCTCAATAGCCCCGGCCTCCTTCATGTATCTCATCTGCACACATACACGGCCGTCACCGTGGTAACCACATCACTATTAATGGTCCCTCCGGATGGATGCGATGATAAAAGCTGAAAACTGTTTCACTTTGCAGGTCTATTAGCCCCTTTAGGCATAAATAAATTAGCTTCAATACAAACTCAGTCCCATCATTGCCACATATAAGGATATTGAAGCTTGCTAGTCAGTACAATTAGGCCTCAGAGGTTGGATCATATTTAGGTTTCTACAGCCAGCTCCCATCAGCGGACCCAGCATGGATCTATGTAATGAGAACATAGATTATTAGCACACAGCAGTCTGCCTGTCAGCATTGCCTCCATAAATCAATGCAGATGCTTTTGTCTCATGTATAAGTCAGGTAGCAGGCGTTCATGGTCCTTCTAAATCCTTCCCCCCCAAGTCATTCTGGGGAGCTTCCCCCACTGATCAAGAGGGAAAAGAATTGACCCATGGGGTTAGAACATAATCAACATCTGCACACATCATCACTTATCAACCGCCATGACAGCCAGCCAACACTATGTGTCTCCTCTTTCTATTCCCATACAGCACCATGTTCAAAGACTGTCTTCCTAAAAGCTACAGACCACGACACATAAAGACTACTGTAGTTTTCTCTCACATTAAATAACTTTAAACACTGTAAAAACATCAATCCCAGCCGTAAATTTACCAACTCTTTTTATCTACATGAACTATGTGTGTACATGGTATATAACAAGGTATAACCGGCCATTATGGTTTACTCCGACGTAGCTTCATATATTTTCTACCGTTTCATTTGGTGCAGAAAGCCCAAACCACTCTTCCCATAATTTATTAAAGCTCTTGTTGAACATAAACCAAGGCAATAAGCTTTGAAAGTCAATGTGGCGACGATAACTTTATGAAGAAGTACAATCTGAACTCAAAGCGTTTAGCTGCAGCATTTTAATTATTCTTTACTTTCATGAGGTCTGGTGGTTTGGTGCAGTGCGAGACTGGAAATAAAGAACGTGGATTGAAGAGGGAGCCGGAGAGAAGACAAAAGGGGATAGAATGTTGGAGAGAAGACGGCTAGCATAGCTGTCCACTTGCATGCCAGAACACCTTAGTCAATAAAGGGATTTTGTGCTGCATTTGCTCTGCCCAGCTGTGGCTTGTTAAGTGAGCCGTAGACCAATTCTTCTCTGTTGTCTTGAGGTGGTCGCTGTGATCCAAACCTGTGCTGATGGATGATCCTGTTCCAGAGGAGTAAAAATACCTCGAAATAATCCCATATATTCATTTAAAACAAAAAAACACTCGTTGGCTACAAATAAAATTCAATAGATACGGCTCGATTCTTTATGACAGGTCTTCAGACTGCACGGTGCAGCAAAGGGAAAATATAATCACTGAAAATGAGAATTTTATCGTGAGAAAACTCCGGAGCTACTTTCAGACATGCACCGAACTCCGGATATTCTCCTGAAATGATCCGAATGTTTCCTGCCAGCCCCTAGTAAAGACTCTAGATAATGTCCAAGTGATCCCATGTTAGAAGACAGCAGGATATCGTCCAGGACACCAATCTGAACTGATGTTTTTCAATCTGGTGTTCCTACTGTCCTGTCCCACTTAATAATGAAATATCCTGTGAGTTAGATTTTTATACATTTTATATGATTATTCATTGGGTTTTTAGACCTCCCTCATCCTGTTTAATGTTTCGTTAGGTCCGGCTACTCCTGTCTTGGCAGGCTGCCTACCCCTCCTCTCATTCTCCTTTTATTTCTTTGCCAGCTCTCTACCCCCTTTCCCTCCCTCATCTCTCCCTTCCATCTCTGTCTCCGACACGCACACCAGCAGTGCAAAGTGGCCGCTTTAAAGGGGTGGCAGTGCGTGCAAAGCGACTCTGGCAAGGGCCTGCTTCTGCCTGACCAATCAACATACCTGATTCACTTATCACTGGGGCCTCATTAGCTACAGTCAGGACAGCACCGGAAGGAATTTGAATTATGGTGGGTGAGAAGGAAAAGATGACGGACGAAGCCAGTAAAGGAAAAGGGGAGAGGTAAAAGATCACAGTTGAAGAAATGAAGGCCGAGAGTATTAGGTCGACAAATTAATTCCATTTAGAATCATGACCCACATGGATAAGTGCTCATCAACCCTAATACTCCTGTTCTCCATCCACATGTGTATATTCACGAATAAGTTTGACTGCAGCATGAAAAGCTAAAGTTGACCAAGAAAAAGTTTGAAAACATGGAGAAGAGGGGGGAAGAAAATAAGGTACAAGGTGGGCTGTTGATTCTGAACTTGGCTCATAAGAAACACAAGAGTTTCATTCCCCCTGTTCTGTGCTTTGTTTGACAATTGTGGAAAACCTGAAGGGGGGTAAGGGGCTGTGAGGCAGCGAAACTGACCCCTTTTATGCAGACACATTCCTAATGACAGAATAACCAGGGCACTGCCAGTCCCTCGCTGTGCCTTGAATACTCTTAACCAGGCCACTGACGGAGACTCCTGGACCTTCTCTCTGCCCAAACTCATTCCAAACCAGGACACTGTCTAGGTTCGATGGTGAGGACACAGAGAAGATGTAAGAATGTTTCTAAGAGCTTTCTTTAGTTTTCTTTTGGCATTAGATGGATTCTTAGCTCTGAACACTTTCTTCTGGTTATCTTTTGCATGAATCTTGTGATTTACCTGACCCACATCGGACTGCAGGTTGTCATCTGCATCTAAACTCTTATAACCTTATAAATTAAACACTGACAACAGCTTCACCAAGCCGTGATTGGCTGCTCAACACTGAACGACTCTGATGCGCTCCACTTCCTGAAACCTGCATCGACAGGAAGCTTCCTGCTTGACCTTTCACTCCTTGAATTCTTACGTCTGCTGCTGCTACGAGACACAGGGACACCGAGGCACCGAGCTCACCGGTAGTCAATGGTTACACTTTTAAATTAATTAACAGAAAATGTGTTGCTCACTGTATGCACAACTGAATCACATTAGAAATGGAAATGAAGGGGACCTGAAGAGAATGCCTGTATTATAAGAACATTAATGAAATTCTAGTTTCAAGGCCATTTCATTCATTTATTTTGTATTGTGAAAATATGTGAATGGGGGGCGCTTACATAATAAGTCTGTGCTTAATCACAACAAAGCAAAAACTTACTGTGGGGCTCCCTACTGGTTTCATATCTACAGTACACGAGGAAAGCATCAACCAGGTTGTGCGACAGAGCTGCGGCTTAGTTGAAACCTGTGGACACAAATTTTAACCAAATGTGAATGAATGCTCATCTCCATCAATTGCTGTCATGCATATATTAGATTGTCTTGCTTTATAGTTGGTGTTGCTGATATATATATTTTGTGTGTACGCTGTGTGAAATAAACAAACAAAAGTCAACACAATGGTACAAATAAAAAGAGTTGGTCAGAGCTCAAGAGGAGGGGAAGCAGAGAGGGAGGAGGGACGAGCTTCAATCTGTCTTTAATGACCAATACCAACGGACTTGTAAGTGAAACTCTGTTGAAGAAGAGGTTCATCCATTCTGCTTGTGTTCTCACGCACACACACGCATGCACGCACACACACACCAAGGTTACAATCATATACCATATCATTAGGGCTTTAGCCACTCTCTTCCTGCTGCCTGCTGCCTTTAGTACATTCTGTTCCCTCCATGAAAGAGAGAATGAAGGCAGGAAAGAAAATCCCCCCTTTTTTCTTTGCACTTCACGTTCGGGTGTAAGTTGGAAGTTATGGGTCCGAAGCTCTTCTGCCTCATGAACTGTAGTTAATAAAGGGCCGAGTCCAATCAAAATGCCTCAACCACATCTTCATGTTGGGTTACTGCTAGTTTGAGTATGGAAACAAGTACTCTCGCTGTGTGAGAGTACACAAATATATAATCCTATAGCTTTAATGTAACTTTTCGTGTGTGTGTGTGTGTGTGTGTGTGTGTGTGTGTGTGTGTGTGTGTGTGTGTGTGTGTGTGTGTGTGTGTGTGTGTGTGTGTGTGTGTGTGTGTGTGTGTGTGTGTGTGTGTGTGTGTGTGTGTGTGTGTGTGTGTGGATGACTGCAGAGGATGGATGCTGGCGCAGCAGTGGAAGCCACAAGATGGTGGAGACCTGATGCTTGGCCTAACTTTTTTTCCCCGTTTTTTCCAAGAAAAAGGAAACCGGCATCCCATAATGTTCGGTTTGTCGTTTCCTGTGCTGTCATGTTACTTTTTTCCCAGTTTCTTTCACCCTTTTAGTTTTGCGCCACTTCTGGAAAAACGGGTAAAGAAACAAAGGGCAGTAACTATGGTTAAGTAGCTGGTTCATTAATGGGATGGGGATACCTACTCCCCTCAGATTTGTCTGGAGTAAAATGACCTCTTACAGTGAAATATGGATATGTGGTGAAAAAGTGGGTGAACAAATTGTTGTGTTCTTCCAGTCATTTGTAAACAGTCTGAACTCATTTTACTTTTTAGATGGAACAAGTGGCTCTTCATGGTTTTGAGCTTTTGCAGGAGGTGAAAAACACAAACTAAGAGAGAGAGAGAGAAAAGGGGAAATAAAGACAACAGAGCAAGATCTTGATTGTTACGTGAAAACAAAACTATTTGAAGATGGGATAGTCTGGGGATGTGAAGGCATGATCACCTGTCTCTGGGAATTTCTGCAGCCCATGCACGTCTACTTTTTCTGCTCCACCTATTACAGTTATAGGTTTAATTAATATATTAATACTGCGAAATGTCAGGTTTAACTATCTGCGACACACAGACAACAAAACTTAATTTGTCAATTTAAATGACTGATGAATCACAGGTTAACTTCATTTATAATCTCAACTTTCAATGAGACCTGACACACTTGCAGACGAGCCGATGAAGTCAAAGGTTACGATCAGGGAGGTGAATGATTCTCCTCATGATAAACGTTTATGCGAATATCATGGTAAGTTTCATGATGAAAATCTGGGCTGTAAAATAACAAACTCCCGTCTTAGCCCAGTCACTCACAGCCTTTTCTAGGTCTCTCCTCACCACCTTGTCTCTCTACATCAAGAGCCCTGTTGCCGGGGCTTAAAACACTCTGCTTGTACAAGAGGGCACGATAAGAAGCGAGAGGGAAATATGGGGGTGAGAAATGCCAGAGACAAGAGGAAGGAAGGGTGAGACGGGCACGGCAGGATGAGAGAGAGAGAAAATCCAGAGGAGTTACAGTATCTGACCTGTACGTGGCTCTACGCATACACAAAATGTTCGGCTTCTCCGCTTATGACCTGATTGCAGATGTGACTTTGAAGCCTGACTCGAAGCCAAATCAAAGCTTTGCAGCTCCGCTCCTGATCTTAGAGGCTGAACAGAAAATTAGAGCATGTTCTCCATCAGGGAACAGCACTACACACACGCGGAGGACAGTCACTGCTACTGCGATCAAGACGCGGAAGCACGGGAAAGATATTAGATGCTCTATTTAAAAACAGCAGCACCCGAAAATACAGGCCAGTCAGTTGATAGCTGGCCCTCGGGCCAAGAGGAGATCTGGAGCAGGTTAAATCCAGTCAGTTCAATGAAAACACAGCATGTAAAATAACGCAGGCACGGAGGGATTCGGTATCTCCTTTGACGAAAACCTGAGCCAAGTGGATGCTCACCAGAGCAGAGAGAGGGTTGCAGGGCTCTCTACATTCCCCTGTTACAGCGGATATCTCCCCAGCACCTCTCTGTTTCAGCGCTCACCCGAAATGACACAAAAACCAGCTGAATCAATTATAGTGTGTTTGTAGTTATTGGCATGGCAGGTGATGCTACAGATTAGAGGCCTTCCAGGGTCTCATCCATGCCTGGTAACTTACACCAGTAATCATCTAAATTACAGAGAATTTAATCAGGTCAGGTAAGGCTAGACTGAAAAATTGGACGGCATGATGATTTGACCAATTTTGGCCTACTGCAGATATCCTGTATCATATCAGCATATGTCAGTTCATAAAAGAAACCGCAGTGTTATTACAGTGAAGATACTGAATGTTTGGAAGAAAGTGAGACACAGCAGCATCTGCATTACTCGGTTTTTCCTCCACAGAAAACTGGAACAAAAAATGATTTTTGACTGTTATTTAAAGAATCCTCGTCAAAAAAAAACGATCTTGTATAATTAGAATTACCGCACTGCCGTCGTATGCCTCCGCCAACCAGTGCAGTTTACGTGTAGGTTTTTCTGCCACCTTGACCTTTGGCTACCAAAATATAATCAGTTCATTCATGAGTCCAAGTGAATATTTGCATTAAATTTGAAGAAATTCCCTTTAGGCATCCTTGAGATATTGTGTTCACGAGAATGGGACGGGCGGACGGACAACCGAAAACTTAAGGCCTCCGGCCACTGGCTGTTGCCTGCGCGGATGCCTTCAAAACTATACAGATGGTGTCAGAGCACAAACCTCCACCAAAGCCCAACAGTGTCATTATAAAACCATATAAAATTCACTAGATCCTGTTTTGATTTGGATCTGCACCAAGCTGCGAACACTCACAAATACAGTCTCAGTCCCCTACACAGATGTTTTTCATCAAGAGCCATGAATAATTGTCTGAGAAATCTGTGTCAAAATAAACATCCTATCTCAAAATCTTAAAGAAAGTGAAAATAAGTTCCTGGATCTGGATCTTAGGAATCACTGCGATTTTTGTATACATAAATCGATCGATATATTGGTATTTCTAGCTGCTTAATATCGGCCAATATTGGGCAATCCTCTTGTTGTCGATGTAAACACACAAATTTATGTCCCGTGTGACTTGCCATCAACTTTCCATGAAATACGTCCGCACTCCTCCCCAGCATTGCTGCCCTCTATGTCCGGGGGTCAGAGGTCACTGACACTGTAAACATGTAAAACACTCCACCAGAGACACAGGGGCAAACAGGACGCAGGCCCTGATTAGGAGAACAGATTGTGTTGTTTTGTACTTGAGCTAAACCAAACTGAGCTGAGCTCTGCACAAGCAGAGACCATTAATACAAACATGTTTCACATATTGTACACAAACATAAAACAAACTAAGAAATAATAAAAATCTTTCAAGGCAATCAATTTTGAGTTTAAGAATTTCACATTTGACGGGCTGGCAGACTCTGGGTTTGTGAATGGGTGAATGGGTGCATGTGCATGTGTCTGTTTGTCATTTGCTGTCTGACTGAAACTGCAGGAAGTCACCAGCTGTGAAGTGAGAGACAGGACGACTCCAGCAGGAGACATAACTGTCCAACCACGCTGACATGACATTAACATGAGCCATGATTAGAAAGCGTGACCAGGAAAGAGAGAGAGACAGAAGGACAAGAAAAATAGACATAACATCCTAAAGAGCCAAGATGGTAATCTACGCCTATTTATAACATTGATCAGCTGATGAAGGGCAGAGCGATTACACACAGGAAAAGATCAATAACAAGCCGATAAATATTAATTTATAGTAGACATAAGTATTACTGTAGTATTATGTCTGTTGGTAAATAATAGCAAACTGTGGAACACAAATTTCAAAGACAGTTTTGGAAGTGATCTAGACACAATATAAAACTCAGTAAATATCATGGTTGAAAATGTATCTTTAAAAGTATGTTGTATAACAATATAGGCTGATATCATTGATATTGACACAAAAAAGAAAAAGTCTGTTCACGATAAACTGATTTAGCCAATATGAAACTTTTGGTAGTATAAAAATGTAACATGAACATGAATTATTTAAATGTTTGATATTATTATCGTATGCATTACCTTAAAAATTTGAAATAGCCATGAGTAAGTTATTCAATACAATAATTATCACTAGTTATTATCAGAAAAAGACATTTTATTAATAGTATTGTGCATCATGTGATGTTAAAATTCTAAATTTGTGAAGATGAAATAGTCAAGAGGCTTTTTCCTCCTCGACTTCCTACTGACTCAGAAACTGACGGTGCGCAGACATGTACAGACTCACACACAAATCCCTGCTCCTGGCTACATGTCCGCTCGATAACCTCTGACTCACACTGACCCTGATCTGAACCGATGAAGAAACAAACACATAATCTTTCCCAGCTTGAGAGAGTGTGTGTGTGTGTGTGTGTGTGTGTGTGTGTGTGTGTGTGTGTGTGTGTGTGTGTGTGTGTGTGTGTGTGTCAGAATCAGTCTGACATACTTAGTTTGATAATCGGTTTGAGAATTTTAGATTTTTTTGTTGAGATTTTAGATTATTGATCGATTAATGGAGAACAATCAGCTGGAAAAATAATAATCTAATGGTACATGATATGATAGTAAAACAGTCACAGGGGGCATTTTATTCTGTCTTCATTACTTTGACTTTTAATACTTTAAGTACATTTTTTACTTTAAGCACTTTTCTCAGTGTAGTATTAGTACTTTTACTAAAGTAAATGATGTGAATACTTCCTCTACAACTGTCATGCTTTAGCTATAGTTATACGCTTTTTATAATTCTAATGTAAAAAACAGAGAAACCAGAGACATTAATCACACCAAGACAATCTCACACCATTGCCAAGCTTAACACCCTTTTAACACCATCTGATGGTGAAATAACGGGATCACCATGAAGAAATGTGTCGGGCGCTCAATCTGTCAACACTGAATCCAGAAAATACAGAGAGAAACGCATCAAATCAGACACACAAACTCCAAGTTAAACAATTACGACTGAATCAGACTGAGGGGAAACTCTTTGCGTTTGTCCGGACCAACACCGACTCCCTATTTAAAGCTGCACAGCTGTTCAGACACTCTCAGGTGTCAGCAGACGTCAGCTTAAAACCTGCTATGACTCAGTGAGAGCACACGGGTGTGTGAAGTGGTGCAGTGATGAAGTGCTCCATAGGGACTGTGTGTACGTGTGTGTGTGTGTGTGTGTGTGTGTGTGTGTGTGTGTGTGTGTGTGTGTGTGTGTGTGTGTGTGTGTGTGTGTGTGTGTGTGTGTGTGTGTGTGTGTGAGCATTTAACCCTGATAAGAGAACATGAAAACATCCCAACACGATGACACTTATTAAAGTAAACACTGAGTGACTGACAGTCTGAGTGTCTGTGTGAGTAAGGATGAGTCACACTGTGAGAGAATGAGACAAGAGAGACACAGAGAGATCTGAACACTGATAAACACAGAGAGTGATGGATGGATCATTTGGCCTTTTACTCATTAATTACCTGAACCCAATGAGGTCACGTTTTCCATTCTGTTCTGTTTACCTTCGCCAAAGTGGTTATGCTTTCATTGGCGTTTGTTTTTCGGTTTGTTAGTCAGCAGGATCACGCAAAAGCTAATAAGCCAATTTCCGTGAAATTTTGCCGAGGCGTGGGGCATGACCCCCGAGAAGAAACTATTACATTCTGGAGCGGATCCGGATAAACGGGTGGATCCAGAATTTATTTTTTTAGCAAGGTGAGATCGGGCGTTGGCCTTGTTGTAGCTATGCTTTCACAGACTGCCCTTCTAGTTTGCCTCGTTGTTAGTTTGAGTGTTAGTTAGATGTCTCACACAAACATCTATGATATCTGGTGGCCAGTTAGGCCGTAGAACAAATTATAAAGTTTTAGTGTGATCAGTTTCCAGGTATTAAAAAAAACATTATAGAGTATTTTAGAAGATTTTCAACATTTTCTTAGGGACATTTGCAGATAGTCGTTAATAGAGATTAGCCAAAATGTCGTCTGGAGCTAAAACACAAACCAAAAGTATTACCGTTTGTGTTTTGTGTGTTATATAAAAACTTGACTGGTCAGACTGTAAACAGTTTATGATAAAGATGCCAGATTTCTGCTGTCTACACCACAAGCCCCAAAATACGAAGCTGACGGGCTACAAAATTGCATTGGACAGAAATATTTTAAATATATAATTTTAATTTCTAACAAACTTTATTTGTATACTTTCTCTCAGTGTTTCTGTCTTTGCTTGCCATAGTCAATCCTAACATTAGACCATGCTCACACTGTGTAAAAACAAAAATGTACAAACTGAAGATAACAGAAGGACAGACAGTATCTGCAGCATCCGCACAGTTATCACTGGCTGAGTGAGTCTGAGAAATTCAAGTACGCACCAGGTGCCACCGAGCGCACAGAAGCAGTAACAGGCTTATCAGAGTGGTGGGGCTGAGATTTATGATGAAAACTGGACCTCATATCCGTTTTTCACATATTCACCCCACACAGAGTGGGATGAGGAATGTAAAAGAGCTAATTGTAAATCACCGAAGTCTGTGACGAAACACAGGCACATATATTTGGAAATTATGTAAACTTGATGCAATCAATAAACATATAATAGTTATTGTTCGTGTGAAACTGAAGTGGAAGGTCGGTGATTATGTGTTGAGCCATTCCCTCCATTAAAGGTCACAACATCAGCACCACGTCACTATTCATCCACCGTCATCACCCTGACGCATTTTTATATCCCCAGCAACCAAGAGAGGAGACGACAGCCCAACACTCACCAACAACTGCCCACAAATACTGTCAATTCAGAGGAACATCAATGGCTCTTAACATACAGCCCTTCAACCTTCTGCCTGGCTCATTCACTAACAACCCCCCCACACACACACACACACTGAGAGAGAGAGAGAGTTTGGCTGGCAGTGCTTCATCTGCCTGAGCCTTGGCATTAACTGCCTGCTGCGGCTGAATGGAGACCTCAGAGGCTCTCTGATGAAAAAGAAAGAGGAGGAGAGAAAGAAAGAGAGAGAGAGAGAAAGAGAGAGAGGGGGCAGCAGCCGCTGAAAAGTGTAGACGAAGCATGTCACATGTATAGCAAAATGTGCGTAATAATGTGAGGTAAGCAAAAGAAGATGGAGAGAAACACCGACACGGAGGGGGGAGAGAGTCCGAGAGAGAGAGGGGAGAGATGAGGGGAGTGACTCCACAGAATGCAGAGCAGGTAGTTGCCAGAGTGGATTACTGCAGCAGGAATGCAGCACTGGCTGCAGGATGGAGGGAGGGAAGAGGAGGTAAAATGATGACGTTGTATATCGGAGAAGAGATGCGGGCATCCTGAATCACATGGTTAGAACAGATTATCTTGTTCAGTGAACAATGTGAACGTTAAGGAAAGAAACTGCTTTTTACATTTCACACCGAGCATTTAAAAAATACGTTCTCCGGAGTTTGCCTTTCACATATGAACAATGCAGTAAGATTATTTGTTTGCATCCGTTGAATTTAATATATATCCTGTTGTATTCTCACATGGGGTAAATCGGAGTTCTTATTAGGGAGCAGGCAAGAAATACTGTGTACTGTGTACTGTTCTCACATACAGCCCGTCAGGAAAGTGTTTGGACTTCAGTGCATTTCTGAAAGCAGCTCGTATGTTTGCCCTGTGATACGCTGGTGACCTGTACAGGGTGAACCCTGCCTCTCACCCAATGGCAGCTGGGATTGGCTCCAGCCCCCCTGCAACCCTTAAAGACTAAGTGGTATAGATAATGGATGGATAAATAGAGAATGTTTTTTTCTTGAAATGACGTCTAGTGGTCAGGAAGTGAGTACTATTGATTTTTCAGACAGTGTCACTCTGTCTGATGCATGCATGCTTAATATGAAGCTTCAGCCTCAAACAGCTAAAGGAAAATAAAATATTTTCATCTAACCTATAGCAATAAAAGGAATAAACATGACATCCCAAAATGTAAAACTATTTTAAAGTACACTTAATTCTTGTCTCTGCATTATATAAAGTCATAAGCTCCTGATGATGAGAAACCTAAATATAGGATATACGTGCCTTTAGTGGCAGGACACATGAGAAGCTTCATTTTCTTGTTTCACTGTCGGTTTTCATGGTCTTTGTTAGCATCCGGAATAATAAATGCACCTAACGCGCCTCACATGCACAGAACACATGTAACACGCACAGAACACGCCTTGGCCACATATTGACCTTTGACAATTGTGTGAGAAACGTAAACAGCCGAGGAGACACTGCAAGACACGGACACATGTACTGTCTCTGCTGACTAACCTGGCCTAGCACACGCACACTCGTGAACGTAATATTTATATGCATTGACCCATATGCTGCAGAGTATACACAATACAGTATATATACACGTTTGTGTGCCACTCCTGTGTGACTACAGGCTACAGGGAAGGAAGTGCGGCGCCGGCGTTTGTGCCCAACAGGAAACAGACTCACAAAGAGCAGAGGAGGGGCGGAAGAGGCAAGGAGGAGGAAGAGGAGGGGGGGAGTAAGGGAGGGAAAGGTGGGTAAAGGAGGAGGATGAGGAGGAGAAGAAGAGAGGTGGACGAAGAAGGGCTGGAGGAAAACATTTGCAATTCTGAACATTATCGATTCTGTGGATCAACTTTGTCTGAACAAGTGACCTGATACATTTGATCTTGGATATAAAAAGCTATTGTAAGGAATATTTTGCACTTTTTGTTGTAGTTGTTCAGGGGCGACACTTAGAAGACTGCACCAAACCACCTTGCCTGGAGCGAATGGAAAGGGAGTCGTGTTGATGTCACAGTTGTGATGCATGTGATGATTAATCCATCAAGCATAACCACATATTAAAAGTTGTGACAACACAGGAAGTCTGTCCCTCGTGTAGCTCTTATTGCTTTTAAATGAGAAATTGGTCTAACTAGAGCATCAACCTGTCTAACTAGAGACTACAGCCCTAATTTTTTATTTTTTTATTTCTTTGTAGACTTCCAGTGACACTAGTTATGATCAGGAACAGATTATAGCGCAAATAAATCAACATTATCCAAAGAACATGAAGGCGTAACTTACATTTCACATGTAGCCGTATGTCTGAGGCACATTAAGCTCCACTCTGGGAAGTCTCCATCCTGTGGTTAAAAACACACAAGCAGGGCATGAGGTTAATAAAAGTGGACTCACTGGTCATCATAATATCAGGACACACACACACTAATGCCATCTCTCTCTATTATTATGTTTGGCAGTTGGCGAGGCCCGGAGCCTGCGGCCGGGCTGACAATGCAGTCACTGTAGAGGAGATCGTTCGCAGTTAAGCTAACGGGCTAAGAATGAGCTAACTGCTCAGATATGGGACGCATTTGGAGGCTTTGCAGCAGACTCATGCATGAGCAGACAAGCAGTGTGTTTGGCCACGACAACAGAAGGCCCCATTCAGTTCTCAGGGGAGGCACTGGTACACACACAAACACACACGCACCATTATCATAATCATCATCATCCGAGGAGCTCTCATCTGCTCTACACACACACACACGCACACACAGTCACACACGCACACACACATCAGCCCAGACTTGGAGCATTCCACTACAGTAGCATTCCATATGTTTGGTTAAGCACAGAGAATCCAGATTTAAGACTTGAGTCTGGATTGAATTTAAAGGATGAGAGAGGGAAGTGGAGGGAAGGGGAGAACTGAAGAAGAGGAGGAGGGGAGGGGGCTTAAAGAAAGAGAGCGGGAACATTCCTGAGGACTAAAAGCAGCAACAGGACGCTGGACGTACAGACCTGTGTATCAGAATAAAAAAAAATACATTCTCAGCAAATTTGTTTAGAATTAATTAAAAGTTTGAGCGTCTGTGAAAAACTGAGCAAACTTTTTAAAAGATCTGTGTGATGTGTTTGAAAGCTCCGGAACAAGAGAGAACGGGAACCTTGAGGTGAAATCTCTTCTGAAAGTTTACAATAGGACTTTGACTTAACACAGAGGAGGCACTGCGGAGAAAACTATGTAAAAACTGACATAAAAGCACATGAGCTTGTTGAGAACCAACAATCTCATCAGATATTATTTTAACAGAGCTGAACAAATACAAATGTACCTGCATCAGCTGCAAATAACGTATCTACTCATACGCTCTTTAGCTCTTATTCCCATTGTATTATTGTTGGACTATTTTTTATCAACGTCTGGCTAAGGGACTGCCCATGAAGCCTTTCAGCTAACGATCACTTCAATATCAGGTAACTTACTGATTATTTAGTCTATAAAGCAATTTGTTGTTTGGCCTATAAATTATCAGAAAGTAGTGGAAAATGCCACCAACATCAAATTTCCAAGCATGGATAGAACATTAAATAAAAAAAATGTCTTTGATTGGATAATCAAAACTGATTATTTGACTTTTCATTTCAGCTCTAATAGAATATAATAGATTAAAATCAGAGAGAAATGACGAAATTCTAAACTGTGGATGCAAGTGATGTGCTCCCCGACACTTTGACCCTGAAAGCAGTTCCTGATGGACAGGGAGCATCGGTCTTTCAGTCGCTCCTGCCACTCTCAGCTCTGCGTCGTCCTCTCAGTTTGTTCCCACACATTCTTTCCTTCACAGGAAGGAGATGACCCTGCAGGTCTGCTCTCAGCTGCATCATGTTAGATTCATGAAGCCAGCGGCGTCACATCCCCACAAAGGTTTTGCTGAATCGTCCGACGCTCTCACACAACACAACGATATTTCTACACTGCACGAAACCAAATGGTAGTTCTGCTGAGTTAAAAAAAAACCAGAGATTTCCTACCCAGACATCTTTTGTCTTTCTGTCTGTCTGTTCTCCGATTTTCTCAATATCCGCTCATCCAATTGACGTCAAACTTGGCGGGTGTGCTGCTGAGGACCCTGGGAAGTCTAGTGGGACTGTGAAGTGTTTTGAAAGTGTGAGACGCCAACCATAACCCCTGACTTATTTTAAACTGCACCTGCTGTGATGTGACTTTGATGATGTTTTAATTAAAGCTAGTGTCTAATGTTAATACCCATTCAAAATGTGCCTGGGGTAATGAAATAAATTTACAAATTCACATAGCTACATTGACGCACTGTGGTGTCCCTGTGATCGCACCCCGTCATCACCAGTCATCATCAGTAACCTCACAGTGACTGCTATTTAAAGTTAATGGGGGAACCACTCATCCACTTCACGGTCCTCACTGCACTTCCCAAGGCCCTAAGCAATACAACCAGCAAGTTGAATGGCGATTGGATGAGCGGGGATCAAGAACATCAACAGACAGAGTCATGGCAAACAGGAACGTTTTCAGCATTGATTTAAAAGAACTACGATTTTCAGCAGACCTGAAGTTTTCTCGGTGCTTGTTCCACAAATGCGGAGCATAGAAACTGAACGCTGCTTCTCCATGTTCAGTTTTGACTCTGGGGACAGAAAGCGGACCTGTTCCAGACGACCTGAGGGGTCCGGACGGTTCGTAACGTAGCAGTAGATCAGAAATATATTTTGGTCCTCAACTATCCAGTGCTTTATAAACCAACAGCAGGATTTTGAAGTCAATTCTTCTACAGACAGGGAGCCAGTGTAATGATGTCAGAACTGGATGTGATCAGACAGACGACAGACAAACGATAGACAGATGGATTTCTGTACTTATTAGCAGGAAGTGTAACTCTACAAATGACAGGATATGTCAAATATCCGTGAGACCAAAAAACATGTTTGTCTGTGTTTGTGTGTGCGTGTGTGTGTGTGTTTGGGGGGTGGGGGGGTCGAAGCTATTAATTCAGACAGTTAGCCAACCCGTAACCAAGCAAAACTGAAAACAGCTGTCTTCCGACTCATCCCTCGCTCCCGCTCGCTTTTCCCTCACGCACACAGCATGTCAAGGTTGGGAGAGATTTATTATGTTGCTCAGTAGAATTCACTGAAACAGTGTGAGGTGGCATTTCCTCCGGGGTCTGTCTCCGTTTCTGTACAACTAGTCATCACTTCGGAAGTTTTTTTCTACAGAGCTAGTGCCATTAATTACACACTGAACACTGAACATAGAATCAGCAAAACGTGGTAGGCTCTATATTTGAACAAAATATAGGGGCCATTATGTTAGATTTCTTTTCCCTTGAATGATCAATCTATTTTTGTTGCTTTGGCAGAATGAAGAGCTTAAAAGAGATATGCTGTGGTTCTTCAGTTTCATTAATCAGTAATGTTTTTTCCTTATCACAACCAACACACTAGTTTGTTCTGCATTTCACTAAACCTCCGCGTTCCTGTACAATCTGTGCCTCGATATGACACGAGTATCTTGTCAGTATCAAGCACTTCTTCTCCGAACCCATGATTCACACATGTCCAGTCAGGTTATTCCTATTTGAAAACCAAACAATAATCCTTATGTGACACAACAAACTGATGTGTCAAACATAGAGGAAATTCTTACTATGGGGCCTGCTTTTAATTCGACATAAACATTTTATCGTGCAGCGTTTATCTTTGAGCACTTTATCACACATAATGGAAAACTGTTGATAAGGTATCAGTGCATGCTTTTATGTTCTTGGGCTAACACTCTCCAAACACATAGAGAAGGTGAGGCCTCACACAACCACATACACACACACACACACAGACGTATACACATGCATTCACAGAGTCCAATTTGGCACTTGCGAGTCTTGCGAGAGATGGTTGTTAATGTGTCCATTAGCTGGCATGATTGGCAATGTTTCACAGCCAAAGGGATGCATTCAAATGTAGCGTGGAGAAAAGATGTGCCAAAAGAAAAAGGACCCAGAGGAACCAGGGTGGGTAAAACAAGAGAGGAAACGAGGAAGAACGAAAGAAAGGGGGAAGAGAGTTCGTTTTCAATTTCCTCCACTGGAGAACTTCTCAAGGCCTGAAACTCCATCCTGGGTTCCACTGGCCAGGCGGGCCTCGTTTGCATGGGAGCCCATTTCCTGTGAGTGATTAGCAGAAGGGAGAGTGTGTGTATGTGAGTGTGTGTATGTGAGTGTGTGTCTGTGTGTGCGCACACTAAGGGCTGAAGTTCAGAGAGGTCTGGGGTTGTTTTGTCTGCTTGGGGAGGAAAGGAATGCCCAAATCAAACAGAGTGAACAGGATGCCTAGAGAGAGGGGGGGTAGACAGAGCGAGCGAGCGAGCGAGCGAGAGAGAGAGATAGAGAGAGAGAGAGAGAGAGAACAAGGAAAAGAGACAGAAACAGAGAGAACAAGCAGATAGACAGAGAACGACAGCAACAGGAAGCAGAGCTCCAAAAAGTAGCAGACAGAAGGAGCTGACAAAAGAAAGGCAGAGCGAGAACGCCAGAGAGGAAGAGAGGAACTGAGCAAGTGGCTGTATTTTCATTTGCTGTGAACAGCATTCCTCCTGCTGCGATTTGCATTCCAGCAGAGCGGCAAGGTGGAGTAAGAATGTATCATGGAAAACCATCCACCTCTTAAACTTCTCCGTGAACCTGCAGAACCTGTCCTAATATCTAATGACTTACAGCCCTGCAGCCATCCCTGTTCCACAAAAACATCTGAGGCTCTCACACACTCCTGCTGACTATGCAGAGAGAGGAGTGCGGACTATTATTCCTTTATACAATAAAAGCAAAACGATAACTGGCAATGTCACAGGACTCCCCTGTAGGGTTCTCCTTATAAGGCTGCTTAACAATATAGAAACCTCAACTGGGCAAAATGTGAAGAGTCTTTAAACGTCAAATCCACTTAACCAGAAAAAGTCCAGAGCAGATTTTTGGAACTGTGAAATCTGCTCTGGACTGAGATCATTCACATTTATTTCAAAGTATATATTTCTTTCTGAACATTAAGTGTGTGTCAAGCCTCATGGCAACTGCCTTGGGCCTCATTTATTTGTCCTTTACTTTTATTTATGTATACATATGCGAGTTTATATTTACTTTGAATGTATCCAATCACATGCATTTTTTTAGCAGATGATATAACTGTGTACGCACTGGGAGTGTGATATTCAGACATTACTGCACCTGGAAAGGATTAAAAACGGGGTTGCCACTAATAATTTTGTACTGAATACGAGGAAAACAAATGCTACCACATCCCTGCTTACAGCCCATGGCAGATGAGCACAGACTGTTACGTGTGCAGCTTGTTGCCTGTCTGGGACATCACGTATAAGCTGGGTAGGATTGTTAGCTGTTGGTAATTAAATATTTACCCACAAAGATGTTAAGACCTTTTTGCTAATTGGAAGCCAAATTAATTATATTTCACTAAATTGAATTATTTATTTAACACAAGAGCAGGTCATACAAGCTGTAAAATTTCAGGTGGGATGGTGTTCAAGGTAGAGGTTGGTGTTTAAACCGGAAAAGGTCCCGAAGAGAAAATAGAAATGAGATATATTTCTGTCTCTTTTCACTCAGTTCAAAAGCACAGCTGCTTGTGGAGAAAACCTTCAAACAGCATTGAGACCTTCATGTTGGTAATAAAAACTGAAGAAAACACAGTTAAGGTGTTAAATAAAAAACAAATACAACGAATAATCTATATTTCTGATCAAACGTATCCTGAAATGGGTGTGGATGTCTTGTGGGGATTCACACTCAATGTAATTGGTATTTATAAAATCTGGTTGCAGTTAACGACATTAAAGACGAAAAAACTTTATTCTGGGTGTTCTCATTTCCCAGCAGTTTCAAAGTTCAGCTCCCAAACACGTCCTTGTGCTGCGTGTGTGTGAGCCGGACTCTGCCCATGCGGGAGTGAGCCATTCCTTAACTGGCAGAGCAGAATTGATAGGCCGCTATTGTTTCCTTTTAAGGTCAATTGTGCCTCGAATGCCTGGCATGGCCGGGAGTGCAGAAACAGCTGGCTGGCAGGAGAGATAAAACACTAATTTAACTGCATTCCTCAGTGCGAGTCCACACCTAGAGAGAGAAAGTAGCAGGGAGGCAGACTGAGCGAGAGAGAGAGCGGGCGAGAGTCTTTAAAGACAAGCAGGGAGAGAGACCAAGTGGGTGGGCGAGAGTTGATCTCTGCCACGGGCATGAAGCTCTGCTGTACCCTTGTTTGACCAGACAGTCAAAACAGTCATAACACATCAGCACATGCGGTAGACCTGTTTGTCAAGGACACAAGATGAGGGTATACATACACATACAGTATATATACATACACCCCTGCCCACAATGAGACCTCAACTTTTCACAGGGTGACAACCCGTACTGTGTAATTCTTCCCACGGCCGCAGGTTCAAGTCTGCTTTCTCAGCCAATAAGTTTTCGCCTGGGCAGCATACTCACTGTGTGTAACTCTGAGTGAAGGCATCAGCTAAATGTCCAAAATGAAATGTTTTAAGTATTGTGCTCCAGTGGGAAGGAGAAGGGAGGAGGCTGGGGGGGGGCCGGATGGCCAGACTGGCTTAGCTTCACAAATAAACCCAGACAGGGGGAGAAAGAGAGGGAGCCGGCTGAGGGTTGGATCATAAAATATGCCTGGTATTCCACAATGTTCCATAGTGCACAAATGAGCCACTCAGGGACTTAGGAGTGTTATGGGATTCTTGCGAGGCCCGTATGTTCTAAAATGTGTCCGCATGTACTCTCACACACACACACACACACACACACACACACACACACACACACACACACACACACACACACACACACACACACACACACACACACACACACACACACACACACACACACACACACACACACACAAAGTGTGATTGAGACAGACATTCAGGTAGAAGGGACAGTGATGAGTCACTACCCATCACCACTGACTCAGAAAGCAAAGACTTTAGTGGGTAAGAGTCTCTAAATCAAAACAATAACAAAAGACTTTGTTTGTCGTCTTTAAAGAAGAATTGTTACATATTATATCTTTAATATATTCTTTACTATAAACACTTAAGTAACTAAAAGGTGTCTTTTGAATTTTAACCATAAAGTGGCGCAGAGAGAGGCAGATTAAAGAAGGACGGATGAAGGGATGACCGGAGGGAAGCTGATGACTTACTCATTGTCTCAGTCGCTGAGTCTAGTCTCCACTCTAAGCAAACAGGGGAGCATGTGTGTAAGCAGAACAATTTTTAAGACCAATTAATTGTTCCAAGTCATTTATCAAGCAAAGGCTCAAACATACTTTGGTTTTATGTGGAAATTTTTCTTCTTTTCTCTCTTTGATAACACCGTCAATTAAATATGTTTTGGACCATTTTTCAAACAAAGAAAGCAATTTTATGTAGAGTTGTAATGATCCGTCAGAAAATACACCTTTGAAGTTTGAGTCCAGAGTTGTAAAAAATGTGAAGCAATTGATCATTTTATGAAAAATTTAAATGAATTGCTAATTTTGGTCTTACATAATATTAACTGCTGGTGAAACAAAAGCAATCATATCAAAATAATTACATCAGAATGAATAATAATGAAAAGAATGAATAATTGCAGCTCTGATTCAAAGAAATCACATCAGACTGTGGACATGTCCAAGCATTTCTCAGTATTTTTACACAACCAAGACAACTAACTAATCAATTCAATTAACCATTAGCGAGGCAACTGGGAAAACTAAACAATTTCTGGCAACGACAGATGGGGACTCTAGTTGCATGTCTTCCCAACTCCCCTCCACTCCCCTGGTTTCCTGTCTGTCTTTAAATACCATGAGATGTCCAATAAAAGCGAGAAATGCAAAAAAGATTAGTTGCAGCTCTGCTCGGTTGATTTTTTTTTCTTCTTCATTTGCTACTACTACATAAAACCTTGGACATAAAAGGGTTTCATGTCTCTTAAAAGTAGAATCTGTGCTCCAGCCAGAATGTTTTTATTGCCTTGCCATGGCTCGCATTGTGCCGCTTCACTTCCCCTGGTCGAGACAGTTAGCACGAGAAGGAGCTCCAGAAAAGCAACGTTGGCATGGAGGGGAAAACCAGCCGACCCAGCCCTCAGCTGCCCTTTATAAAATGCAGCAGTGCAGAGATTTCCTCCACAATAAAAACCAAAGCAGAGAGAAGAGGGGGGAAAAAAGTAGAGAGGAGGGGAAAGAGGCTGAAAATAGCCAAACAGTCGGGGGTCTGCATGCATCAGCACCACAATGATGAAAGCTCCTAAAAGCAGACTTGCTAACACATGGATGGTCGGACAAATAGGAAGGGATGCCTGTGGGCCGTGCACGCCAAAGCTGAGACAAGATGATTAAACTTTATTGCATTACCAAAACTATTAGAATTTTTTCGAAAGAGGAACAAAACAAGAGAGTTGAGGAGAAACAGAGCACAGAAGACAAAATACAGAGGATGATAGAAACAGTAGAGGAAGGGGGGGGGGGGAGCAATCGCGAGGTTGCCGTGGCGTCCGAACATTCCTCTCCCTGAGAACATGTATATTTTCTGATCACAAGAAAAATAATCTGCAGGAGGAATTTTATTTTGAGAGCCGCCCCTGTAGATCCCAGGCTCAGAGCGGGACAGATGGGCGTGTGTGGGTGAGTTCTTCGGTCTGTGTGGAGCTTTTCATACAGTAGAGGTGGAAGTAGAAGAGCAACTCTACTCCCTGTGCCAGGCACATCATTTGCCAAGGAGGAGCACGTGAGGATCCAAATCCGGAGCGTTCAAGAAGTCACACATGATCAAATGGGCAAACATCCGCACCCACACACATACAGTGCAACCACGGCTACACTGTGCAACCACGGCTACACTGTGCAACAACGAATTTGGCTTCTGAACACCACTTGTTGTAAATGTTCAGTGATTTTATCTTTTTTTATCTTTCTCACCTTCTCAGTCTGTTCCTTCATTTTTTAAACTCAGCTTTCTTTCCTCTCCTTGTTGAACCGAGAGAAAAAAGGAAATAACAAAGGAGGAGCTCGGTAATAAAGATGAAAGCGGGAGATTGACATTCACGAGAGCTGCCCTGAGCCTACAAAGCCCGAATTACTTAAAGTCAGATTGTGTGAAAAGATACTGATTTACCTCCCTCTTTGTATTCTCGCCCTTCTTCTTCTCTCAATGAACACGACAGATACATCTCAGCCTGTGATCATTATAAAAGTCATGTTTTACAGGTGGCCTGCTGCTTCTCGTTCCCTCTCTCTCCCTCCGAGCATTTTACACTCCACCGTTTTCCACTCGGCTCTCTCTCTCTCACCCACTCACGACTTCAGAGCAGAGTCTTGCTGTTTGAGGAATCTGATACACAAATAGAGCCGGTATGGAACAAGTTAAAGGGGACAGGGCAACATATGAATATTTCAAACAGGATTGTGAAGCATTCGGAGAATGGTAGGGGATGCGAAATGGAACAAAATGTTGAAGTACTACACTTCTAATAACACTAAACATGTTAAATATGGTTAATATGTAGCTAAAGCAGCACTATTGATTCACAGCAAGAAGGTTCCTGGTTCGAATCTCAGCTTGGGGCCTTTCTGTGTGGAGTTTGATTGTTCTCCTTGTGTCTGTGTGGGTTTTCTCCAGGTTTTCCGGCTTCCTCCCACAGTTCAAACACTGGTTTTTGATTAATTGGAGACTATAAATTGACTGTATGTGTGAATGTAATACGTAAATGGTTGTTTCTATCTGTATGTTGGCCCTGCAACATGCTAGCAACCTGTCCAGGGTTTACCTGGGCTCTCACCCAAATATCATCTGGGATTGGATCCAGTCTCAACGCCTCCCGTGAAAGGATAAGTGGTATAAATAATAGATGGAGATCAAGCTTAAAGTTGTCACACGGGTGACAACATAACCTTGTTGGCAGACATCATGTAAGACTACAGGATTAAAAACAGGGAACAACGCCAGTGTCGATAAGCTGTAAACAAATACACGGATTTCCACAGCACAATTTTAACATCAGGTCCCGCCTCCTGCTTGCACTACCCAGGTGCCACCACTTGGTTGAATGTTACAGAAATTTCCCTTTTGTTATGAATGCATCGGATCAACACTATTTCCAGCGAGCTCATGTCTGAAAACAGCATATAACACTTTCAGGGACAATGATTTAAATCTGGGCCTGTTAAATAGGCAACTGTACACTCTGCATCCAATGGGCCTTCAACACTGACACGACTGACCTCATGCTGAACCCTACCTCTGCTGAGCCCTGGACCGGTGCTGCCACACCGCACTTCTGCCAACAACAGACACATCAGTCAGTAGCCATCCTACTGCAAAGAACTGTGACTAAAACATCATGAATTCCCGGGGAGAGAGCTGTAACTATAATGCCACAGACGAGGGCTTGAAAGAGACATATTACAGCTCTCAGCACATAAACACTCATCAAATTGCAGTGATGGTACCCAAAACACACAAACCCTGCTGCTGGGTGAAAGACTTTGGTTCAAACGTTTAGCCTTTTAAGGATATTACTGAGGTTATAGACTTGGTGCGGAGGAGTTCAACATCTGTAGGTGGCATGAGGTGGTATTTTTATATCTTTTTACCACCTGTTTTAGCGTCATCTTAGCTTTGGCTTGGTATGAGTAGTCTGCGCCATCTTCCACCACCGGCATCATGAGACTGATAGGAAGTAGAGCGTGATGTTCACCTTTCCTCCCCTCCCTTGATCGCTGTCTGTCTGGCTGCTCAGCCACATCTCCAGGAGGAGGAATGCATTTTGAACCAGACTGCAATGGCTCCTGAAATATGCCAAATATGCCCCTGACCCCCCTCCTCTCCAGAGGACGTAGGCCTGCTTGCTAACCCACCATCCTTCCTTTCTCCCCCCAGCCCACAGCATTCCTGCACTGTACACAACACTGAACATACACATATACTCACTATAATCACAGATGACCCACTCGCATAGAAAATGTTAAGGTCATTAATAACACAAGTTTCCACCCAGATGACCCAGACATGCCTTTTAAGGGTAAGCGGTTCAGATTTCCCTTTTCATAAACTTCCAAAAATACTCCTGGACGAGGCAGTAGGAGGAGGAGGAGGAGGAGTGACGGGAACAAAAAAAGAGGAGGGGGACACCTCTTTAGCATGGCAAAAAGAGAGGGAGAGCGTGAGTGAGACAAGATAACAATCAGAAGGAGAGAGAGAGGGAAATATTGGGCGTTTGAGGAGGAGAACACCTACGAAAATAAGAGTGTGGGTGAGGAATTTACAAGAAATGTCTTAACTTTAGCTCTCCCTTGTTAAAACGCCTTAGTTCCTTTCTCCTCTCCCTCCCTCTCCCTCTCACTGACTAGCTGTGCCTCCTACATGCTTTTGAAGTTATGTTTCCTTTGCACTTCTTTCCTCTCCTCTTCCAGGGTCGACGAGGTAGCCATTTTTTCAGGAGCCTGAACAGTGCAGGAAACAAAACAGGCACACAAGGGAACTTCTGTAAAACAACTTGTTGGAACCTCACAGAAAATTCCACACAAGAACCAGTTGGGAAAAACAGGGAAAACCAAAAAGTGGAAACTCTGAAACTGAAAGCATGCAAAACACAAACACAGTGGAAGAGTGACCCACATTATTAGTCAGCGTGGTCCAAACTCCCGCCATGTGGGGGGGCTGTCCTGGCCCGGCTGCAGCTTAAACATTACAGGACTGACTACCTGCAGCTATCAGGAAATATCAAACAGAGGCAAACACAAACTGGGCAGGAGGGTTTGGCTAAAAAAAACTGGCACTCAGCATGGAGGGCAGGGAGTGTGAGACAAAGAGACAACTTTAAGTAAAGATAGAAGAAGTCCTGATTCCCAGGCAAGAACCTCAAAACACATTAAATGCTGTCGCGATGAAGATATTTGCCCCTATTGCATCCACTTGAGGATAATGTTATTGTTTGGAAGAGCAAGATAAAAAGACACATGTGAGATTTCAATGGAGAATTCAGCCTGAAGAATAAACTTTAGCTGCTTTCATGCATTTAAGTCCGGACATTTTCCTGAAATCTTCTGGAGGGGCTGTATGTGAGAACGCAAATGTCCAAATCAGTTGCTCTGGACAATTTCAGCAACTTTTCCTGCCACCCCACAAGTGAAAACACTCAACCGATGTCAAACAGGAATCTCCTAATGGAAAAGAGGTGCCAGGGACGATGTCAACTTGGAAAGACAAAAGAAATTCTAGAGCTTTTGGTGATAAGGGCCGACGCCAGTGTCAATGTGCTGTAAACAAAAACATGTGATCTCTGCAGCAGAATCTATAAGTCATGCCCTGCCTCCTGTAAGCGCGTCCCAGATGCCATCCCTTGTCTGGATACTCCAGGCATTTTTCACGTTTTACTGTGAACAAATCTAACTCAGACGATTTCCTACTGTGTTCTCCATATGTGAAAGTCCTCTATCAAAAGTACACCAAATAATAAAGGACATTCTGACGCAGCATCTGCAGACTTGACGTCTTAACCTCTTAGGTCTCTGTCTGTTCCCAAGTGATAAGGAAGTGGTGGACCGTTGGGACGCCTAAACGAAGACCAGATGAGGACTTTTCTTTTCCTCTTCGGTTACATGCCACATGTGAAAACCTTCACATGTTCAACAGCAGGGTAGCTGCCCGGTTGTGGGGACTGCAGGGGAGCGATGGGTGTTCATAAATAAAGATTCCTGAATTATGGCACTGGGAGGCGCTTTTGGAAGTCTGGTACGAGTCAGCACAACAACCTGCGGATGATTCCTGGGGATCATTGAAGACACCTGTTTGTCACAGACCATGACCATTATCAGGATACTGCTCACGTCCCAGTGTTCTTTTAACCACAGCTGAATACATGATGAAAACATATCAGATAGCATAATATCAATGGTTCTATATACAGAGGCGTTTTCAATCCATTTGAGATTAACTCTTCAAAACAACAAAGTGTTCAGAGAGTGAGGGGGTCTAAAAGTCTCTGAAGCTTGTCCTCTTTGTTTATAGACTGTGGATTTCAGGGGGATTTACAATCATAACAGCGACAGTACAATTATATCTCACCATTGAGCTGCGAGGGTTTATTCATAATTACAAATGAAAGACAAAGTTCCTCTGCTGGTGGTTAGCTGCCTTATCACACCTATGACAATACAAGGAAATGGAGACGTGTCAGAGTAAAGTTTCTGTGAATGATTCTCAAACTCGATGGCTTATTGTTGTCAGGCTCTCGGTGGCAGAGCTGTGAAACGTACAGTAGAAATGATTAACCACGGATTTTACTTCTGACCACAGGTTTGTACGAACTTTATTATTCTGCAACAGCATGATTTGCAAGGAAAATTCCATTTGATAATCATCTGTTTGCTTGATAATCATAGTTATTCAATAAAATATATTACAGATCAGTAAATAGCAGACCTGTCAGTTTAGTTAATAAAAGTTAGATTCATACAATCTTTCTAAGATCCTAATCATTTTAAAACCAGTTACAAAGTACAAGCTAATAGCCAGAGGTGTACAAGAAATGCGGATATTGTTGAAATTAAAGAAAATGGATTTGATTTATCTAATCTGCGTTTTGGACAGAGATGACGTGTACTAAATCAATCATATGGAAAATAAGAAGATTAAACACTTAGGCATAATACGAGAGCCAGCGAGAAACAGACCATGAATGGAATATCCACTCACTCACTGACATTTTAATGTTTTTTAACAGCTATAACCTTATACAATACTAAAACTATAAATATATGTAAAATATTGGTTTCGACACTGGCCACCAGAAATCCACATCGGTCAATATCCAACACAGTACTTCACTTGTACCAATATCTTGCATATTGATAAGATTTAAACAATGACAATTGGAAAAAGTCATCATCTCAAGATTTTCCAAAATTTTAAAAGTTAATTACCATGGGTACCTCCTACAGGGTACTGGACACAACACAGTCCCATGCACTTGCAGCCTTTTCTTCGACTTAACGGTTGGTTCACAGAGAGTCACCTGCGGCCGCAGCATGTACGGAGCGGTGAGGCCTCAGCGAGCGACCACGCCACCACCGGACAGAGGGTCCACCAGAGCGGCTGGTAATGCGGAGGCCGTTTGGCACGCTTTGCAGGACTAATGAGGGGGATTCATTCACACTCACACACACACGCAGGAGAGGTTGTATGAACAGAGTCCTTTCTTGCTGTGACATGGAATTCTTACAGAGCGAGAGCACATATCTGTCACTCTGCGTGTCAGTGTATGTGTTAATGAGAGCCCTAATGAGGCATGTGAACACTTGGAGCTGCGATGTGCTCCTGGCTACTACTCGCCGAGTGACTGATACACTCAACCTCCAGTATCTGATGACACATCTACGTGGCTTGGGGGCAGCAGCGCCGAGATATGCGTGAACACACACACATCACAAACCTGCGAATACACACAAAGTTCAAGTAGTTTGAACTCCAGCTGAAATCACAGTGCTCTGCCCCGTCACTGGCCCAACGCTGATAAAGAAAGCTGGTAGGGGGGGCAGACGGGAAGAGGGCTGAGAGGAGAAGAGTGGAGGGACGATTGGGAATGAGGAGGAATATTGATATGTGCAGTGGAGGAGAGAGAAACAAGAGCGCAGGCGAAGAAAATGTCTTTACACAAAACATAGTGCTGGGATTAATATATATTTTCATTTTTTATGAATATTTCTGTGTATTCAATGACCAGAAATACTGATATGCTCATTGCAAATCCCCAGAACTCACTTTGATCTTTTCGTGACACTCATTCTCGTTTAAAAAAGCCTAAAGCCTTAATTCTCGTGTTTAAATTGATGTGCTGCTAAACTACGACACGCAGCAACTCTTCAAATCTGAGTATAGATTAACTGTTGTTGATCAATTGTCTGTTGATTGACTAATCACTTCTGCAAGTCAAAATATGTGAAGATACACATGTGTACACAGCACACAAGCAGTTGACTTTGCTGGGGCTGCGACTAAAATGTATCTAAATGATTGATTACATTCTCGACTAATCAAATCACTCCGTCTTTAAAAGTACGGTCAAAAGTCCAAAACCCCAAAATGTTCCATTTACAATCAAAACAAAGACAAGCCGATATTTTCTCAAAACCAGAAGCTGGAAATAGTAGTTTTGGAATTTGTGTTGAAAAAAAATTGCACACACACACACACTAAAGCATGTACAAGCAGAGTCCCGCACAATCAACATTATGGCATTAACCCATCTCCCTGCGAGCCTGCTAACATGCAGACGGCAACTCCAGCTGGCCTGCGTATTGTCAACAGCATTTGTCCCAGATACTGAGCCCATTACTGCATTACATCGAAACGCACACGTACACACACACACACTCACTCACTCACAGAATGTGTGTGGGCTTTAATACGAGCCTCTCGGAGACCATGATTCAGCGCTGCTATTTCAAGGAGGCCTCGGTTTTGTAACACCTGCAACATCACTCTTGCGTCCTGTGTGTGCATCCTCCGCCAAATCTGGTCCCGAGCAAGAGGGTTACCGAGGCTGAAACTGAGAGTCTACCACTAATAACAACCGAAAGCCACACCATCCGGTCTAATTCTATCTGAGCTATCTATTACAGCTTATTAGGATGTATAGGTCAGACTGCACAAGACACACGTGTGTTCATGTGGCTGCTGACTTTTCTTTTCTCATTTCTCATTTATTCCTTTGGGAATGAAGTTGCTACATTGACGTTTTAAATTGTTTTTTTTGCTATGGTTACTTAAGCTGAAACAATTGGTTGATCAGATGATTGAAAGAAAATTACTCTGTAACTAATCAGTTAAGCAAACACTTGCTGGTTAGAGTCATACAAGATAGTAAATTGAATATATCTGGGTTTCTGATGTTTTTCTCCCATAAAACAAGCATTTTGCATAAGTCACCTTAGTCTCTGGGAAACTTTAATGGTGAGCTAGTGTTTTAATATTGTCTAACTATCATTTCACTGTGTTTTATTTTCTCTTGGCTTTTCATAATAAATCAGGTTGATGGCTGGAGAAATATCGGACAATTCCTAAATATAGCTTTAAGTCCAGTTGAGCAATAAAACGATCCATTCCCATTTGCATGCACTTGCAACAGATGACGTCAATAGTAACGTGTCGTAATTCCACACTGATGTGATAGAACTGCACAAACGGGAGGGGCTCTGGGCATTAAACCATGATGTGCGGAGCGGCTGTACCACCACCGGCAGGCCCGGTTGGACATTCCCGGCGGTTTGATTCTCCCAGGCAGAAAACCTCAATATTTTAATTTAATCCCCAGAGCCGTCATTTAGCCACTCCGTAATCCCCAGGTCCAGTGCTAAGTCTGATAATTACCCTTATTGGACACCCATAATGATTAGTTTTGGGTTTCACCCAAAGCAGTACAGGCTGTTTCATAAGGCGGTCGTGGCGGAGTGGAAAACCGATCATGCGGGGAATAGCCCAGGTCATAAAGGAGGAGAAATAGGGTGTGATTATTACATTGCATGGCAGGCGACAACTCTTCAACAGGACACGGTGAAAACTCTGTCTCTGTGTAACTTTCGATTGTCGCCATCAGCAATGTTTAAAGATCATAAAGCAGGTATTTGTGGCACTCCCACTGTGTCAGCATACTTAGCAATCATGTTCAGTTACAGGGACGAAGGTCAAAGGGAGAATCTGCTGGGATCCGTGTGTCACAAGAGAGAGCAACCAAACCAAACCAAACCAAACTCGGAACATAATCAAGACTGTAAATCCACTGATCAAGCAGTAATCAGGGAAAATGTAGACATCTCACTCTTCGCGTTGCTGCAACTCTCGTTTGATTTTCCCTTTGCAGCTCTCCCAACATTCCCTCCACATGCGGTGTAATAAGTAATGACCCCCCTACCAAAGAAATACCAAAGGAAACCATTTTCACACGTCTACCTCCAGGACAAGCTGCCATGCGAGTGCCAGGAGCAAAGTGGATTCACAGCAGCACATGCTGGTTGGCTCAGCTGGTATAATCTACAGCTGGCTCGGGGGGTGAGCCTTACTGGAAAGTCATCAGCAACTTTTTTTTTGGTCTCCTTCATGTCTGAAACAGGTCAAGGCAGGTCCCCCTCCATCTCCTTCCCTCCCCATGCTGCTCTTTACGAGCCCCACCTGGCAGATAAGTATTCCACCACTACAGCTACCTTTTCTGCTGTTGACACATGTGCACACACTCTCCTCTGTTACTGTTCTGATGAGGCAGCACAGTGCGCACACTGTTCAGACCTTGGGCTCTACCACCTTGTTTTAATACATGCATGCGTGTAGCCTATGCCGCACAACACATGCCATCACATGGAGAAGGAAAACAGACACATACTCAAACAGAACAAGCGTGTTTATAGATTTAATAAGTCATCCAATTAGGGCTGTGATGAACTGATATTATAGTTAGTACCTCAGATCTCATAAAGGTTATGTTTTAGCCCCTGTCCATTGTTTTTTTTATTGTTTATTTTCAGCAGGATTGCGCAAAAACTACGGAAGGGATGGATGGGATGTGGGAAGAAAGAACCCGATTACATTTTGGTGCAGATCCGCACAAAGAGGTGGATCTAAGAATTGTTTTTCACTTTCTTTAACGTTGCGTAAATGGGCATGTTTTGACACGTTCACCTATTTCCCATTCATTGATCTTGATTGAAAAGATCTGGCATATTCAGGGGACTGATATCTAGGAGTGTTTGGCCTCGGCGGAGGAATGCGCTCTACTGAGTGACATTCTAGTTGTTTAGGGTTTTCGATTTCATAACTTTCTAGGGTTGTAAAGTTCATCTTTTGATATCCCAGAAAAAAAGCTCCAAATCTCTACATTTTAAAAAGCTGGAAACTGAGTATTTGCCATTTCCCTTGATAGAATACTCAGTCTTTTCTTTTCATATTCTGCCCATTGGCAACTCATTTTCAGTGCAGGTTTTTCACACTAACGTTCAGCACTACATCCAAGGCTGATTCAGCTCTTTTGCGATTGCACTGTAGTTGTCTGCCGTCCAAAAAACTTGTCCAGTGCACACAGGAACATGTGCACAACTCATTTTGTCATCACGGGTCCACAATGTCGTCTGGCTGCTGTCAAAATGCCTTGAACTCATTCAACAGATGAAAGACTTAAGTACAAGTTGTGTTCAATATGCCTTCCTACTGTAAACTCACTGTACTGTGAAATTCATCCAGTTTTTTCTGTAGGCTCTCCACAGGTTGATGCACGAGTGAATAAAATACAGTGATGTTAGTGCTCAATTATGATTTCACGGTGCTTAAATTGGGTCCTTTTGCACATCTCCTCCCTTAATATTTTTGGCCTTTGTGAATGCCACCTTACGTGAACTGCACTATACACATTTTCCACATACCATACAGCTTTTCCTTTCTTTAAAACATACAATAAAGTGTAGGAGAGATATATTAAAATATGTTCATGTGAATGGGTTAGCCCTCTTTTCCTGCTTTTTGTCCTTAGGGGAAAACCCTGGCCATGTAGTCTGGTACAAAGTCTAGAAATGCAGTAGCTTATCTGGCTGATAGTGAGTGTCAACAACAGAAACTGAAACCTTACAAGAAAATACCCTAAAACTCCCGATGACTTAATACGTTTGGGAGACAAAGTACAGGCAAGGTCCAACCAGCTCATAGGAAGAGAACGTCCTGAACAAAACTTTAAAGACTACGACAGGTACAGGAAGTATGTACTTTCCCGGTGTGTGTGATCTATAGCTTTCTATTCTGTAGTAGGGCTGGGCTATGAAACAATATCAATACTTATTGTAGTATAATTTAACAATGAATAACAATAAAAAAGGTTTGATATATATATATAGCGATACATTGCTAATAGGTACAGTGAGGAAGTTTAACATGAGATGTATCTAATTTGTTCTCTGTCCACAAAGAAGAGTTTAAAACCACATCCTTCACTCAGGATTAATAACACCGTGACATTTTTCTCACGGTAATGATCGGTCTCACCTTTTGGCCATATCGACCAGCCCCCAACATTCATATGTTCAAAGTGGCTCGAAAAGAGCTTTTCATAAACTTCAAATTGAATTCCCCTCCCCAGAGATTGACGCTATCATCTGAGCTTTTTAATCTAAAAAAAAAAAAGAATCACTGCCTTGTAGGGATCAGCGATTAAACCATATCAATATCTATCGAGATAGAATTCAATCAATTGTCTTTCAACTTTAAAAGAAACAAATATGTAATATTGATCGAGATAATTATCGATATCGACGATTATGAATAGTTTTGTCTCGATATACATTTTGGACAGTCCTATTCTGTAGCCTATTGGGGGGGGGGGGAGCGTGACGTTACAATGTGCGTAGACACAAGGTGAACGCAACCATGTAACACCGACAACTGCGTAGAAACGTGACGCAAGTGTCTCCAATAAGACGCATTTTGAAAAACACCTGGGGTTTTCGCCGCAGTCCTGGATGCTTCACTTTGGCTACAGCCCGAGCAGAGGAGGAGGAAGAGGAGGAAGAGCAGCAGCAGGAGGAGGAGGAGGAGGAGGAGGGTTGAAAAACTTGCCGCAGTTCAGACTTCTGCAGTCCCGACTCAGGAAGCCGCGGCGCGGAGCCTGAAACACGACTCCCCGTGTTCCCACAAACACAAATAAAACACTCAAAGTACAAGAGGCGAACTTTACCTTCGCGGCTCCAGCGCCCGGTCACATTAAAACGCCCGCTACGGTAAAATCCACGTAACTTCCCACGGTGCGAGCTCATGCGGACGGTCGGACTCGCTGCTGCCGACTCGGCGCGGACAAGTTCATCCGCACATTCTCAGACTCGCCCCGGACACTTGGAGGCGACAGAGGCGGGCTCTGCCTTCGCGGTCACACCGGCTCCCGAGTGCGGCTTTCGTCGGTGCTTTTTTCCCCCCGCGGATAGTTCCTCGGTCGCTGGCCCGCTGCTGGAGATCAAACCATCACATTCCACCACCGCGTCCGTAACAATGAAAAAAGGTGGGTTTTCCTTCTGTGCTGCCGGAGGACCCACCCCTCGGGATGACTCTGCCCGGTCTGACCGCAAAGAGAACGCCCTTCCCGGCTTCGAGGTCCCGCCTCTCTCCCCCACATCACCCGGGCGAAGGGTGGCCGGCGAGGAGGAAAGAAAACCAGGCTG
Source organism: Hippoglossus stenolepis (assembly GCF_022539355.2). Lineage (NCBI taxonomy): Eukaryota > Metazoa > Chordata > Actinopteri > Pleuronectiformes > Pleuronectidae > Hippoglossus > Hippoglossus stenolepis. The sequence continues at coordinate 9,877,411 of NC_061492.1, forward strand.
AGGCTGTGAGGAGAGTCCGAGTGATTCTGATCCACTCACAGTTAATGTCCCTCTCTCTCTCTCTCTCTCTCTCTCTCTCTCTCTCTCTCACACGCATACACAAACAATCAATCATGAATGTAAACAACAATAAGAATAAAATAGGCCTAAAGGAATAAATAAATAAATGGAATAAAGGAAATATAATATACAGTATTAATAATACAGTTGATCGACCAATAACAACATAGAAATCTCTCTCTACATTTTATTTTATTGTCAGTATGATGAACAGCACTGAATAACAGAGGAGAAGCATTTTATTATCCTTATCATCATGGCACTATTTTGGTTTAAACCATAACAATCTATAAATTGCTAACAAGTACAAACTTACTGTAAAGTTTAATGTTGTGCACGACGATTATTCCAATGTCAAGAATGAGAGTTTATGACATAAACTACCAAAAGTATCATACAGTCACATGAACTCAATGGATAAAGGGAATTATCTTTCCAATTTATTCACATATTATGAATCTGTATTTTATTATATCAAAGTTTTTTGGCTGCCATAAGAATGGTGATCTTTCTGCATATGACCATAAATGTACAGATGTCACAAATAGAGCTCCACAACTGTTTTGATGTCGATGATACATGCAACTGAGACCCTGGACCCCGATTATTGTCCAAAAAGCCCCTCGGGTTTGGTAAGTGTGTTTATCTAAACATTAGGCCTATACCAAAGCCATTAAGCTCTAATGCAAGAAGTCTCTGTTCTCATGCCAATGAGTCGAAAACAAGTTTATTTGAAGCCGGTTTATGGCTTGAAATACTTTGATCAGCTTTATGGTTGAAAAACATCTCTTTACAATTATTTTCTTATTTGTAATCTAATTGCTCCTGGTTCTGATGTTTTATTTTGTAATCATTATTGTATTTGTTTATTATCTCTTATATTTTTCTCCAAGTGTAATCACCTGTTGAGAAGTTCATGCGTCCAAAGAGTTTTATCCAGTTTGTTCAATAAACTATTATAGTTTTCCTCTGGACCTTTTAGATCCCATGAACCTTGACTGTATTCATAGAGATTGATTTTAGGCTGGTTGTTGTGGCAGCAGTAACACCACAACCACCACTACTACTACTTTGTGTACCTTTCTGTGAGAGTGGATAAAGTTGTTGGGTTGTTTAGCAGTTTGAACAGTTTTCTTCCCCTGAGTCCAAACCCAGATTAGCTCAGATGGTTCGAGCCTCACAACGGACACATGGATCAGTCCGTGTTCCACTCAGTGCAGCGTCTCCCTGTAGCTGCACATGGACACACACACTCCCTGGTTTCAACTGGGGCCACTGAGTGTGCTAACTTCAAGTGCACTGCAGTGATACAGCATAATAAGTGCAACTCGCGTGTACTGTGCACTCTGTTATTACAGCGTGATTATGGCGGGGCAGTAAATTCTTCAACCTGCGTTCATTATGTTTTAGTTACGTACGTGTGGAAATGATTTCAGTGTGATGATAAAATACCTCCTAATTGTTGTGAATGTCAGAGACAGCCAGCCAAACCAGGTGAAGTCACAAACACAAACACACACACACTGGACCTACTTAGACACATTCTTGTGAAACACTCCTTAATTTGGGGGCAGAGGAGGTCATAAACACTGCCGTCATTTTAGCACTTTGCTCTATTATCAAAAACAAAATCTGTGCTGCCTTGGTTTCCATTTAAATGTAACATCCACGGGACATTGTGTTTCTCTCAGGAAGTTACAGGACATTCACGAACCTTCACATCTATCTGGGACCTTGACGGTGCCGGTGAGACGATTGCGCAATTAAAACCGTCCTTTGTCGAGATTCCCACAGTCAGATCCTTTGTTTCCGCCTCGTTGAACATGCCTACAGGGATTATGCAACGACCATGCTGCTCTAATCATGCCATTTGACACAATGGGCAAGGTGAGGTATAAATGATGTCACAGGGATGATCTCTCCAGGTGGGGAAAAGGCCCAAAATACCAGAGTTATCAAAGTGAAAATTAAATCCTTTCAGAAGCTGCTGCATTAGCGGGCATGCCCGTGCAAACACCTGAGCTCCACAACAGGAAATCCAAGCACAGGTGAATGTGAATATGTGACTGCCTACATATCTCTACTCCAATTTAACCCTTCATCCATTGCATTTTTTTAAACCAGGTTTAAAACCTTTTTATTCACAAGTGCCTTTTACTAAGCTATTTCAAGGTCATACATCATTGTATTTTATTCTATTTTTAATGTATTATTTTACACAGTTCTATCGTTTTTATTTGTAATTTTTTTCTCTTTGAACATTTCAGATTCATCCTTTTTAATTATTTTACCTCTTTAAACCTTTTTTACCTGTTTTATGCTACACTTTTAAATCTTTTATTTTGTAATGTTTTGAATCTACCGCTGTGTCTAAAACATGCTATTTAAAAAAGTTGCCTTGCCTTGTGTGTCCCTATATTTCTCATGCTAACGGTTCTTCAAAGACAAAGGCCCAGCGTGAGAGAGAATGTTGCCATAAAAAATGGGGTTTTCTCTTATTTTCCAGAGATACTGGGTTGATCTATGAAGAAGCAAAGCCCTAAACATCCGTCAGGGCTCTGGAAGCAGTGAGATGAAATATAAGTAAAGAGGAGCGTGGAAAGAGCCTCTTTTTTTAATGTTCATCGGTCATGTTTCATCCGTCCCGAGAGGTTTGGCTCATGCACAGACAGGTTCCTCTCATTTGGGGAATTTGCCTTAATACGTCAAACGATGTAAATGCAAATGCATATGCGATCTAAAGCATGCATAAGGACGAAGTCTGAGGGAATGTAATCTCCTACAGTAGATTTTCTGTGGGACACACTGGACAAGCTGATTCAGGAAGAGCCGTGTTCTGGCCAACATCCTTCCTAATCACAAACATCCTTCACCAGCCAGAAAACGTCAGCTTGTTTGTCCCAATAAGAATTTGAGCAAATAAACAGCACAAATCGCGATAAATTTTTCAAACAGATAAAAAGTCTTCTTAAGCCCACATGATTTTTTTGTTTGCTTTTCACATTGGGTATTTTATCTTCTCCAGAGAGAGTTGCGGAGGCTGAAACAGCAGACTAATCTCTAATAATCCTGTGCAGATCTCCAAAATCACAAGCAGCCAATAGTACAGAGTGCAGGGATCGGGTCAATAGTCACCTGACAATATTATTTTGACAATCCAAAATGAGAACGTAGGAATAAAACGAGACCAAAGTAGAAGGATTTGACGCCACAATATGGCTCATACTGGAGCTTTCCTACTTTATGTCCTTTTTACAGCGATTATAAGGATTAATGTGCTTAATTCACTGTGCTCTCAGGGCGGGTTATGACCAGTATTTAAACAGATGTAACCCTGATGGATTAAAATGTGGGGCAGCTTGTCATGTAGGGAAACGTGCACTTATCCGATGTCATCAAGCGCCATGACAACATTGTGTATCATTGTCTAACATTCCATGTTGTATATGCACGCTATGTGTAGAGCTGCTCTTTACAAACAACCTCGCTTGTACAATCGTGTCATATTAGTTAAATTGCATTAAATCTTGACACTCTTGCTTTCCCATAGCTGAGGTCTGATGTTTGAGGTTTTTATGTCCCTAATAGACAGAACGTCCCACGGGAGGGAGAGAGCTTCAAGTCTTTGATAAGGTTGGAAAAAAGTCCCCGTCTTCCCGTCAGGTCTTATATCATCTTGAAGTACAGATGCCTCAGCCTGTCTCGCTCTGCCTCACGTGGCCCTCTCTCTCTCTCTCTCTCTCTCTCTCTCTCTCTCTCTCTCTCTCTCTCTACTCACTGCAGGGGGACATTCCTCAAACCTCAGCCTCTGGCATGCAGCGAATTTGCCTGAGAGACCTGCACTCCCCGGTTCCGCCACGAACCCACTGCCAGGCAAGATGTGCAGTCAAACACACTACACTCATTTATCAATTCTCAACCGCGGCGTCCTTGCCTTTCCCCTGAAGCGGCCTTGAACACCTACCTGTCTGCATCTCACTGGGGCTTTTGATGTCGAAGGGCCAGAGGCAACGAGCCATGCATCAAGATCAAGTGAAGGAGCGACTGTGAAAAGGTGTTAATGGGACGAGAAAAGGTCCACACAGGCGGCTCCCTCCCTTCCTGCCTCCCTGAGGAATGCATGACTCTGACTTCTGACTGTAGCATAGCTATCCCATAAAAAAAAAAAAAAAGCTGTTGAGGTCCTGGCAGCTTCCCCTCTCTTGTGTCTCTGCACACCTGGACTGAAACTGCAACCATTCTTCGAGAGGAAAAATACCTCGGTCCGCCCCGTGCAGCAGCAGCAGCAGTGTAGAACATCAAGGGATGACCTGTATCAATCTTTTCCAAAACGTTTCAGGGCCATTTAGAGGCAGAAAACCATATTCAAGAGAAGGAATCAAGTGGCATGCAGAGAGGAGCCAGGTGCAAGTGTAAAGCCCACAGACATATTTGTGAAGCATGAAACTACAGCCATCCTGGCAAGTCTGCATTTGAATCCAAGAGTTATTTAACATTACACTGTAAAACACTGCAAGCCGCTCTGGTTCAACTTTGTAAAAAAATACTTTCCCCGCTGAGTTCAGCGAAATAAATTTTAATAATTTGCTCAAAGTCATATTATGAGTTGTGAAAATGCCAAAACAGCTGAAATCGAAACAAAAGCTCAATAAACTTAGAGGCTGTGAAAGCGTCCAGATTCGCTGTTTTCGTTCACCTTCTGATCTGTGGCTTTTTTTGGGCAGTGAAACAGTGAAGAAGTCTATTAAAACATAAGGAAAAGTTTGCAACTAGTGGAGAGAGTCAGCTATTTCCTTAAGGAGTTGATGAAGACCAGAACCTGGTCACTGTTGATGATGATGATGATGTTACTCCAATATCCACCGAATGCTAAAACGGATATCCACTGTAACCAAGTCACCAAATATGAACAATTGAAGAGCTATTTATTCCTTTGTCTCAATATTTTGACTCAATGCATCATTAATTAATGAGTTAATTTAAAAGTGAAGGGGCTTTGGGACTGAAACAGACACTAATCTTCACCCTGGTTAAGCCCTGTTTCACTTGGAGACAGCTGTGACTTAGCTTAAAGCCTGGTACTACTTTATACATTATCAAAACAAAGCCACGGCCAGCAGCTGTTTAGCTTAGCTTAACTTTGCTTAGCACAAAGATGGAAAACTAGGGTAAACAACCAGACTGCAAGATTTTGTTATAGCCTATGTTATCGGGCAGTAAAGCAGTTCCACGTTGATTCTAGTGTTTGTGATAATTTATCATACCTGACTGCTTTACATTTATATTTAGCATCCACATGTGAGATTGGTGTCGATATCCCCAATCGTGTCAAAAAAAGAAAATATTTCCAAAAAACTTTTCCATTTATTACAAGAAAGAGTCTCTGGAGAAAAAATGCTAACTATAATTTTTGAGCCAAAGTAACTTGAAATATTTATTTGAACTCATGTAGGGTGATGATAAAAGATGAGCTGTTTCAGTTGAATTGATGTCGTACAGTGTACAGCCTACGATACATTTAATATCTCATACCGAGCTTTTGAACCAAACCACATCCCTCATACGCTGCTCTCCATTTCATGACCAAAACAAATCTCAGCGTCTTGCTGTGGAATCTTTTGAATCCACACCCAAACCACGAGCAATAAGATGTATATGTGAAACGTTCCTCTTTTCTTTTTTTTTTTCAAACACTGCAGCCCTGTATACCAAGCAAAGGCACAGCGTGTCTGGCAGTCATGCAGGGCACAACCACCAGAGAGCTCTTGCTGTCTTGTTCCGCTGCCAAACCATAATAACAGCCATAAGGTCGGGGAGGCTGGTTAACCTTAATCTAGGAATTATACTGTGGCACCAGGGAGAGGAGGACGTGTTGCGTTGTGCTTCTACATAGGAGCTGGAATCTAATTTTTACGTTGCAGGGGGGGAAGGGGTTGTTAAAACTACACACTCAGAGGAGAGGTTTGTGTAGTTGTGTTGTGTGTTGAATACAATCCCTCCACCACTGTGCACTGTGTGAGAAAGAGGAGAAGTCTTCCCCTCTTTTTCACAAGCCTCTTCCTCCCCCACGTGGTTAACATGCATAAGTACACATTTGCCTCGGCTGCTGATGAGCCAGAATCATGGGCCATAATAAGAAGCAGTTTAACCTCTTGTCACTCTAACATGCAATCAAGATAATGTTGATGATAGTGTGGTTTTATTGGCTGTAGGCCCCACACAAGAGATCTGTGGTGGGTAGGCAAATACAACATGAAACAGATGATTTAAAAACAGACTTTAAATAAAAAAATGTCATCATGAATGTAAACCTGGCCTTTTCTAAGTCTGCCGACAAATCCCATCAGGAACTTACTAACCCCCTATGTCCATGGACTCCCACTTCGATCTGTGAATGGAGCTCTGAGGGCTTTTAACAAAATATATCAACTACTAAGGCTGACTTGTTAGAAACCTCAACCTCTGGAGCAGTGGACCCATTAAGATCAGATGGACAACAGCCTTAGTGTTTTTTAAATCCTTTCTTCATTTTCTTTTTATCGCAAAGCTTCTCTGTTTTGTAAACTGATTATCTTTCTCTTTTTCTAACAGCTGCTCCTGTAATTTCCATTTTTCTTTCTGTTAAACTTAACAGTTCTATATTATCTTTGAGGATTACTATAGTTCTTTCTTATACTATGTTATGTTATGTTATCTCATTTCATCTCATCTTATCTTATCGCTACAGCAGCCTCTGTTTTGAAAAATAACTAAGGCTATCACAGCTTTGTAATCCCTACAATTTGTGTGGTAAAAATTCTTATAATATATAACATACAGTAATTAGCTAGTATTACTTTGCACAAGAAGTACAAATTATAGAACAAATTCCACACAAAATAAGGAATATGGGAAGTTTAAAGATGTTGGAATCTGGAGGATGGGAAATTATAATATAAGATAAATATATTGGAATGTATAGATACGTATGCATATTTGACCATGTCAGTGAAGTAACAGATGCACTCAGGAGAGCACAGGCCTGTGTATGCATGTATGGGTGGTAAAGACGCCATGTCTGAATGAACTGCAACACATTATTGGAGAAGTCGCTCAGAGAAAAACACACAGAAAACACCCAGATTGCTCCATGATAAACATCTCTCTCTCATTTTGACGGACAGGAATCTGTGTTGCAACACCGAGGGTTTCCCCTGTGAAGACTGGAGGAAGTCCACCCCTCCTTCGTCTTGAGGCTGAAACATTCTCACTCATACTTATAAGGAGACACACCCAGTAATGACACAATAACTTCACTTACTCCTCAGAGCTCCGGTTCACAGTGTTCACCGCCTGAGAGATATTAGAGAAGAAGAAACAGTCTGGTAAGTCCACTGCTTATTATTTACTCTTTCTGTTAAGAAATTACGACATATAAAATGTGTCTGTGGCAAGTGTAGTAAAAAAAGGAGTGAATTATGGCAGATATCAAACGTTTGCCTAATAGTTACATGTTATGCTCTGTATCTTTTTTCCTTAAATTTAATAGCAAAATTAATTACCTTTTATCCTGTTGTACAAATGTAACAATTTTGAGATATGATACCAATCAAAGAATATTCTTATCAATAGCTCACCATTATCACAACTCGTAAATCATTGATTGAATATCAGTAAAGTTATAGTTTATAATATCTTATAAAGGGGTGTCTCATTAGAAAATGGCAGGGAAACAGTTACAAAGTGTCACTATTTTGAATTTTATCAAGTGGTATGTTACAGTCACCGGTGTCTTATAAACAAAGAATTTGGAAAATATATTAATATCCATTTGTTGTGACTTCATACATCATTAAACTTTTAGTGGTTATTTTAAGGCAATCACAGCACTTTAGGTCAGGATGAGAAAAAGACTGTGATCTGGTTTAATACAGAGAAAAAAGAATCACTGACTTCAGACACAATATATTAATGTATTTTTAAGTGTATGTGTTAAAAGGGGAGACGTGTATATTTTAATATGTCCTTTGTGCCAGAAGAAAGACGATCGAAATAACCAAACAAATTAATCAAACTGTGTGGATTTATTTATGAGTGTGTTGGTTGGTAGTTGGTGGTGCTGGTTTTGCTTTGTTGTTCATTGTCATTTTTTATTTTTTCATGGATGCTTTCTGCGGAATAATTTGTCCGGATCCATAAAAACAACTTCAAAACGGAAGCACTTGAGAGTCATCCAGTGAGTAATCCAATAAGAGTTCTGCAGAAAGAGGAAGACAAAGTTCTGCCTTATTTCTCCCAGAAATACATTATGTGGTCAGTGACACAAAAATCCTTAGATAGGTTATTGTCATCTAAAGCCCAATGTGAGAGCATGAATGCATTAGTACCCATTGGCCTCAACTAATGATGACTCATAGGCCAGAGTATGAACCTCAGAAAGGAATAGTTCTGGAGAAGTCTGACTGTTTTCCGCAGTAAAAGTAAAAATAAAAGTCATGCTTATGTTGATTCTAATGATTAAGGAGAGGAGTTTTTTGCAGAAGTCTTCGTGAAAACAGTGAGATTTCTGCGGAAAGGAAGATGCAGGTTAAAGATGAATCCTTCCGTTTTGGGTTTCCTCATCACATCAGGGTGTCGACTTACAGAAAAGGATTCAGACAACACGGTTATTTATGTGAGACGCAGACTTTTGTTTGATTACATTTTCATTTTCCAAAAATGTTGAAATAGACAATTTTAAGACAAAACCACAGCGGAATAGTAAAATGTCTCTTCTCTGCGTGTGTGGTTTGGAAACGGAAGCGAACATACAACTGATTTCTAAAACAAATTGGACTGTACATTTTGAAGAATTCTTCAGGGACTTCATTCACAGTGCGTTAAAGTCCAAAGATCAAGTCAAATTGAACTTGCTGTTGTAATTCTGACAAGAGACTCACTTTGACTCTGATTGCGATAACATCCTCTCATATGTTGAGTAAAGTTGGGTAAGACTTTGGATGCATTGGTTTTGAAATTGTTCATATGAAAGTCACATGACGTCGGTAATAACTGCTTCTCTTTCAGTATCCGCCTCCGGACTCTGCACCTCAGCTTTTAAATCTTTATGATGCTGGTGGTGAATCGTACATTGCTCACAGGTTCTTTCGTAGTATTTGTCTGTGACTTTGTGGTGCGTTTACTTCCTGGATGAGATGCTGTGGATCTAAATTAAGGGAAAAAAGTGTCAGAAGATATTTCGAATTAACATTTTGTGTCCACTCTTGAAACTAGAGGTAGGATTTCTTTATGCTACCACCAGTATATTTATATCTCATTTGCTTTGACACGTTTGTATAAGATGGTGAACTTTAGTTCCTAAGTCATTTATTCATTTTATTTGGTACATTTTGTGTGTGTATATTGTAATTTTGTTGTGTACAAATACTCTACATCCAGATCTAAGTTGCACATAACTTGATATGTTCTGTCACTCACAGAATAAAAATGGTGGCGTCAACCACAGAAGGAACTGCCATGACAGTAACCTCTGGGCCGGGCACTACAGCCAGCAATGTCTCAACCTTCCTGGACTCTGAGTTTCGTTACGTCCTCTTCCCCGTCGTCTATGGCATCATCTTCATCCTCGGCCTCTTCGCCAACATCTATGTGCTGTTTGTTGTGCGCCGCCTCCGCGCAGCCAGGTCCATGGGTGAAATCCGCATCTACATGACCAACTTGACCATTGCTGACCTTCTTTTCGTGTCCGCCCTTCCCTTCTGGATTGGCTACTACAGTCGCCATGGTAACTGGGTGTACACAGACTTCATGTGCCGGCTGACGGGGTCGTTGTTCTTCATCAACAACTACTGCTCCATCCTCTTCCTCGGAGCCATCAGTGTCAACAGGTACTGGGCGGTCACCCGGCCTCTGGACGCGGCCTCCTCAGACCACAGGCGCCGTGGCATCATCGTGTGCGTCATCATCTGGGCATTGACCATAGGGATGGCGATTCCTCAATTGGCGTCTCCAGGAACCTACACTGACGAGAACAACGTCACTCGCTGCTTTGAGGGATATCAAAATGAGACTGATGAAAAGAAGACAGAAGTAGCTGCCATGCATTTTTTAATAATTGGAATGTTCTATGTCGTCTTTTTTCTTGTTGTGGTGTGCAATTGCCTTATCGCTCGAGCGTTACTGTCTCAAAATCCTCCCCAGCCTGAAATAAGATCTGCATCAACTATGTCCAGAAAGTCCAAAAGGCCCAGGGGGGTGAAACGCAGGGCTCTCCAGATGTTGCTGGCAGTGGTGGGAGTGTTCGCTCTGTGTTTCCTGCCCCACCATATCATCCAAGGCCCCTGGACACTGGCGGTGTTGCAGATCAACCAGGGCTGGGGCCACGTGGACTGGGACCAGGGCACTCTCCAGGCGCTCAACGACGCACATCAGATCACCTTGGTCCTCATGGGCCTCAACTGCATCCTGGATCCTGTCGTCTATTTTTTCGCCACGAGGAAGTTCAGAAGGTTCATCGTGGCTCAAGTTAAAAGAATCGGAAAGGGAGAAGGGTGCTCGCACACGGCCACCTCTCAGATGTCTATGGACAGCAAAAATCCAAGCCAGAGACTTCCCAGTGAGATCCAACAACCTGGCATGGATTGATTCAGACATTTGTAATAGTTGTATAAAAATGTAGATATTTATTACATGGCGCATGAGCCTGACAGGAGGGTTTGTGCTTGGCATGTCAAGTGTCCTTGGTGTGTTGTGGTGGGATGCATCGTGTGTGCAAGACCACAACTCTCTTGTTGCGACTCGTTAAAAATTACACACCACACAGAATTTTGTGACTATGCACATATGCTGTGAGAGCTGATGTCTGAATTACACCAGTCCTCCTGCTCTTCCTGTGTGAAGTGGAAGCTGAAAAGCAGAAGTTTTGCAAGCAGAAGTGATAAAACACAACTTATGTAAGAAATGCACTTTATCAGTTTGTTAAATTAACTGAAGAGACACCAGACACAAAGTCAACAATTTTAAACATATGGTGCCTTAGCTTCTCACTAGATTACACACACACACACAAAATCTTAGTAAAATAAAGAAATAAAAAGTAATCAAAGAAATCTCACAATGTTTTTGAGAAAATGTACGATCAATAATGCACGATGTACAAACATTTGACCATTTTGTGACACTTGGTATGATCAGTCGTAATCTGGATAGTAAAATGTGGATCACGTCTGTGTTCACGCATCTCTTCTCACGTGACGCCTTTCCAGCAAAGCATGCTCGTACTGATGACCGGCACGCCTGGACAAGTCCTATCTGGCATTGTGAAACCAGGGAACAGAAGTTATAATGCTTGAGTTGTGTTTCCCCTCTGCCATCCAATATTGTGTCATCCCATCTATGTTTCGTGGTGAAAGAAAAACAGCCCATGACTGACTGGGGGAAAGAAAGCTGTACATATCTGCTGTAACGCCAAACAGATTTTCTGATGCATTTGAACAGCTGTGGTTGTCTTGTATTCTATTCAAAAGGTGTGTGCAGTGTTCCCGAAACATCTTCTCAAAGTACGATTTGTTATAACCCTGTAATAACATTTTTATGTGTGGATTTCATTTGCTGTGACTGTGATGATAAATTTAAATGAAAAAGTAATAGAATGCATGTATTAATCTGTGTGCACAAAAACTAAAATAAGAACATGTGAGTTAAGACAAAGACAACTGAACCATGTTCCAATTGCGTTTATTAACTTTAAAGTACACACTGACATCATATGGCAAACCGTATCTATCAGGTCAAACAGAATGATGAGCGCTACATGCTGATATTAAATGAAAATCGTTCTTCCTCTTTTTATTGCACGTCTCACCTTCCCCTGACTGTTCATGACAGACTTGAGTACATATTGTCCCCTGTCATATTGACGGGGTCCAGATTACTGTAGTCTTGGTTGTTGCTTGTGTAATTCATGTACACACCTCCGTCGCCTTCATTATTTGGGAGACCTCCCCTGGTGTGAAAAAAAAATGCAGTCAGTCTGTTAATAGTGGACCAAATTACAAACAATGATACAAATGTGAGTGTGTACTGACTTTTGTGCCTTTTCGGGTGCAGGAAAACCTTGAAGAAAACAAAGAATTTTAAATGAATCATTTAAGATATCTGCTTGAACAGTAAAACTGCTCTGTGGTGTTCTTTACCTTTAGCTGCAGTGTTCGAGGGGGGCAGTTTGCCACGTAATCTTTCCCAGCCCAGCCAACACAGAACAGTCAGACTGACGATCAAGGCCAGGAGAGAAAGAACGAAGCCGGCGATCCCGAAATTCTCTAGTTGGGGAAACAGAATGGCAGGTTCAACTCGGCCCGCAGGCTGACAGTTAAGGGACGCTGCCCGCCCCCCTCCACTCACAAACCCAGTGACTGCTACAGAACGGTGGCCGATTGTTTATTCAAATTTATTAATATTAAACATATTGTGTGTCCAAATCGCAGCAAAGTCAGCCCTGCACTTCCCCAAAGGGAACACCGAACAATCGTACCAATCACTGTTTAGAGCACATTAAGTAATGGTTGTTGTTGCATTCTTAACATCTCAGAAGAAATGTCACAATTTGTCATTAATGTCCTGACAAATCAAACTAACAGTCATTAGCACTGAGAAAAAACAACAACAACATGCAGGAGTGAACCTATACAACAACTTCCCAATGCTCTGTATGCAACAAATCAAAATGGCCCACCAACCTGTTGGCTGCATGGGGATGATATAGACTGTGATGATGTTGCTCATACTCTGGGAATACTCATTCTCAGCCCTGCAGCGGTACGGCCCGCTTTGGTTTGGCTCGGTGAGGTTCAGGTTCTTACTGTGGCCCACCTCTCGCCAGGTCTCACTCTCTAGATGTTGCCAGGACCAGCGGATGGAGCGCTGTATGGTGTAAGCATCGCAGTACAGTTCGACTGTTCGACCTGCTACAACTTGGTAGTCCGGTTTGGCCCGCACCAACACAGGAGGTACTGTTACTGGGAAGGAGGAGGTAAAAGATACAGAATGGAAGGTGGTGGAGGAAGAAAGGAGACGAGAAACCGATTTTTAGCCACATCAGCAGTGTAGTTCTAGTTCTTTTGGTTTGTGGATCCACCAATCTGGTCCAAACTGAAATATCCCAGCAACTATGAGATGGATAACTGAGAAATAAGTTATAGATTTTCATGTTGGCCAGAGGAAGAATCCTAATTACTTCGGTGATCCTTGATTACTTTGATTATGGTGCCGGGAGAAACAGGTTTAAGGTTCTAAATACCCAATGATATATTTCTTCTGAATGGATTGGTGTCAAGTGTTTGTACAGACATTCATGTGCCAATGTCTCTCAATGTTAAAGAAAGTAAAAAACAATTCCTGGATCTGCCCCCTGATCCGGATCCAGCCCAAAATGTAATGGCTTCTTTCCTGACACATACTGCATCCTTCCAACTAGTTGTGTGGAAATCTGTCGAGTAGTTTTTGCGTAATCCTGCTAACTAACAGACAGACAACTAAACAAACACAGATGTATTACCTTTCCTTGTAGTAGTGATCGTGGTGGAATATTCAAGCAAGTTTGTAATCTGGGATTTGACTGCAACGACAACAAGAAGCACAAATAAAATGAAACAGGGAATTTGAAACCAGTATTCTGGATTAGAAAGATACACAGTGTCGCCTTACCTGTGCTCACAGAGGAGAAGAACAGCAGAAAAGTACCAAGCAGCATGTTGTGTAGAGAAGAGGACAACCACTAACAAGAGCAAGAATAAACCAGGGGCTATAATCACTGCACAGGTGAGAATGAAGGAAGTATCGGGGAGGGGAAAAAAAGAGAAAGGGAAGTTTCAAGTTCCCTTTTCCAAATATGAAACGAAACTGCAGCATAGAAATTATTAATAACATTCCACCATTTAAAATAAAAAGGCAAGCAGCCGCATCCTGTGTTTCCACCTCCTGTGTGTTGTTGTTGAAATCTTGGCATGATATTAAAACAACAGGCGAGGTATGAAAAGGAAAAAACTATCAAACACTTTACAGAGTCCAACAAAATTAAAGAATAATGAGAGTAACACGAAAACAAATGCGCACGTTTGCATCAGGATATTTACAGTTGTACTTAATCTCAACCACGAGAGCCTTCAATTTGTAAAATTCTAAATGCTGCATGAAAAACCAGAGTCCACAGAACCTTTAAAGTGTTTGAAACGTTTCATATCTCCGACAGTGGTCACCTTCAGGCTCGGGCTGTGACGACTGGCTGCCAGAGCAGGTGAGAGGAAGCAAGTGGATTTCATATAGTCCAATTAAAAGAATAAAAATGAAAAGTCAATATGTGCAAATAAAAAAGAAAGAAACAGCACGCAACAATATCATTATACCTGCATTAAAAAAACTAGATTATATATGCTTTTATTGTGAATGGGTCAGAGATTAAAGAGAAATGGTGAAGTAAAGTAGCAAACTTCCTCTAAAAGTTACTAGAATCCTCCAGACCAGCTCCTTTCATTAAACTCCCAGCTGTGTGTCAGGAGCAGCTCTATTACCTGTTTGTCTGTAATAGTCTGTGATACATCCTGCATCAAAGCATCAACTCATCATGAGCCGTACGTTAGTTACGTGTTACTTAACCCTCTGATTTTGACTCTTATTTTTAAATTTCACAGCATGTATCCAACTAGGATCCACTAATAGCAGAATTAATCTTTTTTGATACTAGCCGTCTACACAGTGGCAATCAGGGTATGGCGCTGTTGGGGATACACACGCTCAACCAGTAGTGAGTCAGTCTCTGTTGTCTAATAGCTATCTGCTTATGAATGCAGATAAATTAAAAACCTGATGGCTGCATAACAGACTGGTTACCTGCGTGCAACAAAGGCCTGCTCAGACGTGATCGGCCAAACTAGAAACAGAAAAGACCCCCAAACTCTTGCAGAATCTGAGAAGTAATGATTTTAGAGCAGCATCGGATGCGTGCGTTGATGGCTTTGAGTAATTGTGATATTTATCATTTGGAGGGCGACCTCGTGCTAATGTGGTGTGACCTTTCAGTGCAGCAACTTTTTTGCTCATGTCATCTACACCCCCGATTTGCCAGAAGTCTTTTGCTGCAGATGAGAGAAATGGTAAGAGTGAGATTCTCCACATGCCCTGCAGCCATCTGTGACTCCTTCTTAATGAAGTTGTGTTCTCCAGAGGGGACAGAGGAACCTCTCTCTCTGTCCCTGAGAAGAAAAGATAAATGATGATACTGTATAATCATCTATGTCTGTCCCCACGTGTGCGTATGAGTGTGTGTGTACATGTGTGTGCCCCCAAGTCATTATTCTTCATTATCCTTCTATTATTCATTACTCATTCATTATTCTGTGCGTACCGCTGGCTAAAGTCAGTCCTCGCTTCTCACCACAGACGCCACTGTGGCCCTCCTGCTAGTCATCAGACAGTGCAATAATGGGATGAAGTTTATGTGATGTGTGTGTGTGTGAAGTTAATCTTTGTCTTTACCTTCTTGGATAAGTGCGAAAAACATATTTCACAAAGTAGTCAATTGACCCCCCTCTGTGAAGAGTGACTCTACAGCTCTCTAGGGGGCAGCATCGACCCAACAGTCGAAGAAGAGGGTTTGTGGCCAGAAGAAGGAGAACTGGATTCCTCTGGACTAAGCAGCTCTAAGTCAGTATTTGACAGTTTCCTTATGATAAATAATGTCTAATCTTTACTTCCTCATACATGTGTGAGCGTGGCACCAATAGGTGAGATTAATGGTTTTATATTCCACCTAAAGTCAATTTTTTGTTCACATTTAGTTATTTTCCTATGTGTATATTTGTTTGGGGAGCTTTTATTTTGTTCAATGTATTCTTGTTGTGGGACCTTTGACATTTTGGTGATGTCACTTCCCGCTGATTTCCTCATTTAGTGCAGGCTATGCTGAGAAGGGGGGTAAGAGGACATGGATGCTCTTGTTCAGTGGTGTTTGGAGAAATTTTGTATATCGTGCACTCATTGTTTCCCACAATGCATTGTGAAAAGTAGTGTTCAACCGATGGTCACTAACTGAGCAATACCTACAATCATGCATTGTGCTCGTGGCAGAGAGACGAGAGGAGAGAGAGCAGCAGGAACAGCCCGACTGAAACGTTTTTTCCTTTTCTGATGAGAACACTAAATAGTGCTCTACATAGAAGACCCTGTATAGTAAAGTAGAGGTGAGTGAATGAGTGATTTCAGACACATCACAGACTTAATGGATGATTGAACACAGGTCAAAACACATGAGGACAGATACTGACAATCACAAGGGAGGTAACACAGGAAGTAAAGGGACCAATTACGAGACACAGGTGGAACAGGGAGGGAGGTGAATGTCAAAATAAAACAGGAACCAATACAAAGTACATGAGGGATCCAATGATGAGGAGGGCCAGCCCAGTCCTGACCCAGTGGAGGTGGTGGGACGGAGGAGGATGGACAACCAGTCCCACCCCCTGCAGGACACCACCACAGCACTGGGCAGCTCCTTCAGCGTCAGACTGATCCACCCTAAGTATCTGAAGGAGAGGTATCGCTGGGTCGTTCCTTCCTGCAGCAGTGAGTCTGTACAACCACATGCACCTTTAATGGACTCCTGCACTTTAACTCAGGTATCACTTTTTAACTGTGCAATATTCATTTCTGTCTGTGAAATCCAATGGCTATGTGCAATCCATTTCACCGTACATATGTTCACACTGTACATATTCTCTTTACACTGTATATATTAGATTTTACTCCCATTTATATTTTGTCATTTTAAAAAAATATCTCCTTACTTTATAAGTATTGCATTATTATTATTTACTTATGTTAATTCCTGACTGCCCTCTTACTGCTGTAAAGTTGCAAATTTCCCCAATAATAAAGGATTCATATTATAATATAATCTTTGTATAATATAAAATAAACATGAGAAAATCCATAAAGATAAATGTAAAACAAAAACCAAAAGATTCCTTCAAGTTTGAGTTCTTATACCTGGGCAGAATCTTGTCCCCTAAGTCCTATTTCATCACGTAAAATACATGGTAAAACTGGATTTTCCATTTTCCTGAGCACCGACAGGCCCGAGTCTGTGTTTCCTCTCACTGGAGGCTTTAACTGGACAAACGACCAACCACTGGGTGGTGCTCAGTACCCATAGTTTCCAGCTCTTGCTATTTGTTCATGCACCAAAGCCTCAGAATGCACAGTCGCTCTTTTGTGATCCCCAACCATCGGTCTGCAATTGTAGCTCCTTGATATGCGGTGACAACAGGTCATGTTCCTATAACTGCACCGTTAATGAGGAAAACCATCAGGCAGGGTTTGCAGCAAACTAGAAGATTAAAAAGAAATTGTTAGTTCACATCAGAAATTCTTACCTTGCAGAAATATTTAGATATGTGCAGCTCAACAAGCATTTCAGATTTTTAATCTAGACAAAGTGATGTTAATCCAGTTTTAGTCACAGTCAGCTTCTTTGGTTAAGTGTAATAACATCTCTACATTTTCGATGATTAGGACTATTTTCTGCTTTACAGGTTAATTTCCTGATTAAAATAATTCACGATTTGTCTCCAGCTAAAAACCAGACACTTGCTTTCAGCGTCAGTGAGACAGTCTCTGGCTCTGGGGCTCCTTTTTAATTTTTTTTGTCACACTTGAATTGCTGTTCCTGTCCTCCAGTGCTTTCCGTTTGTTTGTGTGCTTTGAACATTAGCCCTATGGGGGGTTACGCTCACTTCATTATGAGGAAAACACATTATTATGTCGCTGAGTGGAGAAAGCATCAGATTCAGTGAGAGATTTCCTCTCTGTTTTTGATGACCCAAATGAAATATGAAGGAATTGTGGTGTGTATGTGGCGTCTGTGTGTGTGTGTGTGTGTGTGTGTGTGTGTGTGTGTGTGTGTGTGTGTGTGTGTGTGTGTGTGTGTGTGTGTGTGTGTGTGTGTGTGTGGGCAGAAAGACGACGAAGTGCACTCATCCCTGCATCATTTTTTGATGGATACGTTTCCTCCCTCCTCTTGTCACGCGTTGGTTGTCACGGTGATGACGAGTGGCTTCCTTCTGGTTTTCTGGCGGGCAGGATGTGACAGTTGTACGGGCAGCTGCCAGCATGCATCTCACTGCTCTTCCTCCTATAGACTCTATTACTGTCCCAGTTTAAATGACAAACTCCTCACTTATTGCACCTTTTTTACCAGTTCTCTCCTCAGACGCCGTCTTAAACCATGAATATTATTTCTTCTCCCTCCTCTCAGCTGACCTGCCGGGCCCTCTCGGTGCTTCAGAAATAATAACAGCACTGAGGACGGCAACAGCAGTGACAAGAGCTATTACAACGTCGCCCGACACAGCAACAGAGGACAGACAGCACTCAACTCCAGATGGGCGCTTCCTGTGCCAGGCAGGAAATGGCACTGAGCTCCCTTGCCATCATATTTCATTTTAGCAGGGAAGGGAGATGATCATCGCTTCATCTTCGGCACATCCATTCCTCCCAACGGGTGAGCTGTAAATTCATTTCAGTCTTTTTGTTCTCCTTGTCTGCATGGATCCCTCTGGGGTTGTTGTCATCAGCTGTGAGAAATACCGGGCGTTTAATATCCAATATTTAGCCCCAGAGCCTTTCCTCTCTACTCCGCTCTGGCGCGACCTGTCTGACCATGGACAGATGTGCATAAACACGTGTGCTCATGTGCAGAGGAACACTAATTTAAATGCACAATGACATAACACCGAAGCCCTGCAAACAAAATAAACTATTTGAAATTATGCTCATTAAATAGCCAGTGATTTTACAAATGAAGATGAATTCTGCAGCTGTAGAGAAGTTTTTAGTTTTAAACCCAAATGTCAGTGTACTTATGCTGAGTGCTTCCCAGCCTGTGACAACGCTAGTATAGTTTCTTCTGGCTCTGGAGGAGCTTTCCAAAGTCCTAGAAAATAACAAATAATTATCTTGAGGAATGCTTGAAATGTCACAGTCTGGAGGCATTGAGTTTGAAAGACGGGAGCATTCAACAGGCACGGAGGGTCTAATACATCCATCCATTCATTATCCTATTAACTTATCTCTTTGAGGGTCGTAGGGGGGGCTGGAGTCAATTCCAGCGGCCAGGTCCAGGACCAGCATATAGAGACCTAGCCCCCTTGCTTTCACATACACAGACAATTTAGATGAGGGTCTGATGAAAAATGTTAATAAGCTGCATTATGGGAGATGTATGATTTAGTTTGGAATCTTGACTCATACTAGGAACTAAATGTTATGATACTAAGTTCTGAGTTCTAAAGTGGGAGTTGTTTATATCATTTTCATCCCATTGGATCATTAGATCCTTCAGATTTAGATGCAGACAACAAACGGCCTCAGGCAAAAACAGAGACAGATTATAGGAAACAAAGGTTCCTGGCCTGAGTTGAACCCCGGGTGTTGAAATCATGGTATGTGTCTAAATGACTTTGGCATTTAAGGGAAAACTGGTGTTATAAATATGATACATTCACAAAAACAGAGCTAGCAGTTCAGTTCTGTTTAGTGTATATATAATCACACATCACAATCAATCTGTTAATCATCATATTCATCCTTCCACCAAGTTTCGTGGAAATCCGTCCAGTAGTTTTTGTGTCATCTTATTCACAAACACACAAAACCACAACAAACGGACAGGGGTGGAAACACAACCTACATACACCTGTGTACCTTACAAATATAAAATGTCTGTGTGTGTGTGTGTGTGTGTGTGTGCGTTTGTGTGCGTGTGTTGTGCCGTGCAGAGGATGTGCTCAGTTCTGCTGGATAGGCCCTGTGTTGAACAGATGTCGCAGACACTGATACAGTCCCTGCGCTGAGCAGGAACAAATTACAGGCCGATACACACACGAGCATGTTGATACACACACACACACACACACACACACACACACACACACACACACACACACACACACACACACACACACACACACACACACACACACACACACACACACACACACACACACACACACACACACACACACACACGCCACAAATTTAACCTTCAGATTACAGATGGCCCCTATCAGAGACTGCTGGCTGGATTTGCAAGATGTAAATACTGAAGGGGTAATCCAGCACAGGGCTGGGGGGTAAAACATGAGGCAGGACGGGTACCAAATGGCAGATGTCTATGTTTGTGTGTGTAAGTGTGTGTGTGTAAGTGTGTGCGTGTGTGTGTCTCTGACATTAGGATTATGTCTGTTTTTGATGCATCTCTGATGTTTTGTTCCCAACACAAAATGCAGGTGGATAACAGCCCTCAAGAAACAGCCGGGCTTCATCTCCCCCTTTTTCTTCACACTCTTGCAATTGCTTGTGAACTTCCATAATTAGTTAATGGAGACCTGCTCTCAGCCTGACCTTGAGGAGCACGTGAGCAGCGAGAGAATGTGAGCGTCACTGCTTTCAACCTGGATTTCCCTGTGGTTGTGTCTGCTGAGTAATATCAGACAGACAGGGAGGAAGAGAGGAAGAAACAAACTGTGAAAGACAGAAAAAGAGACAGTGAGGACTCGTTTAATTCTAAAAACTCGCAGAGGTCACAAGCCAATCGAGCTGCCAAGCCGTGATATGATGTTCCGTCCTGGGGAACATTCTCCCCCTCCTCCTCTTCCTCTCCTCTCCTTCCTCTTCCTACCACGCGCCTTTTGTCCTTGCAAATTCATCTCTTTGCACGTCATTAGCAAGCTGGCGCCTAATGAATTTCTTATCTCTCCGAATTCAGTGGCTGTCGCGATAACATTTATTGTTTTCAGTTTTTACTATTCCCCGCACTGGAGGCAGGGGTGAGCGTGCGGCACAGAGGGGAAACAACTGAAAGAGTGAGACGGGCAGATATTTTTGATATTTCAACAGACAGACAGAAGGAGAGAAAAAAAAAACACAGAGGTGTCAGCAGTGGTGTGAATATGACTGTATATTTAAGTTTAAAATGTGAACATAAATGAAGGTATTAAAACGCGTGTGCTGTAGAGGCGGATGGCAGCACACTGGGAGGGAAACAGTACATGGAGAGGCGTCGAGAAGAACAGGTGGCAGGAATGACAGAATGAGGAGATGAGGAAATAGAAAAAAAAGGGAAGAGAAACAAACGAGTGGATGAACCTTTTAGGAAAGAAAGAAAAAAAAAAAGAAAACCATACATAACTACAAAAAATAGGTGCCACTGATTGTAAACTGCCAGGGGATGGAGGAGGAGAAGCTTAGAGATGATTAAACAAGGGGAGAGAAAAGGTTCGGAGTCGAAGGACAGAGCAGTGGCAGATGGGAGTGTTCCGGTCTGTTACTAATGTTCCTCGGAAGAATTAGAGTCCAGGAAGAGGGTGTACACACAGACACACACGCACACACACACACACACACACACACACACACACACACACACACACACACACACACACACACACACACACACACACACACACACACACACACACACACACTGTCAATTCAGTATAGGTGTCAGCGTGGACCCCTGTAAACATCAGCAACCCCCTGCTGGCTCTCCCTCAGCAGTACTTAGTGACTTACTGACCCATGCAACCCCTCACACACACCGGCACCAGCCCCTGTGGTAGCGCATGGTCGATCCAAAGTGTCACCTCGCTAAATAGTGGAACACACACACACACACACACACACACACACACACACACACACACACACACACACACACACACACACACACACATTGACGCTGTAAGTGTTAAGCACACTCTTCTGACACCTTCCCTGATAACAGAATGCATGTGCGGTGTGATGTGAGGGGGCGAGGGAGGGATTGAGGTAGGAAACGAGGAAAAGGGAGGTCGGGTAGGGAGCTGATGGCAGCTGTGTCAAAACAAGGCCTCAGTCGAGCACTTCAGTTGTGTTTAATGTACAAAGAGAAAAGTAGCACGATTGTGGCGTGTTTTTCTGTAGAATAACACAATGATGAACTGATCCAAGACCTAAATTTTACTTGTTGAATAGTTAAAAGCTGTAAAAATCCTTTTAAAGATGTAGTACGTAAGAATTGTTAATTAAAATATCTTAAAATGTTACACTTACATTATCCAACAATGTTCCCAACAAATCCAGAGAAATCCCTCATTTTATTCACACAGTGGTAATGAGAAATCAAAATAGTTTAGCGTGACTACTTTTAAATGAAACATTTATTTATTTAAGAGGATGCTCAGGAGGAAGAGGAGGGGCAGGAGGAGGAGGAGGAGGAGGAAGAGGAAGAGGAAGAGGAAGATGAAGATGATCCTCCCATTCCCATGAAGAGGGAGAGGAAGGCGGGTAACAAGGGTTTTCTTATATCAACTCTCGGTACTCCTTTGTTACTGAGGATATGTAAAATGGCTGGTGGTTATTTACTGTGTGTAAGGATAAACAAAAAGTCAGAATTGGCTCTGCCCATGTTTTACAAATTGTGTCTGGCTTCACTCCACAGTGCTAAAAGAAAATAAAAGTGGCAGGAACAAAGAACACGTTTAGTTCTTCTTCAGTAAGTACCTGCTGTTTAATAATCTATTGGAATTTCTACTAATATTCAGATTTACCTGCCAAATGAAAGACAAAATACTTTCCAATGAACTGAGACTCAGGGTGTAAATAATCTGAATCTACTTGAACTGTGGAAAAAATATATTAGGCGTTTATTCATTTATTTTCTAGAAAAAAATATAAATTACCTAAGAAATCATCAGTTGAGGCATATGATTGTTAGTTGTAGCTTTAATAAATCAAGTCAAATATTTGCCCTCATTAAAATGAACAGGATTCTATTTCTTCTTCTTCTTTCTCCAGGCGGTCGAGTCGTGGTTGAAGAGTTCCGCTCACCGAGGATCACGTGGTCAGCACCATGAACCTGAAGCTGGGGCCGGCACTCAGACTCTGTGCCCACATCAACTCTCTGAAAGATGCATGTTTCATGTCGGTGAACTCATTTACTCTGGACTCTTTATTACTCTGGAATGTGGATTGTGTTACCTTGTTTTTTCAGTTTTTCTCTTTTGTGTTTTTGGAGAACTGTGGACTTTTGGTATTTAGTTTTGTGAAGGACATGGAAATGGTTCCTACAAATCTTTGTATCATTTGTAAACAAGAGAACAACTTAAAATAGACATTGTTGCACAAAAGATGCTGTGAAATCTTTAAGATTTACAGAACAGATGTTTGCCTAATATCGTGGTTTTTACATTTAACATCAGCAAACAGTTAAATTAAATATGAAAACTAACTGATGACAATGTAGTTTATTCTTATTATTATTACTATTATAGTATTGTCATAATTAATATATAAATAAGACCAAATGGAAAAAAGTTAAGAAACATTGTTTGTTTCTGTTGCTGTGTTGTGTTGTTGTGAATAGTAGCACACTAAATGAATCACACTGATTTGTTTCACTCCAAAACTGTGTTAATTGATCAAGGCCATGAATCCTGTATCTATATTCAGAAAGAAAGAGGTAGATGTTACTGTACTAGTTAGATTTATTCACAAAATGTAACATATTTACAACATTCACATCATTAAAATATTTATAATATTGTCCAAAGGGGGAACGGGTGAGCGGGGCGGGGGCAAGGAGGGAAGGAGTGGGTGTGGTAAGAATGGGTGGAGGGAAAAGGCTGAGACGTTTCAGTACAAACGTCTAATCATCGTTCTCTTCTTTGAGCACTGATTCGCCTTTTTCTCCTTCTCCACCTGTTCTCTCTGCTCCAGCTCATCTCGGCCTCCACCTTTCTGCAGCTCAGTCCCATAGTTGGAGTCGTCTCCTCCTGCTTCACCTCCAGCCCCGACTCTTCCTATGCTCCTTTTCATTTGTAGTGCGCAAGCCCGGGCAGCCGATGTAGGGAGTTCTCCTTTTTTGGGTTTTGCATGTGATGAGCTGGTCCTTGTTAATGAGCTTAACCAACAGCCTCCTCTGTCCGACCTCCAGCAGGTTGACCTCCACCTCTCTGCTCCAGCTTGTCTCAGGCTGAGATGACTCCTGCTGCAGACTTGCCTCCATACTCTTGGACTTGGCCTGACACTCAGACTCCCCTCCCCTCCTGCTATGTGTGTGTATCTGGTTACCATTGAAACTCAACTGAATGCACCTGTTCTCTCCCCACTGGGAAGAGACAAATCTAAACTCCGAGTTCAGCACTCAAACAACTTTAATTCAAAAACTATAAGTCCTATCTGTGAAATAAAGACACCGTGAGAATCCCAAGACTTTGCCGAACACACAGATATATTTGGGAGTTGTGAGAGTAAAAAAATGGGACCGTGGGAGTGAGTTATGCGAGTTGATGCTCCTTCCAGAAAGGTTTTCTCTGAAATAACATTAGACCCAATGGAGAGGAATTGTTTTTTCCTGAAAGGAGCTACACACCTCATGTAATGTGCTCCTAGCATTAGATTAAGCTCCCGTCAACTTGTCCTTAAACACATTCAAACTCCCCATAAACCAATTAAAACTCACCAGGAAAAAAAAGCATTTTTTGAAATAAATGACTGGGAAAACTTCCCTCATCAATCGCCATGGCAACCAGATGCTTTGATATGAATTTGAATCTGAATTTGATTGGCAGTGATGGCAGTTGTTTTTTTTTGACTTTGTCTTAAATACTATCGTTAAATACCAAGATTAATCTCCCCACTGTTACAAAAATCCCATCGTTTGGGAGAATAACATGTGAAATGTGAAAATATCCTGGTGCTAAAGATGTTTTTTCCACAATGCCTCGCTCTGCTTGGCCTAGGCGACCTAATGCTACTTAGCATCATGCTATCGCGTATCACTAATTCATTTAAATAGCAACATAAAATGACAAGAATACCACAGGAATCAAAGATAAGCAGCAGAAAACACAAAACAAGCCAGCAACAATATTCCCATATTTGTTATAAAAGCAACAGAAACCAGCACAGAAAACAGCACATTATCAACATTTAACAGCAGCAACTTCATATTATACAGTGGTTTCATTTCAAACTTAAATTATGAGCCTGAATTGTATCGGTTAGCATGCTGGGTAAATACAGAGAGAGAGTGAGACATGACTTACCTCAGTCAAGGTCAGAGTGCAATAGCAACTGTCATAAACTTTAACAGTATTAAAGGCAATCAACAGCCAATCAGAGGTCTCCTATCAAAATTGTCCAATCAGATTCATCCTGTTGTCACAACAACAATGGAGGTATTGAGGCAGTATCCCTGTCAATCAAAGTCAGCTTCTATTTCAAATCTTAGCATCTGGTTGCTATGGTGATGAAAACACCTACTGATGAGGAAGTTTTGCGATCATTTATTTCAGAATATACTTTTGTTCTTACTAAGATATTTTGATGACTATATTTGATTTACATTTGAAATAATAATGTTATGAATAATAACTCAATATTATATAATGTTATTTAATGCTATTTAATTATATGTTTAAAACTCTTGAAAGCTCACTAACTGAATGCACCTGTTCTCTCCCCACTGGGAAGAGACAAATCTAAACTCTGAGTGCAGCACTCAAACAACTTTAATTCAAAAACTATAAGTCCTATCTGTGAAATAAAGACACCGTGAGAATCCCAAGACTTTGCCGAACACACAGATATATTTGGGAGTTGTGAGAGTAAAAAAATGGGACCGTGGGAGTGAGTTATGCGAGTTGATGCTCCTTCCAGAAAGGTTTTCTCTGAAATAACATTAGACCCAATGGAGAGGAATTGTTTTTTCCTGAAAGGAGCTACACACCTCATGTAATGTGCTCCTAGCATTAGCTTAAGCTCCCGTCAACTTGTCCTTAAACACATTCAAACTCCCCATAAACCAATTAAAACTCACCAGGAAAAAAAGCATTTTTTGAAATAAATGAAAACTTCCCTCATCAATCGCCATGGCAACCAGATGCTTTGATATGAATTTGAATCTGAATTTGATTGACAGTGATGGCAGTTGTTTTTTTTTTACTTTGTCTTAAATACTATTGTTAAATACCAAGATTAATCTCCCCACTGTTACAAAAGTCACATCGTTTGGTAGAATAACATGTGAAATGTGAAAATATCCTGGTGCTAAAGATATTTTTTCCACAATGCCTCGCTCTGCTTGGCCTAGGCGACCTAACGCTACTTAGCATCATGCTATCGCGTATCACTAATTCATTTAAATAGCAACATAAAATGACAAGAATACCACAGGAATCAAAGATAAGCAGCAGAAAACACAAAACAAGCCAGCAACAATATTCCCACATTTGTCATAAAAGCAACAGAAACCAGCACAGAAAACAGCACATTATCAACATTTAACAGCAGCAACTTCATATTATACAGTGGTTTCATTTCAAACTTAAATTATGAGCCTGAATTGTGTCGGTTAGCATGCTGGGTAAATACAGAGAGAGAGTGAGACATGACTTACCTCAGTCAAGGTCAGAGTGCAATAGAAACTGTCATAAACTTTAACAGTATTTAAGGCAATCAACAGCCAATCAGAGGTCTCCTATCAAAGTTGTCCAATCAGATTCATCCTGTTGTCACAACAACAATGGAGGTATTGAGGGAGTGTCGCTGTCAATCAAACTCAGCTTCTATTTCAAATCTTAGCATCTGGTTGCTATGGTGATGAAAACACCTACTGATGAGGAAGTTTTGCTATCTGTGAAATAAAAACACTAAATTTAGGAAAATATTACTTGTTGAATAGTTAAAAGCTGTAAAAATATTTCTAAAGATGTAGTGCGTAAGAATTGTTCATTACAATAACTTAACATTTTATACTTCCATTATCTAACAATGTTTCCAACAAACCCAGAGAAATCCCTTATTTTACTCAAAGAAACAGGACGTTTCATTTTAGTCGACTTTTAATTGCATCATACCTGCAGCATCTGATCTCTAAAAACAAAGAGAGGTGCCCTACATCCCTCACAATACCCTGACAGCAGTGTGACCGTACTCTCCAACTTACTGTATCTAATATACAACACTGCAGAGGTCATTGGACACAATATCAGCGCTTTATTTAGAGTGTAAAACGTATTAACCTGCTCTGTGCTCTGACCCGTTTCAAGGGAAGAAAGAAAGAAAACATAATTCAGAGATCGATAAGTTGAAGGACAAGCGGCAATGAGTGTGAAGAGATGTGGCAGATACACACACACACACACACACACACACACACACACACACACACACACACACACACACACACACACACACACACACCATAGACCGTATATGAAGACAGATGACATGGCGGCTCCCCAACAGTAAAGCCAAAGCATCTCTATCACCTGACAGATGGGACACGGACTGAACTATCACATCAAATAAACTTTCCTCATAAATGGTTTCTGCCATTTAAGGTTGTTCTTATCACACTGATGTATGTTCAAGTGTTTATTTTTCTTTTGGTTTGGTTTGGTTTGAATTAGTTATTTGATGCCATAAAACGTCATGTGTGAAAGCTGAGTCTGACTCGCGATTGGTCGAGCGTATATATTGTCCTCAGGACCTCAATATCCCGGCCCCCGATCACTACTGTCCAGACTTTGAGACCAAAAGTGCAGGATGACAGTATTCGTATCTCAGATATTTTGGCTTCATTTCTGGATTTTAAAGAAGAAAGGATTCATTTGTAATTCATTGGTAATTGTACATGAATGACTCAATAATCCCAGCAACACAGGCTTTGTTGGCCAACCTGTATGAAAACTTTTATGACCTATCGCCGCTGTCCTGCACCAGCAACTCCGACAGCCATTGTGCACGGAGCAGCGCGACTACACAAGGACCCAGAAGCTTCATTACACTCCCAGTCTCAGTACACCCAGCCAGAAAGCAGCCACCATGTTGCTCAGCGCTGCTGTGCCTGCCAACTGTCCACATGTCCTGGGCATGGCTGGAGTGGGCACCGGCTACAGAGAGACACTTAACTGCCTCAGCAGGAACATCAGGAGCACAATTCCGCTGGCTGTCCCCGCGCATATGGCGCTGTTTTTCATTTTTAGGTGTATGCAGCGTAAATGAGAAGAAAGAGAGAGAGAGAGACAACGAGATGTGTCGAGGCGAGGAATGGATGAGGAGAAAGCGAGGGGAAGACAGAAGCAAGATGGAGGGTTTGGTGGAAAGAGAGCGATGGCCAAAGTGAGAAAGACTGAGAGACAGAGATGGAAAACCGAAGTGGCAAGAAATGAGTAATTGAGGGAGATAGAGAGAAAAGGGTTGAGAGGGTGTGAAATGCGAGACGAGAGTTTAATTTGTTTTCTGGCAGTGTCGTGCCGTCACAGAAATGTGTTTACCAGCCCCTACTTTGCCATTAGTGACACTCGGGCGCTCCTGTAGAAGAAACCAAATAGGTTCATAACTGCCTCATGTATCCTCCAAATGTCCCCATAGCTCTCCGTCTGTTGGACTGTGTCCGTCCGTATGTCTCCTTTCCTCTCGTCATCCATCCCCCTCTCTGTCTCCCTCTGTCTCCCTCTGTCTTCCATCTCTCTCTCTTGCGTCTGTTTTCTTGTGCTCCTGTCTGTTCTCTCCTTGTATTCGGCCTTTCTCCAAGTTTGAACCGCTGCCGGTTGTCGTGATGGGAGGCTGACCCAGAAGTGCCACAGTGCAATGGAGGGCGGAGGAGTGGAGAGCATGCAAATGAGAGACAGCAGGACGCATACAGATGCTGTGTCCAATTTTAGGGACTGCCTCCTTTGACAGATGTTGCCTACCAGGGTGTAGCCTCCCAAAACAAGACGACCTGTGGAAGATTCATCATAGCATCATGAGTGTCCTCTCACAGGCTTGTCCGTGGCAGTTTGAAAAAATATCTTACTCACTAGTGTAACAGTTTAAACTTACAGTTTTGTGAGACTCTACTTAGACACACTTTGAGTGAAATCTCAAAGACAATAATAACGTGGTGATGTACATCAGCTACCCGGTTAGCTACCTAACATACCCTAAAAATCCAAATCATCTTTTGGAAAAATGTATTTAACCTGTACTTTTTAGTTTGGCCCATGTCCCATCCACAAACATGAAGGAGGTGGGGGTTATGACCAAAACTGCAGTCTATGGGAAGCTACATGTATCATGTTGTCCATTTTTATTTACAGTCTATGGGTTTAACACGGGACCATCGAGTTTAGCATGCTAACCATTGCTAATTTTCACTAAACTTAAACTATAGCAGAGGCCAATGGGAATGTCCTTGTATGTATTTAATCATAAACATCTGATTATACCGAGAGTCATTGCAATCCATCTAATGGTTGGTGGGATTTTTCAGTCTGGACCAAAGTGATGAACACATATTACCATCTGACTAAGAGAGTGACATTACCATATAGAGCCATTGCTAAAATTAGAAGTAAAAATCAAAGTTCCCATATTTTACACATTTCCTGTGTTTCCTTTGAAGTTTTAATATCTTTAAGGCGATATATTTGTGGTGTTATGTACCAAAACTATCTCAATGTAGTTTTACACCCTCTCTCATGCTCTCTAGAGCTCTACAAGGCGTTTTGTGTCGGTCAGCCAATCAGAAGTGAGGCTTAGACAAAGCTGTGAAGCAGCTTATCCCTTTTTTTCTTTTTTTTCGGGGCTCCAACTCCCAGCAGTGGATATCATCCCTTAACTGTGAGTAAGCAAGTTTGCAGCTCACACAGTACGGCTGGTGTTCACTTTGAATGTAACTTGTGAAACAACATCTAGGATAAAATGTGATGCTTAAGACAAAGACAAGGTAACAAGATGGAACATCAGCATTAGAAAAGTTAAAAGTCGTTGGAGAGGCTGAACACAACACAAATTAGAGTCTATAGTAAAGATAAAATTAAAAGAGATTCAAATCCTGTAAGGTTGGACAGTGGGCCTTGCTGGGAGGCGGTGACTGATTCGTAGTGACATCACCAAGTTCAGAAAATTCTGAAGGCACAGTTTCAGGTTGTGAGCCATTTCACTGTAAATTGAATATCTTGATACTTAAACAGTATTTTCTAAAGCACCTAAATCTGCTTTATAATTACAAAAGACATGGAAACATCGCTTTCTACAATAAAGGATATCTAAGCAAGTGCAACCTGGACAAAAAGGCAAAAAATAATCAGTATAAGTAAAACTCTGGGGCAGCGTTTTAGTCTGGAGGAGCAGAAACTGAGATGTTTGGAAAACGATGACATGGACAGTGACACTCACAATCGCTTGCTGATTGGGTCTTTTCGTCCGGCTCCTATAACATGATGCCCCTCCGGAAAAGAAAAAAACAGGCTATATGTAGTTTAAAAACACAGAAGTCATCGTCTTACGTTCACCACTGTGAACCGTCCTGTCAAAAGCAGCCTGGAGAGGAGAGGTGTGACCACACTTACACTGTGGCTGTTACTAAACTCTTAAGAGGTGTTAACTTTTGCTCATAATCTGGTGTCAGATCTGTCACCGAGCACCACTCAAAGTGCTACACAGAAAATACCCTCTGTTAATATTTTAACAGCTCAAACAGCTGGAGATAAGGTAGAGTGACAAATACAGGTAAGGCAGAGTGAATCCGAGGGTCAACACAGGAGAGGAGAGTGGAGCCAGAGAGTGGAACTCCGAGGTCTTTTTTGAGTCAACATTCTGCATCGGCAGTGTTGACTTAAAGCTGTTGACTCAAGAGATGGAGATGAAATGAGGGAAGACAAAGGAGAGTGTCAAAAAGTATGAAATATGGTGTAAACTTGTTCATAAAAATGTACTGTGGTGGTATGTGGCCATCTGCATCTCTGCATGCATGTGAGTTTGCTCATGTGCCTCGGTGTACATTTGTGTGTGTGTGTGTGTGTGTGTGTGTGTGTGTGTGTGTGTGTGTGTGTGTGTGTGTGTGTGTGTGTGTGTGCTGAGCAGCTTGTGAATGGGAGGATTTAAGGAGGAAAAGTTGGAGCAGAAAGCTGCCTGAGGTAATCTTGTGGCCTACAGCTGATAACAGCTTTCCACCTGGAGCCTCTTAACAAAACGCCTGGACCACCATCAATCAACCAAATGTCCTTCAGAGGGAGGGGGAGGGAGGGAGAGAGGGAGGGAGGGAGACGAAAAATGGCTGAAGTTTAGAGAAAAGAATTGTGATGTAGACATAGAAGTAATACTGCATGTATATGACAATATTTAATGATGGAAAAATGTGTTAACATACT
Source organism: Hippoglossus stenolepis (assembly GCF_022539355.2). Taxonomy (NCBI): domain Eukaryota; kingdom Metazoa; phylum Chordata; class Actinopteri; order Pleuronectiformes; family Pleuronectidae; genus Hippoglossus; species Hippoglossus stenolepis. The sequence continues at coordinate 9,908,685 of NC_061492.1, forward strand.
TGGGGAACAACTTAACATGTTTAAAGCTGCATGCTGATGGTTTCAATTTACCAGGAGGCTCTGCACAGCATGTTAGAATATCTAGGAAAGTTTCTGAGTGGTGCACAAGGGACTTTTATCAAGTCTGAGAAAATTACTCAAGTGACTCCCTGGCTTCCCTTTAGGTATCTCAGCTTGCGCTTGAAAATGAATAATTCTTGACACAAAGCCTCTAAAAAAGTTGGTGTGTGGAGAATATAGTAACCTCTCAAAACACACAACCTGATTATAACGCAGTGATTGATCAGGTGATCAGATTAGAGAGAAAACTAACCGAGCTCTACCCGAACCCGAACCCGAACTGAGCCCAATGTTCTCCCTGTTTAACAAAATGTGGGGCATCACAAATCAACTAGATAGCCCAGCCAGTGTGACCCAACAGATGTATCTGCGGATGTTTTGAGCTATTTATCATTCTTCACGCAAATACTTTTATATTTTAATTCTATTACATCGATTATAGTAGAGACGGTCGGAAAAAGTGGGCTTTTATCCCTCTCTCTAAGACAGAAAGCCTCTTTGCCCCGCTTGTCCATTAGGGACAAGCTACAAATACTTTTGCCAATTGATGTTATCAAAAGATACTTTGTCTTGAACTTGTTCATGATGAGAAAGAAACTTAACATGAGCTGAAGATCTTGTATGGGGCGGCAGTGTGGTGCAGTGGTTAGCACCGTTTTCTCTGGGTACCTTGGCTTCCTCCCAGTGTCCAAAGAGATGCACATTAGGTTTCCTGGACTCTCTAAATTGAACAGAGCTGTGAATTGGAGAGTGAATGGTTGTTTGTCTCTATATGTTGACCCTGCGATACACTGGCAGGTTGTACCCGCCTGTCGCCCTATGTCAGCTGGGATTGGCTCCACCCCCCCTACCACCCTTAAAAAAGGATAAACTACATAGATTATACATGGATGATGATCTTTTTTTTGCTGACCTCTATTGGTTAAACCTCTCACTTTGCTGCAGTGATGTAGAAGTGTGTCAGGACACTGTTGGTTGTGGTATAGGTGCATCACGGGTCATGCTGGGTGAGGTAAAAAACTACCAAACGTGAGACTAAACTGCTGCCGACTTCTAAGTCTGGTTGTCTGCTGCAACATTTAAAATGCAAAAACAAAAATATTTTGGCCGCAAGAGTTTATTTGAATGCATGTCGTGAAACATCAAATGGCATAACTTTGTCTGTGTTAGTTTGTGTGTGTGTGTGTGTGTGTGTGTGTGTATGTGTGTGAGCATCTGTCCATCTATCTGGTCCTGGCCTAATGGGCCTTCAGCCTTTTCATAGCTGACAGGAAATCAATGACCCACTGGGTAGACCCAATACTGGTGCCTCTGTGCATAGAGAGCGGGAGAGAGAGGGAGGGGGGGAATGAAGGCTGGTTGACCCACTGTAAAAATTGTGGATTCATGTCCGTGCCGTATGAGAAAGTCGTCACTCATCTCTGTTCGCTAAATGTTGATTTCAATTGTGTGCTCTAATCTTCCTGGGCGCTCTTGCTCGCACACAACCGCACGGTCAACGCACAGATTAGTGCACCACATGCACAATGCCATTTGTGTTACTGAAAAGCATCAGGCCCGGAGACTTGCCTCTCCACAATGGGGTCAGGTTAACCAGCTTACGCACAACTTCAGAGAGTCATTAGAGGACTGTCAGGCAACGGAGATGGAAATGAAAAGAAGAGATCAACAGAATGAAAGTGCAGATTGGGAACAGGCTCATTCTGGCAGTCATACGTGGTTCTTCCTGAATCTGAGACAAGGAGCGTGGGAGCCGTGTGAAAATCGGCAGTGAAGGTGTGAGCACACAAGTTAAATCTGAATTTTAGGTTCGGGAAAAAAAAGATGCAACTTTAATGATCCCTGTGGGGGAACGAGTTTGGTGCAAAGTAGCAAAAGTAATGATTCAATAGCAAAACTGGCTGAACAGAACATACGAAATAAGCAATAAAATAGCAGAGAAAATTGAAAATGAAAAAGGCAGGAATATTATTACTTCTGGTTTTCATATAGACAGCAAGGACTTTTTATGTAAAGTAGATTATGAAATCAGAAATATAATGAGAGAGATTATTCAGGTTTAATGTTTTCAGTCATATCCAATCACCTTCAACAGCAAAAGAAATAAGCCATGGAAATTTAATAGAATAAAGTTAGATCAGTCCGTTTAGACCTCACAAACAGTATTTTGCCAAACAAACTCAACTCAATGTCAATTTACTAACTTTCACTTTAGCCAACTCCATCTGCTGAGGATCAGTGTGAGAGTGTGGGTCTGTTGTCCCTCCAAGAAAAACATCTTTATCAATCAAATTGCCTCCAAACAAGGTGTTTACTTTGACGTGAAAAAGATCTTTGGAAAAGAGAGAAAGCTAGAGAGTTATAGAGCCACAAACGTTGGCCTTTGACATGTTGACCAACAACCATTCACACCTATGGTCATTCTAAAGTCCCGACTCAAACCAACTCCAATCTGTATCTTGTCCTTTGCTGCCACAGTCCAATGGAAGCCGCAGTGCTCGGACAAAACCCACAAAGAGGTGGGAAGAACATCGAAACTCCACTCAGAACGGCTCCGGTCAATCCAGGATTCCAACCAAGAACCTTCTTCCCGTGGGGCGACAGTGCTGCTGCTCCTCTGAAAGGAGTCCAGCAGCCAGGTAATCAGTTCATAAGCTCTTATCTACCTGACTTTTTCTTGGCCAGGAGCATAACATGTCACATTTTGCACACTGGTTGCCTGGTGACACATCTATCTACCAAACCAACAGCTAAATACTCCAGGACAATTATCATTTTCACATTTCACATATTGTAGGCTATATTTTAGATTAAAAAAAGATATAGGAACGTTATTTACTGATCTTTAGAGGTGATGGTGGGTGGATTTTATAAACTTGGACAGAGCCATGGCTCCTCGTGAAGCCATGTTTATTTGGCTCTCGTTGAATATTTACTGTATTGACACGAGAGTGGCATCGAATAATTGGCCAATTAATTTCCAATAATTTTTTGCTGTGGTGATTTGTAATGATTTTGAAGGCACTGACAGATTGTACAGTCCTCCTGAAAACTGATATAAAGCGTAATTACAATTAATTCAATTTGGTTACTGATTAATGGAACTAAACTTGATAAAGAAGAGGAGAAGTCATAATAAAATGCAGATAACATAAAACACAGCAATGGAATAGAATGAATGAAATGAACCCAACACATGTCCAGGGCCCAGCAGGACTGGAATCAAACAGCCGGCGTTCAGGAGGTCAGTGGACTCCCTCTGGTCGCTCTGCCTCGCACTGCTGCGTGGGTTTTCGATGCGAGATGCTGGATCACATGTTAATCTCAGTTTAATACACAAATCCCCAACCGCAATCCAATCAAACCTAATACCTCCAGTGGGCCGCCAGGCAGCACGGGGCCCAACCACTCGCATCTCCCTTCCACAGCGTCTCATCGAACGCCACCATCGCCAAACTTTTACAAGCGTTGAAACCGCCTTGTCAGCTAGTGTGTAGAAGGATGCAGCTGTAGCTGTAAGAGAGAGAAGCGTGTAAATCAAAAAGATTAGTTTGGAAATGATTCACTCTTAAAAATAACCTTTTTATTGGGATGTCTGGGTGAGATGGGTGTGAACATTCAATACGGCAACACTGAGATCAGAAGACAAACGCAGAACCAGAATTTGGAGATTTATTTTCATTCGGGCAAATAATGTGCAGGCAGAGAAATCATGTAATCTTTAAAACACACACGCACACATACAAAGGAAGAGAACTACAGAGAGAGAGATTGTGTGTGTGTGTGCGCGAGTGTGTGTGTGTGTGTATCTGTGTAAGTGTAATGCCCAGCTGGCGGTGGTTAATGCTGTCCCAGAGGGTTTTAATCCAGATTATCAGGAGTATAAAGTCACTGAGTCTCTCTCTCTGCTTGGCCTAGCCTACCCCTTTAGTCCACACACACACACACACACACACACACACACACATGCACACATGTTTTCTCTCATCCTCTAGGGGGTGCTGTGTATCCAGACAGAGAGTTTCGTCCAGTTGGTGTATTGGTGTGTTTTTTTCTGTCTCAGATCTGACACAGTCGCCTCACGGCTGCATCTCCCCCCGCTGCGTAAAGACCTCACATCAGCTGCACTCAGTTTGACCTATTTCAATGTATTCACAAACGTTACTGTTGCCTCATTTGACATTTACATGACGCCTTCTCCCTCCTTTGTCTTACACCGTATGAACATTTGACGCTGTGATGTGCAATCATTGCAGACATCTATATCTGCAAAATCTCTGTCGACAGCCATTCTGGACAAAAGAAAAACCCCATCACACACACACACAGCTGAGTTCCCATCCACCCTCAGGGACGGCTGCGCCATCTTTTACACACAGCAGTGTGATCTGCATATTGCCCAGTCGGTCTGGATTAATTTCAGCGTGTTTAATCTGATGGTGGAGATTGATGCTTGCAGCATGGTAGGCTGGTCTGTGTGCGTTTTCTCATATTTGCTCGCTCACTCACATGTCCCAGTGACAGGCGGTCTGATTGGATCACAACCGGTCATTTTTCACTCAAACAGACGACAAATGAGACGTCTCTGCCACATGCAGAGGTGCAGCCAGGTCACAATCCAGGAGGATCTGTGGCCTGTCCCCCTGTTTTCCCCTCACATCTGCTAAAAAACATCTATTTTATTTCTTTCCCTCTGTCCCTCATCTTTTTTACTCTGATCTCGCTTCCTCCCCTGCGATCGCACACCACCTCTGCCTCGTCTCTCTCTCCCTCCCTCTTTCGCATTCTCCCCGCATGCATGTTTCCTGGTGCTCTGTAAATTAGGCTGAAAATGGAAGATTAACCTCTGGAGATGAGAAGCTTCCTTAATGCGCTCTGTTCCTTCTGCTCCTGTTCTCTTTTCAGTAAACCACTGCAATGCAATGTTATTTAATGGGAGCATCTAATTGGAATCAGCTGGAAAGCACTGGAACTGGGTGGCCAAACCTTTCACTAGGCTGCAGGATTCAAACATGGGGGATTATGTTCATTAACAGACCGCGGCGCACCAGCTATTACGTCTCCAAATGCTTGTATTTGTGTTAGGAAAGACAACTGTGTTTCCTGTGGAGGAGGGACTCACTGTGGGCGTCCTTTGTGTCCAAGTATGTCTTTCTGGGAGTTTGATAACCATAAAAAAGATAATATCAACCAATAATTTGATGAATTTCTAACCAACACACAATGCACACAGGACTCGTATTATATGCTGCATCAGTGTATCCTCATTTTATGGTCCTGTATTTCCTATTTCCTCCCACGTCAGTGAATTTGTCGAATGCTGAAACGAGGCCTTGCCAGTTAACTTGTTGGGGTTTACTGGCACACAGGCCTCATCGTGGTTTCCATTTACAGGATGAGTAAATGCGGCGTGGCCACGTTTGCGTAGAGTGTTTTTAGCAGATGTGGGCGGCCTCTGCTGTTTCTTTTTCCTTTTTTTTCTTTTAACATTGAATCGCATTTCCACAGTAAATGTTTCAGTGCTTAAAACCTTCCTTTGTAACCCTGTCTTTTTTCTCTCTATAGTAATTTTTCACTAAAAGGCAGGACAGTGATTCACAAACATGAAAGTAATGTTGCTCCTCTGCATTGGCCCTCTGTAAAATCCAGAATAGCATGTACACGTAGAATAGAATATAAAATCCTCTCCCTCCTCACCCACAAGGCTCTTAATGATCAGACACTGTTGTAACTTAAAGAGCTCATAGCACCTTATTACTCCATCAAACATTTAACATTCAAGGTTACCTTAAACTTTTCTTCGTGATAAATCTTGTTACTCGATACCTAATGGTTTCCTTTTATGGTTTTAGGTGAAACATCTCAACAATAGTTGAATTAATTTTGTTGTGGACATTCATCTCCCCCTCAACTTTTCTTTTTTTACCACGTCTACAATGTCAAAGTTTCAGTTTTAAAGAGCAAATGTTACCATGCTAACATGCTAAGCTAAGATGCTAAACATGGTACGTTACCTGCTAAGTAACTATTGTAATTATAAACAAGTTGGCATCTTGAACATAGAATGTAAATAAAGATGGACGATGTGTCTCCACTTCCTCAAAATTAAATATATAGAATACAGGTGCTGCCATCTTGCACTTTTGATGTAACGTGGAGCCAGAGTCTACGCAGCAGTGACTGTGGAGTGGAACTGCTGCATCGAAGACTCACCAATACTCACGCTTGACTCCAGTCAGTCTTGTGTTTAGCTCAAAAGGCCTGTGGGGTATTTTACTTTCTAAAATTTGTGGTATGAAATTACAACATTAGTTAAACCTGTGCTTTAACTGTGACATTTCAAAAAAGGGGCTTGTTCAATTAAATATGATGTTATGTCCCATCAACTTATTGTACTGTACGTGCAGAAGCAAACCTTTGGGTATCAACACACAAACACCCTCACACACTCACACACTCACACTCACACACTGCTCTCAGGTTATTACGGGCTGTCATTGTTTAATTCTTGCTCATTAAATGCTCCAGACAATGACAAAGCGCCTCGGTCTCTGACAGCCTCTTTGTTAACCCTCTCCCTCTTATCTCTTTCCGCCTACCGTTCTCGCCCCTCTCTACTCCGCTTTGTGTCTATTGTATGACACTCAAGGACGATTTGACGGCGTCCCGAGCCACCACTTAAACATCCCTATTCATCTCAAACTAAAACCTGCGAGAGAGAGAGCGAGAGGGAGAGAAATACCAACTCAAAACCGCCGAGAGAACAATTTGCAAAAGCCTTGGAATGTCAGATAGCACTTGCCACTTACTGGTAATATAAAACGTGCTCTGATGGAGCCGGTGCTGATGGCATTGGCGGCAGCGACAGTGGTGATATAAGATGTCATAACCTTGCGTCCTTGCGCCGAATGTTAGAGAACCATCAATCGCTTTGACCTTTTTTCAGGACTCGCGCCCATCTCAGACTCAGATCCTTTCTCTCTATTTCTTTCGCTCTCTCCAGACCTGCCCTGACAATTATTTCAGTGTGTGTGTGTGTGTGTGTGTGTGTGTGTGTGTGTGTGTGTGTGTGGCTGAGGAAGATGGAGAGACAGAAAGAGGCTGCCCCTGAGTGCATCCACGTAAGAACCGGGGCCACCTGAGAGCAACGGAGCACAGAATAGTGAAGATGAGAGAAAATGAAGAGACAAAAGCACTTCCCTGGTGTAATTATGCTTTCATTTCATGGTTAAGTATCTTCATGATGTGCCCTGCATGCAGAGGCGCCCATTAGAGATATTGCACATCAGAAAATATAACTGGCAGCTGTCTGTACACGGCCCGAGTGAATGGAATGTGAGGTTAAAACTGCAAAAAACTACTTTGGCAAAAGATGCAAAGGCTGCAAATGAGTTCATAGGGGAACTGTGAAGTTCGAGGGTCTTTCTCCTGGAAACAGGAAAACACAATTAGCACCAATAAAAACTGTGTTAATAATAATGAGACTTTTGATGATTCCCTTCATACCTGCAGTTGTTTCGTTTGAAAAAAAAAAGCTCTCAGGGAGTAAATATCTCATTTTTCGGATCAGAACAGTCGCCCCTGTGATGCTCATGAAAGAAAAACACGGCAGCAAACAAACAAAAAAAAAAACATTCTCAAAGCATCACCTCAAATAAAAGCAAAGCTCAGAGCGAATCCGCACAATAACCGAAGTACTTTGGTGCACAATTCCCCCTGCATCCCCTCTGCCAATAAAGCAGCAGCATCCTGATGCTTTGGATCAATGTTGCAACAAATAACTGTAACACGTCTGACTGTGAGCGCTGTCAGGCCCTACCTGACGCACTGTGGAGGAGGGATGGGATGCTAATGTAGTTAAATCTGCACACTCATTACTGCAGCAGGGACTCACCTCATTAACAGTCCCCTGCTAATGTGCCACTTTACTTTTTTAGTTCTTTTTATGCGTGTGTGTGTGTGTGTTTGCCACCTTTCCATTAAGTTTTCTATTAAGACATTAAGGCAGAGACTGAGAGATGATTTGTGCGTGAATAAATGTTTTTCTGATGTGCAAGTGTTTAAATGCAGACTTTAAGGGGCTCCTTGATATTTTTCAACCTGGGCTCTATCTTTAGAAATGTGGATGTGTAAATGCATGCAAAACCTTTTGGTCCTGCAGATCGCCCCCACTAGCAACTGCGACATGGTGGCACTGGCTACAATGTAATCCTATGGGGCAACTGCAACAGTCCATGAAAAGTCCACTAATACTGGTTGTTTTTTTTTGCAAATAAAAGACCCAGAGTCTTATCCTCGGCCTTTGCTCAGAGTCTGGCAGCATTACACACGTCTTGCTCAATGAGAACTTGAGCGAGAAGTTCCCTTGTTGCAGGAAAAACGGAGGTGGAAACGGTGAAGGGAGTGAGAGAGCGTGTTGTTGGGTTGGAGTAGAGACACATCATAGTGCAGTTTGTGCCTTGCATTCCGTATTAATCTTTTCTTTGGCTTTTCTTTCGGCTTTTACAGTGTCATATGACATTGTTTTACAATCTTGTAATTTGTTGGAATCTTTACTTCCGGATCCGCGCTGTCGAACTGTTACACAAAAAAGCACAGCAGGATAACGGCATTAAACTCAATAAGCAAGTAGTTAGTAGACTAATGACTAATGACCATTAAACATCAATGATTAATTTCTCCTTCGCATCAGACCTGAGAGTGAGACATCTCGTTGAGTGAGACATGGCTAATGATGCCAGACTCTTAGCAAAGACCCAGAACAACAATTTGAGCCTTTTATTGGCATTTCATGGACTGTCGCAGTTGCCCCATAAGATTACACAGTCGCCACTGTTGGTTGCAGAGCGGCTGCTGGTGGAGGTGATCTACTGGGCCGATTCCAAGAATTTTCTAATTACCATTTTTTGAACACCCACATTTATAAACATAGGGAGCAGGTTGAAAAATGCCAGAATTCCCCTTTAAGATGAGGCACGGTGCACTCACACGTGGGCCAGTGGTTTTGCAGCAGGAGACACGAGAATTAACTTGATGTAGAAAAACATAAAACTCCCTGAGACTGATCAATCCACATTCCAACTCTCTCACAATTTGAAAAATCCTCCTCTAACCTCTCCTGCTTTATGACTCATGGAGATAGAATAAGGAGAATTGATGAGGAATAATGGTTTCTACCTGAATTCATCTCATCAATATACTTTATGGAAAGACCAAGGGTGGGTAATATTTCGTACACGCTGTATCTAGTGTCTTTGTGGAATTTATTTTTTCCTCAGCGAGGCCCCAGAGTGAATCTTTTACAGCACATGGAGGAGGTTTACTACCAGTGACACATCCTGGGTGTAGAGCTTCTGTGCCTCAACTTCCTCCCTCAATACACTGCTGCTACTGGCAAACACACACACACACACACACACACACACACACACACACACACACACACACACACACACACACACACACACACACACACACACACACGCACGCGCGCACTTCTCACCAGTGTCTGGGATTTCAGCAATTAATGGGGCGGTAAATGAGATTGTTACTGATGTGTGGTAGCGAGGTGAGCGAAGGTGTGGGGGTGATGGAGGGAGACAGGAGGAAGACAGAGGAGAGCCAGAGGGAGGCAGAACGCTGTGAAGATGTTGTGATGCAAATTAGAAACTTTTGCATGATTTAAATTTGGGTTAAAGTCCTGAAAATAGACTTTTGATTTAACTTCCTCATCCCGGGCAAAAAAAAAAAAAAGAAAACAGGTTTGAAGTTAAAAATACTTGCAGAGAGCAGCAACATTAACGCTTTGAAAGTGGGAAACAGTTTTGTGTACATCAGCTCTTCCTGGTCTGTACTTTTCAACAACAAGAAAATCACCAAAAATACTTTTGCATGAGATGTGTAATTCTTGCTGATGTTTTTTTTGTGTGTGTGTGTAAGATTTAAGATGCGTATCATTCATCCGTGATGTTAAAGGCTTATCATAAATAATTTGTCTGGTTTCCTGCTGGATCCACTTCCCCTCAGCTGCTGAATTCTGCTCCAGTTAGTGATTTCCTAAAACATCTTTGGGTTCGACATGTACAGGCTGCAGAACGTGTTACGGCTGCGTTTTCTTTCCACTGAAGTGAACTCAGAATGCGAGAAGCGACTCATTTTATGTTTCTAGAGGAGAAATCAGTGTCTTCAGTCGTGGTTTTCTTCATGAGGGGAGAGATTTTACAGTTACATCAACATGTTTATACTACTGGTGCGAAGATCCTCACATTGATGTCATTACAGCACTCCGACAGTTGAGCAATAAAATACACCAATGAAGGAAAACTATACTTTATTCCCTTAAAATGAAAATAGGAGGAAAGATATTTTTCAGTCCAACTGTTAATTGCAATATCGAAACCTGTGTGATGACCTGAATCTGTTTACACAGTCACATTATGAAGACAAGTTTAAGGTTAGGTTTAATTAGTTGTTTTTGTGTTTTTGTGTTTTTGTGCTTTAGCTTGATTTACTTGTGTCTTAATATTGTTATAGTAATCATTTGTAATTCCTGTCTTCCATACGCTTTGTGCCTTTGTCTTTTCTCGTACAGTTTTGTCAATGATGTATGAATTATTTATGTTAAGCGTGTGTGTGTGTTTTCTATGTGTCTACATGTTATTTGTATGTTGTTTTACCATCAACCTGTCAGGGATGGCAGAAGAAAACTGGCCTAAATCTGTCCCATTTAAAGCGACAATATGAAGCTTTTTACTGAGCAACAGCGTCACATCTGCAGAAACAAGTGGTGACTAATTCTTCTGTGCTCCCTGTCCGAGCCATTACAAGTTTTTTATTTGTTCTCTACTTTCATGTTGAGCAGAAAACAAAGGATATCAATGTGTTGACCCAAGCTCTGACTGTGTAGTCCCACTTCCTGAATAAAACACAACTGAACAATGGCTATTTCCCAGGATCCTCAGCTTACTGAAGCAGAAGAGCTGCCGATATAACAAATACACCAAACTGTGTTCAGGATTCTTGATATTTTATAAAGTTTCTCCGCTAAATATACAGTTTTTAATGACTTCTAAGTCTTTTTAAGTGATCTAGAGTTTGGGCCCGATTCTGACAGTTGAAGCTGCGCCAGTTACTCACTTCTCACATGAGATCGTACCCACTCACCAAAGTTACATAGAGCGAGAACAGATATTCAGGGCGAGGAGTGAGAATGAAAGCTGCAACTTTCTCCCTGATCTACTTCAGTGAAACTAATGTTGAAGCTGCTGTTTTAAGGTAAAAATAGTAGCTTTAAATATGCATGTTAATGAATGTGTTTTTTCCCTTTTAACTAAACTAACTACCTAAACTTCCTCGCTGGGAGGTTTTCTATTACTCCCTCTTGGTGGAACATCCTATTGTCCCTTTACACAGATACATATTATGACCTACATCCTCTGACAGCGAGACTGATCTGAATTGCTGATTGCCTCGCCGTCTCCATTTGTCTCCTCTTCCTCATTGCTGATCCTCTGCGACGGCCTCGGAATCCCGTGCTCCAGAGGGGGAGATAATAAGGGAGGGTTTGCCCTGTGGGGGGGGGGGCTCTTTTTCCTGCAGGTGGATGGTGCATCAGGAGGAAACAATCCATCTATGTCACTTAATCCAGAGGACATGCTATTAGAGCTGGAGACGTGGGAGGAAAACACACACGTATGTGCCTGGGCATTGACAGCAGAACACACACAGATACATAAAGCGACACATAAAGGCGTGTTCCCATACGTGCACGCACATGCATATGCATACAAGCTTATGCGCAGTAAACGTGGACCTGTCACGGACAGCTCAGTCTTGTAAGTCCTATTAATGCACGCGTGTGAATCGGTGTGTACGTTAATGCAGTGCGGACATGCAATTTTCACGTCATTAGTCAAGGTACAGATTTGCATAATCTGCCTCGGCTCGATCCTTTCACAGCTTTGCCAACTTTTTGGAACATATTTTATGTATCTGTGTCATCTGTGAAGCAGTTTGACTCCCTATTATTCCAAAGGCGGCGTGGAGTTTTTCAAAAACACATTCATCAGCCTTTATGGTGCGAAAAACGTGTTTTTATTACACTTAGCATGATGCTCCGTTTCAACGTGTTTGGCGGCAGTGTAATAATGCATTATGTGTAGTTGAGTGTGTGATTTACATTGAGTGTCGGAAAGCGTTCGTGTGATACGTCCGTCTGAATCTGCAACATGTGCTTGGCACGTGAGACGTTTGTTTTCTCTATCATGACAGTGCAGCAGAATACAACCCCCTCCCCCTTTCTCCCCCCCGTACACTCTCACCCCCTTTGCATGCAAATCTTGCCGCGCTGTTCCCTTTTTTTTGTCACTGTGTGTCTCAGTAATCTGTGGGGACTGCGCACAACAAATGTCTTCAATCTGCTGTCTAATCACGGCTCAAAACCCGGGGAACAATAACATGCTGACTTCATACAGCAGATTACGGCGAATCTGTTCTGTTTTCACAGGGCTCCGGCGAATCTGTTCCACCACCGCTACTGTTGACTCACTGGAGGGCAGAGGATAAAATAGAACAGGATTAAAACAAGAAAGAATTCTCAGGTCTTTTTTTTTCTTCTCTTTTTTGCAGTCTCTTAAAACTAGTTTTTCATGTTGACTTGAAAAAACCTTAACTGTTGAACGCATCGACAGAAAATGAAGCAACTTTTTGCGAAACCGCAGCCTCATATTTCACAAATAGCATTTATAATTAGCTGGGTCTCATTCCAGCGATGCCATTTAGGATGAAAAACAGCCATAAAAACCGAATCTCGAAATAATTTTCACCCGCTGCTTTTGCCGTCGCTCCCAGAGAAATGTTCGTTTGACGTTCCATTTACAACGGGCTCCCGCTGTGGCCGAGAATACAGTTCATTTACGTGCACTTATCAAACTTGAACACGCGCAAAATGAATGAGAGCCGTCCATGCATAATACATTTAATATTTAAAATGACTGGAACCATATTTTATCTATATGACCACGCCTTCGGCACATAACAACCTTTCCAATCTGAGCCTGGAGGACGCCAGCTGTCACTCAAACCGTGTTATTGCAGCCTCCCTTCAAAAATATCAAGCTCGCTGTGTGAATCAATTGGAAGTGGTGGATATGGTAATAATATAATCAATATGCACCATGCTCTGTGTTTTAGAAATGACATTTAATCAGACTAATGACTATTCTTTAAAGTGAGTAAGTGAAGCACAATGACACATTTCAAATGCGACGCTTGTCCCCACTCATTCCGGTCGGGCTTGTGCAAAGAATTAAATCTCTCCAACTGAACAAATTGACTGTATGCAGCGAGCGAGGCGGCACTGTGACCTTTTCCCAAAACCCGCTCCACAGTACCGCGGCGCTCCGGTCTGATATCTACTGTGTACAATTGAAAAAAGATACCGGTTGAATAGGCAGCCCATTCCTCTGACTCCACCGCAAATAAATCTGTACGTCCCCTCTCCTGCCCCTCTCATACCTTCCCTCAATCCACTCGCAGGAGACCCCGACCAATAAAACCTGATCTTCATAAGTCTTGAGGGGGAGAGTTGGGCTAAGTTTGGGGAAATTGCTGCATGGGAAAAAAAAAGCAATATATGGCTTAAAGATAAGAGAGAGCAGAGAGACTGGCTGAGGATATTGCCTGCTTAGGGCTCTGATTTACACTCGGGGTACAGAGACAGGAGAAACGGAGGAGAGGCCCTGACCTAAATGGCTGTTGGCTGCAGACGTCGGGATATGGTTGGTGATTAAAAAATCTCCATATTGTAATGACGTATTGGTAAGATTAAGGATAGCGGATTGATCGTGTCTCAAATTATCTTAAAACATAACGACAGCTCACTTAAAAATGATCGTTACCAGGCAGACAAGCCTTGAAGGTATCATTTCTTTATGTGTCAGTTTCTTCTGCTCCTCCTCTATCTCCATCCACCTGTCCACATTTCCTTCAATCACCATCCCCCCCCAGGTTGGAGTTCCTGTCCCCGTCCGCTTTCAAAGACGGAGCGGAATTCGAAGTGACATCCAGTGACGAGAAAAATGAAAAGAAATGAGGAACAAAATGGTTTTGTGCTCTGGTTCCGAGGCCTAAACGCCGGTTTGGTGAGGTGTCATATTTGGTTCTTCAGCCCTCGACATATTTCTCACCATCTCCTTTCCTCCCCCGGGTTCATATAGGATAATAAATGACATGACATTCAATCGGCATCTTTCTACATACCCCACGATGTGTGCATCTGTGTGTGCATGTGTTCCCTGCGTCCGTGTACATATATGTTGCAAAGTTGATTGATGGATGGATGATGACAGGGCTGTCATGCAAGAGTTGTCCTGCACATTTTCATATTTGTCTGCCTGGAAAATGATGCAAGCCTCAAAGTCGTTCCTTCTCTCTCTCTCACACACACACACACACACACACACACACACACACACACACACACACACACACACACACACACACACACACACACACACACACACACACACACACACACACACACACACACACACACACACACACACACAACAAATAAACAGTTTTTTGGTTTGTTGCTGTCATGCTGGGAGATGTGGTAGAGCTCAGTGTTAGCTCTCAGGGGCGGACAGAGCTCGTCCATGAGGCAAGAGTCTCGGCCCGGGCAGGAGAGAGCAGACGACAGAGCGAGGGAGGGAGCGAAGGAAAAAGGGATGGGTCACAGAAAGAAGGAGAGGAAGGGGAAATGCCAGACGCATCGACAGCAGAGCACCAGACACTGAAAATGAAAAAATGAACTGCAAAAGGGATGCTACAGAGAATAAAGCACTGGGTTTATTCTTGAGTTTGAACACACTCCCAAGGACTGTGTGTGTTTGAATTTTGCACATGAGGAATCAGCTTTTTTCAAATATCCTGGGGTCTTGTTCATGAGAGAGCGGACGATGGAATGCAAGATGTGGGCAAGTCAGTGCGGCGTCAGCAGTATTGGGAGGCAACAAGGCAAAGGTTTCAATTTACTAGTTGATACATCTCGACCCTCACCTATGGTCACGAGCTGTGGGGTGCTGACCCGAAATAACGAGATCATGAATGAAAGTGGCCGAAATGATTTTTCTCCGTCGGGTGTCTAGGCTCAGCCTGAGAGATAGGGTGAGGAGTTCAGAGTGTAACCATTGCTCCTTCACCTAGCAGGCTACAGCTGAGGTGGCTCAGCATCTCATCAGAGATCCTACTGGGCGCCTTCCATTGGAGGTTTATTGGATACACCAAACTGGGAAGAGACTCAGTGGTAGACCCAGACATGGAGGGACTGCATGTCCCTCCATGTCTGGGTCATGTCTGGGTCATGGCCTAGGAAACGCCTCGGAATCCCACACCTAGGTCCTGATCTTGGCTAACTGGAAGACAATGGATGGATGGATGGAAAATGTATGTATAGAATTTCAAAGATGACTCATTGAAAAAGTCTTGACATCACATCCCCCCCATATAACCTGCATTAAAGGGTTGATTACGTGTATTAGTGATCCACTTCAATAAAATTGGTTCTACTTGTGAGGGATTTATAAAAAGAATGTAGAATGTGACCGACTTTTATCCCCTGGTACAAAAACATGAAATCCTACAATTCCCATAATGCATTGCTATAGCTTCTTACCTTAAAAGCAAAGCAAATGTCTAAATCTTCCATATTGCTCATAACCACTTTGTAACACTAACCTACTGATTGCTCCCCCCAGAACCCAACAAGAGTAGTATTTCTTGTGATGAGTACATTAATCTTCATGTGTTAAAATGCTGGACTGCCCCTTTAGTAAGAAGACAGAAACAAATCCTAGTGAGAGGCTTCTGGTTATCTCTCGAACCGACAGGTAAACACAGCCACCAATCACAGCCTCGCTCAACGCAACCACATCACTGCGAAGCAATCTGGCTCGGCTCAGCGCGGTCAGGAGGTGTGTGTGCGTCGGAGCACCGTGCTCAGAGAACTGTGAGCTTTACGCTGCGTATCGCCGGAAAAACACATCAGCATCCCAGACACCTCATTACGAGTCTCTCTGTCTCTCTCTCTCTCTCTCTCTCTCTCTCTCTCTCTGCTCCTCTTGGAACACACACACACAGATAAAAAACACACACACACACACACACACACACACACACGAATCGACTGCTCATTACAGCCATCCTCATTGTCCAGGAAGTGGAAGCGATAGCTTTTTTCCTACCTATTTCCATCACCCCTCTTCCTTGCCAGCTCTTGGCCTCCTCTAAGATAATACCCATTTATCCCCCCGGGTGTTTACACAAGCGACTCAGGTTAAGTGACTTGCCGAGAGGAATGACAGACAGCAGCTTTGCTTTATTTAAAGAAAATTGGATTCATCAACCACTGCTTAATGGTTTGCATTCAAGCTTTTGACTCCTCGCCATCTGACACATAAGTAGGCGTTTGTGGTTTATTTGTCCACGTGCTTCCTCTCATATATGCTCAAATAAATACCTAAACCTTATGATCTCAATAAGCAGAACCATCTTTACAAAAGGATGCTATTGGTTTTTGGCTATCTGTGTTGAACAACCATAAAGCCTTCACATCCCTGTGCCTTGTAAAAATCCCTCTCCCAGTTCTCCATCATAAATTAGAGCAATAAACAGGCCCATTTCCACGATGCTAATATGCAGCCTTTTGTGCATGTTTCCAACTATTTGCATGATTTTGATGTATTTAAAAGGGGCAGCAGCAGAACTCGAGGTCATTGAATAGCATATTTTAATGTTGCTGCTCTTTAAATTACTGCAGCACACTTGTGTCCTCGGCTCATTTTTAATTGACTTCAATTCATTTCTTCCCTTTCCCCCTCTCTAGCTGCTTCCTCTGCCTTGGAGAGCATTGCATTAAACCTATTGTTGCCTTTCTGGTCCTGATAAATCACATATGAAATGCACCATTTCTTTTTGCAAATAACCTGCGATTTAAAAAACAGAAGGCAAGGTTAAGTACGTTTTTGAGAGTCCAATATTGGTCTATTAAATATGTGGTTAATTGACAGGAAACAAAGAAATAATATGAGCCAAGTGCACCCAGGTGACACGAGTGAAGCACTGAGGGAATAAAACACTATTACAGAGGTTTCACTGAATGACTTTTTTAACCTCTGAAGCTTTCGTACAAACATCCAACCACACAAACGGCAGATTACACTGAATGTTATTGATGTTAAAACGACAGGAAGATAATGACGCATCAGAAAGCACATACCTCCGCCAAGGCTGATTGACCATTTTATCACCATACTGCATTTACATGTATTCAAATCAGATACAAATGCGATTTACACAGACATTTTCTGCAAACTGTTACATGAAGGCAAAAATATCTATTCTCTGATATAGTTGAGAGTAAAAAGCAAAAGATAAGAACATCAAGATAGTTTAATTATCTCCAAATGTCACTTGAAAATGAAAGATGAATCAACATCACACACTTGAAAAGGGAAATGAATGCGTAGTGCAAATAGTTTCCGAGCTCGATGAGTTACTGTAAAGATCAACTCACTAGAAATACAATTTTTGATTCACAGAATCGTCATCATTATCTGGATCTGCACCAAATATCATCTAAGTACTGTACATATGCCTGATTCTTTTTATAAAGAGCTCCGCATTATTTCCTAAGAAATTCACAAAAATGTAAAAAAATAAACACCTTGCAATGTAAAAGAAAGTGAAAGATATTAATATTAAATGACACTTTAAAACATAGGCATTTCTTGGTGAGAGCAGTGAAACTGTTGTCCACAGTCTTTATGCACAGGATAGAAAACTAAGGGAAAGGAAAGTGGTGAAAGTGTTAATTCTCCGTGGGTCCAGCAGCACCGGAGACCTTTTCATATTAGACTCAGTGTTACAGTGACTTCAGCATTAGAAAAATTACTTCACAGAACTTTAAAGATCAGATCCAGGGAGATTTGTTGAGTCTACTTCAGCTTCATTTTAAAGGGAAAACAACTTTCTTTTTTTTATTTTAAGAAATATGCTGTTTATTGTTATTTTCTAGTATCAAACAGATAAATGGCCTGTTTCTGTGTTGAATCTCTGTGGCTTTAACTCCAGAGGTTGGAGATTAATCTTGAACTTGGACGACCTCAGCGAAACGCAGATTCACACGGCCGCAAGCAGCTGAAAACCCAACAAACAGTTTAAGTTCCTCCAAACAGCCTGTGCAGCATTATCCAGGAGTATTGTCGTATTGCAGACGGTCGCATTCAGGGTCCACAAACTCCAATATTTACCTGCTTTTGTGTTGGCTGTTTTAAAACCTGCCCGGTCAGCGTGGAAAATACAGAGGATGCTGTGGAAGATAATGAATTTTGGACCCACACCTCAATCGTTTTTTTTGTTCATACCTCCATAGATGGATGTTTGATTCTTTTAGGGGGACGGGGGAAATCTTGGTGAACACGGAGGAAGGTGCTATTGTGTTTGGACATCGTACAAGTTGCAAATAAATGTTGGGGCGGACTTGCAACTTACATCTCATGAATAGGTAATACAGATTTCACACTAGACTGAACTCTACAGAAGAAATGTGATTAAAGGGAATTAAAATGATTCTATATAGGATAATAATGAGAACGCCACCTCGCAGCTGAATCCCTCGGCAGTCTCCTCCATATGCTTTCTAACCTGCCCACCTATCTGGCGGGTGTTGGATGGCGAACTGTTTTATTCCGGTTTGTTTCAGCGGCGGAAAGGGCTCTCTCATTGTAATTAGTTTCTGTGGGACAACAAAGCGTCAGAAGTGTGTGCCTTGTTTCTGATTTATGAAGCATTTAAAAGGTTGCGGGGGTGGGCACACAAAAGGCTCCAGACGAAATAAAGCGGGCCTCAGCCAAGCTCTTAAACCCCATGTCTGGAAGAGAGAGGAGAGGAGAGGAGAGGAGAGGAGAGGAAAGGAGAGGGAGAAAGTGACACAGAGAGAGAGAGGATTCCTGATTAACTTTCATTTCCTATGCCTTATTATTCTTCCCCCAAATGAAATTTCAGAGGAGGAGATAAATCTTCCGGCAGTGCCCGGTTTTGTGCACCTAACGTCCAGGAATAGCTTCTGCTCGCCACTCGCTCAGCTTATCACTTTAAATTCACAGCAAACTAGCTGTCGAGCTTTCCCCGGCAATATGAAGGCCTGCGTTACCTCAGTGTGTGTGTGTGTGTGTCTGTGTGTGTGTGTGTTTGTGTGGCAGGGGGTTAAGGGTGTGAGGGAGAGGAAATAAGGTCGTCAGTCAGTCTACCTCAGGCTGATATTTATAGATATGGATGGCACATTAATGTGTGTGTGTTTTTCAGTGTCCGCTGGCCTGTGTGTGTGTCCATATGTGATACGTGTGTGTGTGTGTGTGTGTGTGTGTGTATGTACATGTGTGTATGTTTCTGTGTCCGCTGCCCTTTGTGTGTGTCCATGTTTCTGTGTCACCTGCCCTGTGTGTGTGTGTGTGTCCATATGTGATACATGTGTGTGTGTGTGTTTCTGTGTCCGCTGCTCTGTGTGTGTGTTTCTGTGTCCACTGCCTTGTGTGTGTACGTGTGTTTCTTTGTCCGTTGCCCTGTGTGTGTGTGTGTGCCCATATGTAATACGTGAGTGTGTTTATGTATCCACTGCCCTTTGTGTGTGAGTCCATATGTGATACGTGTGTGTGTGCGTGTGTGTGTGTGTGTGTGTGAGTGAGTGAGTCTCCAGTAATGGTTCGTATAAGGAGATCAATAGAATTGAAAGCATGAATCACGCAGCCTTTTAATCACATTCCTCTCGGCCGATTTCCAGATGGACACATGGATAAGTAGATATTGATGTCATGGCTCAACCATCCATCCTGCTCATAATTCTATTGTGGAGGAAAGGCCGACTGTCCACCGGCTCCACAGCTATCGGCTCTCGCCCCCTCTACAGCCAACAGGTAACGACCACTTTCCTATTTCTCATTTATTCCAACCAAAGAGCCCAACTTCTGATGCACTGACAGCAGGTCTGCAGCCTGTAAAGTCATTAATGCTTTTCCATTAGATCTGCTCGATGAGCACATTGAATACATATGATATTGCAAATGTGGTTTTAAGTGATCAACTTTAAATTCAACTTTAATCAAAGAGAAGTTTCTCACCTCTCTCCAGCTGGCCCCCGAGTACGAAGTCAGCAGAAAGTCCGCAGATAATCCAGAGGCTCTCCCTCAGTTCAGTGCATGTCTGAAAGCAGCTGTCGTTGATATGTGTTATTTGTGAGGCTTGTTTGAATTTAACGTGACTGTTGCTCGCTCTAATGACGGTTCTAGTTTCCGTTACCGGGGAGGTTATGTTTTCATCTGTGTTTTTCAGTCAGTTAGCACGATTACGCAAAAACTAGTGGACAAATTGTCACGAAACTTGGTGGAAGGCACCAAAAGAACTCAATAAACTTTGGTGCAAATCCAGAAATTTCTTCCTTCACTTTCCTGAAGATTGCGAGTGTTTTTCAACATCTTTGTTGATTTCTCAGTGAATAATTCATGATCTCGTTTCGGGGGCTGATATTTAAGAGTCTGTTGAATTTGGTGCAGATCCAAATCAAATTCATGAAAGCACTGTTGGGCCTTGGCAGAAGTATTTACTCTCCTCAGAGCCATTCTAGTTTTTTTATCTGATCGTCCTCCTTATGTGGGTTTTGTCATAGGTTACGGTCGCTCATGGACTGTGTCACTTTAATGTAAACATACATTATGTCATTTTGGGGCATCTGCTGAGGACAGTTATTACCTATAGCCCCCGTATGATTGAATATCTTGGTCTTAATGGAAGTGTCGCAGAGATCTTGTGAAAATACTACATCAAACATCATTATTAAACATCAATATATCAGTGTCAAATTAATGATGATACATTGGTGCAACTGTTGCAGGAATAGAACTGTGGCATGGATGATTGATGAGCTTGATTTGGCAGCAAAATTCCCATAAACTCAACGTTTGTTTTCACCACACAGACTGTACGTCCGTTCTGAAGAGGGTAAACACTCTCCAGCACGACCGTGTCACTTATTCTGTTATCACGGGAAACCCCTCGACGATTCAACGATTTTTTTGAATAGCTGTAAAATATTCAGCATCAATCTACCAACTAATTCCACAAACATCTGTCTGTGTGTGTGTTTGTGAAAAGCATATCTTTCCAACTGTAATAAAGCAAATTCAGTTTCATTTAATAAAAAACACTCACCATAAAATCTTCATTGCAGATAAACCAGGTAGGATGAGCGCAATGTTTTCTAACTCTGTTCACAACATCCAGCACGCAAACAATTAAAAAAGTGACAGTAGATTGTAGAACTGTTTGAGGAGGACTCACTAATGACAAAGAATACTTCTGAAGTAGACTCTGGAGTATTAACACAGTCCAAACAAACGGTCACTGCACTCATCTGAACAAATACCCAAACTTATAGTTTCCTGTATTGGTTGAGATTGCCAACAATAACTAAATTGGTGAAATCAGGACCCTAATCAATGTTCTGGCTTCTATTTTCTTCTATTCCGGTGGTAATCAGCTGATTTCTGTTGTGTGACATTGTGCAGCTGATATATTTTTAAGCCGTTGTGTCGTTAAGAATAATGCTACTATACCGCACAATAAATTTTTGAAGTCAGCATGGTGCTGATTAGGTCTCAACAGTCTTCGCAGAATTTCACATTTTAATAGGTCTATTATAAACTTTGTGAGAAACATCATCACGGCGCCGTGACGATTGAAACGCGACAGTCATCGCGAGCCTTGGGAAATTTCTCTACGGTTTGAAAGTGCTGGAGATTTGCTCGCCCAGTCGCTGCTTCGCCAGGACCGTCGTGTTCCCCCATCTTTCATTGATATTCATGATGCCTGAGACTGAGCCATTTGCTCACTTTCTGTGCCAACCGCCGTCCACCCACCAGTTATGAAAATTTATGGGTATGTTTGGAGACCACGGAGGCTCATTACAATATCAAGGAGAACCGGTGGACCAAGCGTGTGTGTCCTCTCCTTGTATCTTTGAATTATCTATCTCGCCTCATCCCCTAGTTCTGGCCTGCGCGTAATGTAAACAGTTTCCGCTCACACCAGCACACACTTCAATCAAACACACGGCTGCTTAGCATTACTCCTCTGTAATTACAGGTATATGGAGCGGAGCTGTACACGAACGGTGCTGCAGGCGATAAATATTCCTCTCATGCTATAGGTGCAAATGATTGACAGGCGATGATGGCCATGTAGAAAGAGTACAACACCTCCATCTTAATTATTGTTCATTTGCATCAGGTTTTTAATATCTGACGGGGGAGTGGAGTGATGGACTGATTGTTCTTGTTAATTATCGAATGTCCCAACATCTTTCTTCTTAGTGATTATTTATTCTGTGTTTGAATCGTATGTATATATATAATGAATAAAATATAGATTATGTAGACTGTAGTGTAAAAATAAATGTCTTTAACATACAGAGACCTCCTGTCCATATGGGGTTAGACCTGAGGTGCTGCTGTACGTCACTGGGCTGTTTGTTCCTCTCACCGTGTGCATATATAATTTGTGTGTGGGCGCATGCATTTAACATATGGGCCCAGTCAGACTGTGGGCAGTGGACACACAGTGGGTCCCTGTGGCTTGGTGCATGTGTTGTATTCTGTGCGACTGCGTGTCGTCCCTCCACTCTGATTCTAATTATGCTCACAGTAATGCCACTTCAAATTCAGCCACATTTGCAAACACTTTCAGAGCTTCCCTCTGTTTGAATTACCGATTCGAACATACACGCTAAAGCCATGTGCGCTAACATGCAGTTCCCGGACATGGAGAGGCCTTTAAGGATGAGCTGGCAGCGTCTCTGTGAGCGAGTAATTGTCCTCAGACTTGGATCAAACAAATCTGCAGATTCTGGGAAGATGAACTTGTTGACGGCGGACGTGTGCTGGAGGCCGCCGGCTCATCTGAGAGTGGATTTGAAACTCAGCCTAAACTGGGCAGGAGAGATAAGTGGAGCGGAGAAAATGCCTTTAAGGCGCAGTGTTCTCAGGCCATTAGGCTTTTGTCTAGTTCCTTTCTTTTGTCTTCTGCTTCTTGGTTCCTGTTGGTGGCACGGTCAATAGTTAATTAAAGACTGATACAGAAGAAGGGCCTTCATACGGCTGCAGAGTGGAACAGGTCTTCTCTGGTTTATTTCATTTAAAAAACTCTTCTCTTCTCTTCTCTTCTCTTCTCTTCTCTTCTCTTCTCTTCTCTTCTCTTCTCTTATTCATTGCCTGCACCTAGGAGGTTATGTTTTCACCCCTGTCTGTTTGTATGTTTGTTTGTAAGCAAGATTATGCAAAAACTACAAGAAAGACTTTCATGAAACTTTGTGGAACGCTGTGTTATGGATGAGGAAAGAAATCATGAAATTTCAAGTCGGATCAAGGAGCTTTCATTCACTTCCCTTAACTTTGCGAAAACGGGCATTTTGACATTTTCCTTGATTTCCCAGGGAATCGTTCACGTATCTTGATGAAAAAACACTGATTTCAGTTTTATTAAATTTAAAGAGACTACAGGGCCTTGGCGATGGTATACACTTTACTGAATAACATTCCAGTTTTTGTTTGTAGCAGCATCTCTCCCAACATTCCTGCTGGAAATAATGACATTGTACTCCCCGAGTTAATTGGCCCACTTACTCAATTAACAGCCATAGATGGTAATTCCTCACCTCATGATTCACGTCAAGTGCCAACATTTAGTGCCGGTGCAGGAAGCAGCACGCAGCCACGTAGAAAGTAAGGTGGTAGAGGTTTGTCTGACTTTCATGCAGCAGACCAGAATTTGAGTTCTATCACAGATGTGCAATTAATGTTTTATTAAGCATAACCACGATCTTCCCCAAAGTGTTTTAGTTGTCAAACTCCCGCCACATCATATTAATAGTTTATCTGCCATAACCACAATCTTCCCTTAATGTTAACTAAACTGTAGCTGTCGTATTTGAGGGAAAAAAACGTTGACGTTCGATTACAATAGCGCTGTCACTTCTTGTAGCGCTCATTGTTTCTGCAGAACTGTACAGAATTAATGTTCCCGTCGTTTATTACAACAGCAGAGATTTTGACTTGTCATAGCAGGAGAAGAACAGGTGTAAATAATGAGTCTTACAGTGGCTCTGCTCCATATGCGTGTCCCAGTAAACCACACCAATGGGCCAGCACGCTCAATAGCACGAAACTGGAACACCCGGATAAAATCAGCCGTCATTAATGTCATTAATTGTACCTGTGCTTTTTCTGCCGTGACAAATCAAAGTGTCTTGAAAATGGCCTATTAAATATACTTTTCCTGCGCGCTGTGTGTTTTCTCTGTGCCGACGCTCCTTCTCCTCTGTGATCAGGTTTATTTATCTAAAGAAAGCGGGGGAACCTCATGGGAAATAAATGCAATTAGGCCTCTGGCTGTCAGATCCTTTGATATTTACTTTTGATGATCTGCCCCCCTATATGTACTTTGTTTGATCAGCTCACAGCCGGCTGGCCGCCACGCGTTGCGCTGGAAATTAAACCATTGTTTGCCTCGCTCAAATCGACAGGAAAACGGTAATGGCATTTTCGTGCCAGTTCATCCTCTGCCGGCCTCGTTCCTGATGAATATCTCAACGGTCAGTGACCACAGAGCAATCTACGGGTGCCCTTTTGTTTGCCCGCCCGCACCACGCCACTTCCCCTCCGACGGGGGAGCAAACATCTTTCAACTAATGATCTACTTTACATTTGTTTTAATTAGGTGTATTTAAATAGCTCCGAGCAATAATTAACTAGCTGAAGCATCGAAGTGGGAGCGAGCGAGCGAGTGAGTCTTCTCTGTGGTGGTGTGTTGTTGTTTTCCTTCTGCAGCTACTTCCATCAGCCAGGGCACTGTGCCAAAGCTGCATTAAAGAAGAGCTTGTTCAGTCGCCCCCTCTTCTTCTCCGCTGAACATCTCCAGAGGGAAGAGGGTTTACCTCTGGTTGCCACACATTGCCTGCGAGATAACAAACAACCCGCAATGACAGGTGCAGGATGAAAGGGCGTAGGGTTGTGCGATACGAGCGTGTATATTGTATTTGTTATCACACTCAAGGACTCCGACCAACCACGACAAAATAAGAAGCTTGTACCTGAAAGAGCGGCCACTTCCGTCGTATGGATGTGGTTTCGGTATGAAACATTTGACATGGACCACAAAACTGTTCAGGCCGGTTCCCACAATACACTCAACAGCTAATAACCTTTTAAACCATCTATGTAAGAATCATGTCATACAGTACATAGAGAGTCTATGGATTAGAGCAACAAAAGGATTTTGCATGCAAATGTACCACATGGAAAAGAATCACATAAATAGCAGACAATAGCTGCTGTTGCAACAAAGGCCATCAAAGACATGGCCTCAATTCACACTGTAAAATTCACATTCAATTTTTAGCAACGATGTAATCTTAATAAACAGATTCTGCATGTGCTTATGGAGAATGGACAAGGACATGAATTTGGTGCTGGAACTCTTCTGGTTTCAGTTTCTAGTTTAAACAAAAGGAGGGACTGACATGTATTGGCTGTGTTGCTTTTAAGCATTCAAACAAACGTGATCTTTCAACTCCAACTTCATTATTTGTGTCTCATGTTGCTGGTCAGACTGTGAACAGCTATGGCAAACAGTAGAGAGTCTTGGCAGAGAAATCCGCTGTATCTACCGGAAGCCCCAAAATACTGGCTGTTGCCCCAAGAGGCTAATTCATCATCAGACGATAGCCGCTGGACTACGAGATTCGAATCAGCATTAAAGACATGTCAACTCTAACAAACTTAATTAATTTGTGTGTTACCAAATCAAGTATTTGTTGGTCCAACAATTTTCTTTTGTTCATGTTGTCTGGGTATGAACTTATCTAATCAGGATATAAAACTGATGACAGCCCTATAAGAGAAGAAGTGTAATTCTATGGACTGAAGCAAATGCAGTCATGAAGAGACAGGAAAGACCGAAGGAAAAATGAAGGAAGAATAGATGGAGGGAGGGGAGAGAGGAGTGTGGGTGAAAGTGGGTGGTTGCTTCCAGGGCACAACTCAAGATGGTGTTTGAAGTGCTCCGGGGGTCTTTTCCCTTTATTGTCTCTCTTAATGAGCTTTTTATGTTCTTGTGTTTCTACACACCATGCGATAGTGGCTGAACGCCTCCTCCGTGGCCTCCTGATGGATCTGTTCTTTTCCATCCGGCTATTCACTACTGCATGTAAATTTAATTATAAGCATCTGGTTAGTGAATAAGACTAATTAGCGGATAGGGGCTGGAACATCAGGTCAGAGGCTCTCCTCTCCCTCCCGCCCCCATGTCCTCACCCTCTCCCCCCCATTCCTCGGGCAGAGATTATGCCTTATGTCCTCTTTTGGAGTGTTCATGCTTCTGCTTTTCAGTTCTTCAGGACAGAATGATTTCTGCAAGAAAAGCAAAATAAAGTTAGGATGATTGAAAAGTGTTTCTTAAACAGCACTAGAACTTATGTGTCAGGAAACCAAGACGGATCATCCTTGCAGAGTAACATTCAGAATTCAAATGCACAACCGGGCTTGGAGGAAAAACAAGCAGCCGATAACTAGAGGAAAGTTGTGAATCCCATAACCTGTTAAAGGGGGTTAGGCAGAAAAAAGGGAGGTTTCTGAAATTCCCAAAAAAACACTTATGTTTGCTTTCAAAGATTCTGTGTGATATAAAACACTGTACTCTCTGAGCCAGGAGCTGCTCCCTGGGCATGTTTTCCACCCAAATATTGCCTATAATGATGCAGCCTGCGGGTTGTAGAGGTATCCCTGCAGACCTTAAAATGAAGGCCTCTTTCTTCACTCTGAGAACTCAGAAAACTTAAAAGAAACCCTCCATCAGCGAGATACGTCTGTTCATTTAGCCTTTAGATAGTGGATTCAGCAACAGTTTCCCTTTTTTTTTGTAAGATCTTAGCCAAGGTTATTTGTCTTTCCTAAAGTGGCAAAGACTGCTTGACTGTGAAAGTGAGAGATTGATTCATTCATTTGTTCAATGGTATTTAAAAGCTCAGAGGAAGAACAAATGTGCTCTGGGTTTCTCTGGTCCATGAAACGATCTGACAGCTGATGTTTAAATGCTGATGCTGTTACTCTGTCTTAGTCGTGTGATGGAAAGCTTCTATTTGCCCCATTTCCACAATCATCACAGCATATAGCAGCAGGTTTCGAACTTAACTTGTCTATTGATGTTTTAATACCAGCTGCTCTTGGAGTCTTTTACCTGTGTTTAACCTGTGTTCTATTTATTTTTTTGCCTACGAGCCGAAGACAACCAGCGGCCGGATGAACTGATTAGAATTTGGTTGTAAAAGGTCACAGTTGAAGGTCACTGTCTCCTTATAAAATGTTTTTGGTTTTGTGAATGCAACATCTCAGGAACACCTTGAGGGAATTTTCACAAATTTGGTAGAAATGTTCACTTAGACTCAAAGATGGACTGATTACATTTTGGTAGTTAAAGGTCGAACAAGGTCACTGTGAACTCACGTTCTTATGGACATGGCCTTTAAAACTCTTTTATGCCTTATGAAAGGATTCTCTTAAGTTTGACTCAAGAGAATCCTTTCAAATTCTGCAAAAACATTTCACAGAGAATCACGGATTAACTGATTACATTTGGGCAGTCAAAGGTTAAGGTCACGTTGGCGTCACAAAACATATTTTGGCCTTTTGAACATGTTATTTCAAGTCTACCTTTAGGAAATGTATTTAGTTGTCACCTGGATTGAAAGAATAATTGATTAGATTCCAGTGGTCAAAGGTCACGGTGACCTCAAACGAATCTGGAGAAAGAATTATGTAGATTGAAACTGCACTGGTTGGTGGGGGCATAGAACCACAGTGTAATATTTCAGCATAAAACCAGCCGTGAACATTAACCTGTCTCTCCCCTCTGCCTCAGGGAGTAGAAAGTCATAGCATTGGTCAAACAATAACAACTGCCACTACAATATGCCACTAAATGGATGTGATGTCTCAAAGAGCGAGAGTGGGACATCATCGTCAAACAGATGGACGGAAAAGGAAGATGGGCTCTCTTACCTTCGAGGAAGACACGAGTTGTTTAATTGAGCTGTAATGGAGGTCAGCGCTCACGTGCTCTCTTGGCAGTCAGCAACCCTTTGGTCCCCCGGCCGGCCCCGCAGTCTCTGAGGCTCCGTGGCGAAGTGTCTGATGTCTGTAAACGAGATGAAGAGTGATGGTGAAGGAGGATGAAACAGAAGACAACATGGAGGACCTCTAAGGCCTTGTTTCATTTAGTCCACTGGTCACAGGGGGGGAGTGGTGACTGACAGTAGAGGTGACTCGCCTGTCTACTCAGCTGATTGCCGCACTGACTGACTCTCCCTCTCTCCCGCTGTCTTTCTCATTCTATCTACCTCCGTTGCAGTCACAGACTTTTCTCCCCCTTTATCTCCCTCTTTATCTCCCTCTTTCGCTTCTTCCTCCTTCTTTTCCTCCCTCTCGCGCTCTCTCTCTCTCTTGTGTATATCTGTCATCTGAAAGGTTTAGTTTGGGAATAAACATGATGAAAATGTCAGACAAGTTAAAAAAGGAGGTACAGTCTCTTGTCTTTTCTTTGACAACGGCAGGTCAGAGCATTGGCTTAACAATTTTATTTCTTTGCACAAAAGCTACAAACATTTTGGGATTTATTTTGGCAGGGGGCAGCTCTACAGAGGTAGATATACTTCCCTGGCAACTGTGGACTATTTTAGCTTTGAGAGAGATTTAAACTGAACTTATACCGGAAGGTTACTTGGTTCAGCAGTGTTCGTCTTCTGTAGTTTGATCATATGGATCAACCAAAGCATTTTCCTATTGTCAAACTGCTGTAATGCTTTCATGTAATAGTTTAATAGGGGGTAAAAAATAATAGACATAACAGTGTTTTTCATGACTGCTGTGGTCACTTGACTGACCACTAACCTTAGCCACGCATCTGTGCCCATAGAGTGTATATAAAGATGGATAACACATCTACACTTCCGCCTAATTTCTAGAAATGAAGCCAAAACAATGTACAGTAAATACGAAGGCTGCCATCTTGGCGTCATTTGGAGGTCTGTTATTGCCACAAATCCTCAACCAATCATGAGTCAGTCTCAACTGTCAATCAGGAGTTTTTATAGCTAATTAAAATAATATATGGTACACTTTATTGTGTAGCATCTTTCAAGGTTCCAAATGAAAAGAAAAGAGAGTAGAAATTAACTGAGACACTTTGGCTTCACTTTTGGGGAGCTGTAATGTCGCCCATCTTTATACACAGTCTATGATTGTAACCATGGTTTGACTAAACAGGATGTTTTCAGAACTTAAACAAGTTGTTTTTGTGCCTCAACTCAAAAAAACTTTTACACTAACTCATCATTGAAATGTTACTTGTAAGTTTTGCACTAACTGTGGTAGATTCATGTGTTCATCAAGTGACACAACCACGTCTGTACATCTGTAAATGAACAACACTGTCAGGCTAAGAATCACTTCCACATTTGCCAGAAAAAGGGAAAACTTAACACAACACATCTCTTTGGACCAGATGGAGGTGACGAAAAGTTTAACAGGAAGAAAAGAAACACAAGTTACTTGGTTTTTAAAGGGTTTGTCCTCATAAAAGAGATGATTAAAATGTTTTTGTGCAATGGGATGTAACATTGGTGGGGCCGTGAAACTTTGATATAGTCAAAGCAACCCACCGTAGCTGGGAGCTTATCTTCTAAATGGCTATTAAAAGAAGTGTTTGTGGACTTAATGTTTTATTTGGTTTATTGTGAAGGAATTGTGTGACATTAACCTTTTTTTTCCCGCTGGTAAACACAACAGAAGCGCGGAGGCCTCCAACAGGAGGCGAGAGGAAAGAATGAGAAGAGGAAATCGGGGGGAGAAGCATAAACAAGCTGGGTCTGGCTGAGTGAGCAAGCTAATTAACTTGAAAAACTATAAAAATGTAAATTGCAATTTGCTACCGTGGGCATCTAATTAAAGCCACTGGAATGTTAAGGACCAAATTGAATTTGCTTAAGAAGAGGAAAAATATATGATTTCGCCATATTGTCAGGTATCGATCGCCTACAGTGGCCCTTCCCCGCGGCCACACGGAGACACGCGGAGAGAGGGTGGTGGTGGGGGTGTGCAGGGGAAGCAAAGAGAGCGGGAGGGATGACGCCGGAGGGACGAAGTGTTGCCGTTAGAGCGAAACACTTTGGCAGAGAGAGAACGTGGCAACACAACACAAAGGCCGCCTGAGACAGAGAGCGTAATCAGAGCCAAACGGCGCTCCTAATACTCCACAGGTGCGCGGCACAGACGGTTACATGATACCTAGGAAGGAATGAAATGAAATGAGGATTGACTGGGAGCCTGCTACAAATCCTCGTAAGGTTCCCCGAGCCTCCGAGATTCTCCACGGCCCCCGGAGTTAATTGCGTTAGCTTAATTGGTGCGGTGTACGTCTGATATTTCGGTGTAATTATTGAGCATGCAGAATCGCTGCGGTTTATCTCGTTACATCACGTCCTGTGGGTGTGCGACCGGTGTGCACATTGAAGGGAAACCTGCTGCCGTTGCTTTTAAATGTCGGCCCATTTCTCAATCCAAAACTGGAGGTGTGTGAAATAAATAAAAAAAACAAAACACAAACCCAGTGGGAAAGCTCGCCAGCTACTACACACACTTATTTTTACTCTTTCTGTTTTTACTTTACGGCTGCACAGCTCTGAATATTTAAGCTGTCATTATACCAGATGGGCACAGCAAGGCTGAGGATTGTATGGCTTTTATTGGAGTAATAAACAATAATCACTAGCTCCCCCAACAAACAGAGCATCTCTGATTGAACGCTTCGGCTTTCTCCGTCCTGATGTTATATTCATAAAGCTATAATGCGACGGGAAGGTTAGCGCTTTTGTATCTTTCATAAATTCTCCTCTCTTTTCCTCCGTTTCCTCTCACTTAACCCTCCTCGTTCTCGAACCCACTGGGAACAGGATCCATCCACTAATGAAAGGTGTTTAGGAGGTTGGAAAACACATAATTTCTTTTATTTCCTCTCCTCTCCCAGAAATAAAACGGCTTTTCACTTTGAGTTGAACGTTCCGCGTTTGACGGATGGAATTGATCTCGTTTGGAGCTGAGACAGGCTCATTGTGGAGCGGAGAGAGAGCAAAGGTAGCTGATAAGAAAGACAGCTCTGATGGACAAATTTACAAGCAGCCATAAATCCCTCCCTCACTCCTCTCCTGCTGTTTCCTCCATCCCCTCCCCGGCCGACCGACGTCCCTGTCGACAGGTACAGTTTGTTAGCCCAGTAAAAGTTTTTTTATGGGCAGAAGAGAGGAATAGTCTGTCTCTGGCTGGCATGAGTTACGGGCTGCAGTAAACAAACTTGAAAAAGGCAATAAATAGACTGAATCAGGATGGCAGCTCCAATAACGCATTAACAAGAGTTGCTAGGCTGCTCAAGATGCTACTGTGGGAGTACAGTGTTAGTGTGATGTGTGCATGTGCCTGCACCTGCCTGCATGTACGCCCGACTCCTGCTGTTCTCTTCAATACCTGGATATTGACTTAACTCAACTCAACCCTCTCGTGCAGTCTGCTCCTCGTCCTGTTTTAAGTATATGCAAATATTCAGTTAAATGGAAGTAGAAAATAAAGCAGGGAAATATTGCAACATAGTACTATCCAAAAAGTATTATATATTGTGTTGTTGCATCTGTTGATAGACAAACTATGTGGCTCTCCCCAAGTTTTTAAAATGAGATGGTCCGATTGGCAGTGAGGTAAACAGGCATTATGTACAGTTTGCACAGTAACCCAATGACTATTTAATTATTAAATTATAGAAATCATCTGCTGATTAATCAATAATGAAAATATTTTTTTATTTGATCTACTCCCTGTATGTACGAGCTCATTAACAACTGTGCTGATTGAACAAAGCCATATTGACTGTTTGACACCTCCACTATTTGCTGTTTGTGTTAAGTCATTTAAATGTATTGTGTCAATGGTATGCCATTGTTTATTATGAGGACACACACACACACACACACACACACACACACACACACACACACACACACACACACACACACACACACACACACACACACACACACACACACACACACACACACACACACACACACACACACACACACACACACACATATGCATATTGACCATGAGTAAATCAGTCAGGGAGCAAAACTAAGTGAGAATGACAACATACATTTATGACTTGTAACGATTAAGTCAGCGTTGTGTTTTTTATCAAATGAATAACAGATTCATATTTTTCTGCTGGTTGTGTCACCCAGGGCCATTTTTTCCCCCTCCGCACCAACTCCAGTCCAACTTTACATATCCATTGCCTTAAGAACAAATTCATTTATTACAACAAACAACCTGATGATAAAGAATCAATATCAGACTCCCAGAAGTGTTTTGCTCAAAATGTTAATGCATTTTTAAAAACCTCTTAGGTGAAACAAATTGAACTGAAGAGAGAGGAAAGTAAGGGGGAGGTGGATGCCTGACACGGACTAGATGAGGTAAATGACATGAAATAAACAACCGCATCTTTTATTATCTTATTTGCATTCATTGCTAATGATGGAATCGTTTTGAGCGTCTATGTGAGACCGTGTGTGAGAAAAGTGTGAAAGCCAAAATAGAAAAACAATGTCCTCCCGAGAGGGGCAAAGCCATTAAACAGCTTATTTATTGCTCCCCACATATCATTTTAATTTACATTTATGGGGTCGTTGATATCTGTTAAACGTGAATTAAAGCATCGAGAGTTTGTGTTTCACATTGCCAGCCTCATTTCCTTTTATTCGACCTCCATGTGCCTTTAGTCTTATGTATTTATTTAACTTATGTATTTCCTTCCAGAACTGCGCTTGATTAATATTCAATGGTGGCCAATGTTAGCTGCTTTCACAGGTCAACATTGAAACCTGAACAAAGAGAGAAGCAACAACTCGCAGTTAGAACACGCACACTTGAAAAATAACAAACTGTGAACGAGATGCTGCAGCCTCTAAAATTTCTGTGTTTGCATCGCGGGGGATCAGGCCCCATGCAGCCCTGTGTGTGTCATGTGTGTCAGGCTCTCTCTCTCTCTCTCTCTCTCTCTCTCTCTCTCTCTCTCTCTCTCTCTCTCTCTCTCTCTCTCTCTCTCTCTCTCAGAGCCTTGGTACAGAAGGACACAATGAGGTGGCAGCTCCGCTTGGCTGGCCAGCCATAGCCGGAACAGGAAGAGAGATTTCCTCCCAGAGGGTGTCTAAGGTTGTGTCTGTGTGTGTGTGTGTGTGTGTGTGTGTGTGTGTGTGTGTGTGTGTGTGTGTGTGTGTGTGTGTGTGAGACATCCTTTTGCAATTAGGAACACATTCGCCTCTTTGCCACCAGGGTCGACGGTGCAATATCTGGCTCCTGAAAAACCCTCCTGTATCTCTACATCGTTTCTAAACAGTGGGCCAAACCACCCGGCACAATGATATTGCTGTATTTGTAATCATATTTAGAGTGTTTCAGGGCTGCACCCGCAATTACATGTATGCATATGTATGTATTTGACTTACACAAACACGTGGAGTAGGGTTGGAGTTGGCTTCTCCATCCATTCATCCATTAACTATACCTGCTTGTCATGGAGGGTATAAGGGGGGTGGGCTGGAACTTATCCCAGCATGCATTATGCATCCGTGGGGTATGCATTGAACAGGTTGTCTGCAGTATAAATGCATAATGCTGCTCAAGCATGTACGATTTTTTCCCCATCCTTGTGACATCTCTTAAAAATGTCACAAGGATGGAAGCTTACTTATAGTTCCCCTGTAGTTCTTGTTTAAGTTGAAAGTTTCACATTTGCGCTGAGCAGTTCTTTGGTGCACTGAGTGCTGCCATTATACTTCCCCAGGGCCTGATAGGTAGAGGAGCTTCTACCGTAAGTATTCAACTAAATATAGGAGAAAAACCAAGGGAGTTTGTTCTAAAATGTAAGAGCCAGCACAGATCCTGAGAGCTAATCTGTAATTCTATAAGGACTTCAACATAATTTCAACCAGCAAACTGTCAAGAGAGGTGAAAAATCCCAATGGGTAAGTGCACTGCTGTATGAGGTATTCAAAAGCATCCACAGACAGGATTTTATTGAAAATATGGAGACTACCTCATATTAGTTTATTTTTGTACTATTCTGTGACATTTTCTATGTGTGACTGATACTCATGCTGTGTCGTTCCTGAGTCACCTTGTCAGAAACTGCCTCCTCACCTGCCCTTTAGCCCCTTCACATACTGTAAGGTATACAGTTGGTTGACTTATTGCCAGACTGTGTATTATGCTGTGTAGCCTCATGGCCTTGACGAAACTTCTACAGATATTTTCCTTCTCCATCCACATGACTTTTATATGACAAAATATCTCCGTCCAGACGATAATACAAAAACGACTAAAGAGATTGCTCAAGTCAGCATGCCAGACCAGTAGGTGGCGATAAAGTCTACATGGATGATTTGTCAAATGGCCAAATATTCTTGTTTCTGGTGCATGGTCATTACACAAAGCAACAGTGGCCATGCGCAAAGCAGACTGCTCCATTTTACATGTTTACAACGATACGCAGAAACCAGAACTTTTTAAAATATGGACTTTGGTAAGTGTTTGTAAAAATGTGTAGATGTATAGATGTGTAAATAGTTTTGCAGAAATCCACATAGTGTGGACAGGGGCCTATTGTTTTGTTCTGCCTGCTCCCTTCTTGGACTTGTTGCCTCAATCGACTACCCACCTGTTGCTGTCCATGTTTTGAAATAGTTTCTACCTTACCTGCGATTCCTCTGTGTCATGCATTTGGTTCTCGACCAAATCAATCAAAGCAATATTGGATTCTGTTGTTTACTTCTTCAGCGTATGGATGAAAAACTCATCAACCTCAAGTCAAGTCAAAGACGAAGACGAGACATTGACACATTCAGTGTGGGAGTCGTGCTGTCAGAGGATAATAGCTACTCTTTAGGCTACTGTCTTTTTTTACATCCAAGGGCTAGATAACGCATTTCTTGCTAACTAGAGTTTCACGATCCTGAATGTACATTTGCGAGAAAGATGCAGACAAACAGACAGATAGACAGAGAGAGAGAGGCAAACAGACGGGACATGTATCCGGAGGGGAGAGTGGTATTCTGTGAGGATTGATAGACTCCATATTGTGAGCTAATGATCTCCCTAGGGCGCCGGGGAGAAACGATGAAACCAGCCTGCATGACACTGTCACACTCCCTGTGTCACGCTGCCACCTTCATCTCTCAGTCTTTTCTCTCCCTCTCTCCCTCACACTCTCTTCTTCCTCTCAGCCTCCCTTTGTCTCTTCCTCGGGGAAATGCATTGATTCACCTTTGTTTGTACTGTCACCCACACATATTCAACTGTCACAGCGAGGAGCATAGTTCACTGAACTGATGGAGCTGATTTGGGGTTTTGAGTCGTACGCTGTCCTCGTTTCCCCAAAAAATGAAACTCCCTGACATCCATTCTCATTTAGTTCAATCCTGGGGAAAAATGCGTGATGCGTTTGAAAGTTACTGGAGAGGTGGTTGAGAATAGGTGGCAGATAGCATCATACTCCAGGCTTTGCAGGCATAATAGGAAAAAGATCTTTTTAAACCAATTGTCAGCGCTCTTACAATCGCAGGCACAATGAACGCATTCACCGGTTGTGTTGATGGGAAAGCACAATCATCTCCTGCGATCTGATTCTCATCACCGCGCGAAGCCGTCACTGCCTCGAGACGAGACAAGGCAGGGGAGGACGTACAGACGCAGGTGTGTATAGGTTTGATGTCGACTGTAGGGTGAACGTTTACTGTTTTCCTCTCTGCCGGGAAATGGAGCTGACATGTTGCTGCTGAAACAATATTTTCCAACAAAGGAGAAGTTTTGTTTGTGTGATTACTGTGCCCATAGACGGATTACGAGGCCCCCTCCCCCCTCCCACTTAGGAGCAAGAAATCTTTGTTGTCTATAGATTGACTTTCCAACAAAAATGTTATGAATCATGTCCAAGAGGCTGTGGATCAGGGACTCCCTGACCCCTTGGGCCCCTTGTAGGACCATTCCGTAATCCATCCATGGCCGTGCCTGTGCTTGTACTGAAGACAGTGGAAATAGAAACAGACTGTAAATAAAGATAGGCAACAAGTCTCCACGTCCTCCCGCCATCCAGACATGAAGCCATAATATCCCGATACAAACGCTGCCATCTTGCCCATTTGAACATAAATCAGAGTTATAAGAATTACTATTACTCACAGAAACAATCTTTGAGAAAGACTTTTTGTCATATCATCCATCTTTATACACAGTCCAGGGGGGCCACCACAACATCTTTCCAGTTCTTAATGGTTATGTTTACCATAATCACCGCCATTAGTGTTCGCATTAGCTCCAACACTAGCATCCTGCATGTTTTGTCGGCCTGACCAATGGCAACACCTCCTGCCTACCTTCGTTTTTTGGCAGATGCGAAGCTCAGGGAAAGAGACCCCCTGAACACAAGAGACACAACTGAGTAAAGTGACCCTGTGTACAGGAGAGCCAACAAGAAACACCCCAACTAGCTCCGGTGCAGACTGATACAACTGATTCATCACATCTCATCCACAAGCTTTGCTGCTGTCAGTGTCTGAGCCTTTGTGAGACGCTGTCATCGGTAAATGCTTGTTTATAAAAGCGCAGCTCACTCTCAGCGAGATTGTGTTGCAGCCAGCGGCTAGTTAGCATGGATGTGTAAAAATAAGGTGTCACTTCTTTTGATGTAACAGAACCATGTGTGGCAGGTGTTTGGATTTGTAAATAAATGTATTCAGTACTTTTAGTCTTGAACACTACAGTTGACATCAACCCATTCACACACACATTCACACGGAGCCTCTATCTCTAGCTCTGTTTCTCATTGAAGCGTCTCACTCGGACACTGCTGGTGCAGGAGAAATTTGGTTTTCAGTCTTTTTTGCCCAAGGACCCTTCAACAGACGTACTTGACAAGCTGGGAATCGAACCACCTGAGCCACGGCCGCCCCTGGTCTTCCTGGAAGATGTCACGGCGTGTAAAAGGAAAGAAATATGCGTGTCCACCTGAGTTTCATGTTTATATCACTGTTGATAGGAGCTGGAGCCATCTCACTTCAGAAACGGGGGAAGGCACTCACACACACACACGCACACACGCACACACGTGCACGCACGTGCACGCACGCACGCACACGCACGCACGCACGCACACACACACACACACACAGGGAGTTCATTCTCTTCAGGACGCTTTTACTCCACCATCTTTACATCTTTGCATTTGATGCTGTACTAATATTTAAAATCTTACACAACCTTTGACATGCGACTTGTGCCTGTGCCTTCCTCCGATGTTAAAAACAAATAATCACTTTTTGATGCTGACACTGTGGCACTTTCATTTCATTTCCACCTCTCCTGCAAGAGGAAGTCTTTGTAGTGTGGAATCACAGTTTCCTCGACCTCACCTCCTTCCCTTGCCCTCAGTTCTCGATCAAACACACACTGCAAGCTCTTTGTTTTGGTTACTTTGCTCTGCTCATAACTTGTTTTATAAAGAGGGATAGAGACGGAGCAGGTGAGCGTCAGCCGGTAAATGGACTGAAATGAGGTTAAATGTGGTTGAACTATGTTTGGGTTCCACTTTGAAACTGCCAAAACTCATCCGTCTGCATTACACTGCGATTTCAACCTTATCTGTGGCGCACTTCAGTGTGGATAATAGACAGTGCAGCATTTCAATGGATTCATGCACCTTTATGCCGACTTGTTGACGGCGTGCAAACTTTCTCTGTACCTCTGACTCACCGTGACATTTTTGGTTAATGGTTTGATTTCCTGACTCATTCCCTTTGTTTTTCCTTTACCTGCATCATCAAAGAGAGAGAAAAAGGTGTCATTACACATGCCATTACAAATCTCAGGGGTAAAATAACATTGATTGAAGGCCCAGGGGACTGTGAATCACTTACTGAGGCAGATTCATCCCAGCCGCTTCATCCTGACACATGCCAGCATGTTGCCTTGTTTGAGCCAAGAAAATAATGGTATTTCAGAGTATCTGGAAAGCATATTTTGTTTCATTTTCAGTGCCAAGTTATTCTGCATTGTGGTGGAAAATAGCAGTAAAAAAAACTCTTTCTTTCCCTCAGACACAAAGTTTGCATTGCTGTATAAACTATTATATTTTCTTAATTGTAAATAAATGATGTTAATGCAATTTTTAAAGTCTAATCTCACAATCGTATGACAGCACATCTAGTCATTACTTTGTCTGCCTTTCAAACATGGCTTCCCTAGATTGTGCTTTAGCTCGTAATAAAACCACAACCATTTAATCTCCCACCTACTCGGGCTTTCATCTGCCAGAACATGTCGCATTTAAAGCCAATAAATTTCTGAAACAAATGGGAAAAAAAGCAAAGCCCTCATTACATATTTTTGCATTTTGATATCATATCTCTTACTTCCAAGTAACTCCAACTCAATGTAACTTCCTGTGCCCCCTGTGAGAGCTCGTTTAGGACTATATAGCAGAAGGGAAACAAATCAATACAAAGGATATACAGTATGCTACACGGGGCATATCCTGTGTGTTAATGTTTCTCTAATCTGCCAGCTTTGTCATTTCTACACACGATGCCAGACGAGCT
Organism: Hippoglossus stenolepis; assembly: GCF_022539355.2. NCBI lineage: Eukaryota > Metazoa > Chordata > Actinopteri > Pleuronectiformes > Pleuronectidae > Hippoglossus > Hippoglossus stenolepis. The sequence goes on from NC_061492.1 coordinate 9,947,602, forward strand.
GCAGCTTCCTGCGATGATGGATGGAACAGATTCCTCTCGTTAGCATAATGCTGCTGTTACAATTGAAGCACAATTGGGATTAGCAAGGGGGGGGGGGTGGTGGATAAGAAAAAAACATTATATTATAGTATTTATGATTGTGCAGTGTGGTGCCACTGTGTTTGGGTTCCAGATTGAAATAATTAAAAATGAAAGAAGAATGAAAGGACAGTTCTACACTGAGATAAATAGATAGATAGATAGATAGATAGATAGATAGATAGATAGATAGATAGATAGATAGATAGATAGATAGATAGATAGATAGAAGGATAGATAGAAGGATAGATAGATAGATAAAAGGGTAGATAGATAGATAGAAGGATAGATAGAAGGATAGATAGATAGATAAAAGGGTAGATAGATAGATAGAAGGATAGATAAAAGGATAGATAGATAGATAGAAGGATAGATAGAAAGATAGATAGATAGATAAAAGGGTAGATAGATAGATAGAAGGATAGATAGAAAGATAGATAGATAGATAAAAGGATGGATAGATAGATAGAAGGATAGATAGAAGGATAGATAGAAGGATAGATAGAAGGATAGATAGATAGATAAAAGGATAGATAGATAGATAGAAGGATAGATAGATAGATAAAAGGATAGATAGATAGATAGATAGATAGATAGAAGGATAGATAGATAGATAAAAGGATAGATAGATAGATAGAAGGATAGATAGAAGGATAGATAGATAGATAAAAGGATAGATAGATAGATAGAAGGATAGATAAAAGGATAGATAGATAGATAGAAAGATAGATAGAAAGATAGATAGATAGATAAAAGGATAGATAGATAGATAGAAGGATAGATAGAAGGATAGATAGAAGGATAGATAGATAGAAGGATAGATAGAAGGATAGATAGAAGGATAGATAGAAGGATTATAGATAGATAGATAGATAGATAGATAGATAGATAGATAGATAGATAGATAGATAGATAGATAGATAGATAGATAGAAGGATAGATAGAAGGATAGATAGATAGATAAAAGGGTAGATAGATAGATAGAAGGATAGATAGGATAGATAGATAGATAAAAGGGTAGATAGATAGATAGAAGGATAGATAAAAGGATAGATAGATAGATAGAAGGATAGATAAAAGGATAGATAGATAAAAGGATAGATAGATAGATAGAAAGATAGATAGAAGGATAGATAGATAGATAAAAGGGTAGATAGATAGATAGAAGGATAGATAGAAGGATAGATAGATAGATAAAAGGATGGATAGATAGATAGAAGATAGATAGAAGGATAGATAGAAGGATAGATAGATAGATAAAAGGATAGATAGATAGATAGAAGGATAGATAGATAGATAAAAGGATAGATAGATAGATAGAAGGATAGATAAAAGGATAGATAGATAGATAGAAGGATAGATAGATAGATAAAAGGATAGATAGATAGATAGAAGGATAGATAGATAGATAAAAGGATAGATAGATAGATAGAAGGATAGATAAAAGGATAGATAGATAGATAGAAGGATAGATAGAAGGATAGATAGATAGATAAAAGGATAGATAGATAGATAGAAGGATAGATAGAAGGATAGATAGAAGGATAGATAGATAGAAGGATAGATAGAAGGATAGATAGAAGGATAGATAGATAGATAGATAGATAGATAGATAGATAGATAGATAGATAGATAGATAGATAGATAGACACACAGAGAGAGATTTAATCTGTTAACTATCTCTAAAGCAGGAAAGAGAACCGTTCTGTCTGAAAACTGAAATTTTATTTCTTTCTTTTGGTTCCTGAACATTTTAACCTCTTATAACAAAGCTACCTGTACCTTTGACCTCTCTTCACAGGTTGCACGTCTATAGATGAATCTTCTCAGATACTTATATTTGAATTCCCATTTAAGAAAAACTCTCCTGTCAGCTAACCAGTGACCCTTGATATTACCTTGAAACCCTTTGTTGACTGGTAATCACTGTTCCTATATATATAATAAGTCTGCAGATACTTATCTTAAGTCTGAACTTGTGTTTTTGAACATACAATGTCAACTTCTTCATGTTTACATCTATCTTTTGCAAAGATTGACATATCTGGATGGGCTCTCATAAACAGAGTTACTACTAACACTTATCTTTATGTCTTTGCAGAGGCTAAACAACCGTTCTGCAACATCTTCCACAACTCAATACCTCAGTGTGGAGGTAAAGCTCCTGTTTAGTACATTTCTTATGCCAGAGATCAATGTTAAATCCTCCTGATGTTCCTCTAAAGTTCACCTCCTCGTCGGCAGGGTTTTTATTTTAACATTTTCCCTATACCGATCTTTATGAGCATTAAATGTCAGAAACGGTTTAATTACGCTGATGTGGTACCGAGGGCTGAGTTTCATTCCAGGTCCAAAGTGATACGAGGACGAGAGGAGTCTGGACACAAATACTCAGCCCAGAGATGATTATAGGTTTCACTCCATGTTGGTATATTGAATTTTAGTCCACATCATTTACATAAAACCACTTATGAACCTCTCTCTCTCTATCACACACACACACACACAAACCATTCAAACTGCTGAAACAATTACAGGTAGATTCCCTCTGTGTGAAGCCGGCTAGTGATGTGTGCTTGTTCTATAATTGTAATTCTCATTGTGTGCATCCCACCGCGGTGCCCCCGAACCACCGTATCTGCCTCAGCCACTTTGTTCAATGGATGTCAGATCGCGCTGTGTGGTCTACGTTGAGAGGGACTATTTTATTTAAAGCGCTGCAGGAACTTCTGAAACAACAGGGATACTCACTTCCTTTGTTCTAATTTTCCTCTCTCCCTCCGTTTTTGACTCCATTGCCTCCTTGTGATTGTCTTTTGTGCGCGGCGACACCTGCGCCTTTTCTTCTCTCTTTATTTCAGTTTTCCAGCCTCCCCCTCTTACATCCCTTAGTCTTTTTATATCTCCCCCCCTCCCTCCAACGATCTTTATGCCTCGCATGCTTTCACACTCCATTTTCCACGCTGGCTCTGGGTATCCCCACTGTGGAGAACTCTGCCTGTTTCATCTGGGTGTGGAAGCCGTGTGCTAATATTGCCTGCTTATACCCATTGGGTGGGATAATGGCAGCCATCACTCACTGATGCAGCACACAAGCTGACATTTCGCTCTCCTTGTGCTGACAAACAGCATGGACCTCCTACTGCTTTGTCACTCTCTCTTTTGTTTCTTATTCCCTTCTCTCCCTCCCCGAATCTCTTTCTCTCCGGCTCTTTTATCATTTCGTGTCTCCCTGCCTACACGTCTCCCTGCTCCTCTGCGATCGTGCAACAAGGCAAAGGTCGTGACCCCTGAAGGATGTTTTTGCAGAAATGGAAATAGCACTTGATTCTGAAAGCTTTACAACTGATCATTTTACCCCGACATAAATTATTCAGTCAAGTCCTAAACAGAGGGACACATTAAGAGTCATGGCTACTATTACAAGTCAATCATCCTCCAGGGGATTGTTACTGCAGCTCAGTGATGGAATTATTGGCAGGAGAAGCTATATGGACGATACACAGAGGTTTAAATTCAGGATTCATATCAGTTTCAGTGTGTACATCCTCATCTTAAACATGCAATGTGTCGTCTGACGCTAGGGGGCGCTCAAAACAATAGCGAAAGACAGAATTTGGTGACATGGTGGTGATGTTGCGTGGAATCGTTGCTTTAACCATCGCTTTTTTTCTATATCGGGAGTCAAATTATGAACCAGAGATGTCTTCCTCTCCAAAATAAAATATAGATCAGGAGATTGAATCCAGTCACAAACTGGATTGAATTTTGAATCACAAACACAATTTTTCATTCCGTATATTTCTGTTTCTATATTTCTTTTTCTTTTAAAGCACTGGCATTGAACTGTTTTCATGCACAGTTTTTAACTTTGCCATCTTAACTTCACATTATTACTTTTATTCAGCGGCCTTAATTCCATATTATTTTACATTTATTTGTCTTACGTAAATCCATTGCATGTTGAGCTGCATTTAAAGTATGAAAGATGCTATTAATACAATTTGAATTTAAAGTATTATGATAATTATTATTTAAATTTCAAATTGATTGCCTCTGTAAGCATTTTAAAATCATATAAACAGTTTTTGGTAACATGGGGGCAACAGAATCAAGCTGTAAAAAAGAAGACAAATTGTGACCTTAGTGTATTAAATTGACAGAGATCATTTTCACATAAAGAAGTAGAAGTTATGCAGCAGCGTTAGGATCCTCTGTAAGAAGTTTCTCTGGCCACTGGGTGAATGCAAGTCCAATATTATCTCACTTATCGCTGTCGTCACTTTAACCATCAGGCTGTTTTGTTGCCAAATTTCACTTTGACCGGCTCCTTGTTCACTTTCTGTTATTTGTGAAACAGGGAAGAAAGCTGTAAAACCAAAACGCTGGGTTGAAGCCCTCCGCAGGGCTGAGGGAGCTGCAGCGTAGGTCTGCGTGGGTTCATCACTTTTCTGAGTGAAACATTTCACATCATGCAGAGACGTTTTTTGAAGCTGTAGAAATAAAATATTGACGATGGCACTTTGGAGTTTCAGATTTCTGGCGACTTCTGGTGACTTTATGTGACGACACTCCGAATCAAATCAAACCAGGTCGGCATTTCTCTTCTTCCTGCATGAAGTGTTCATCTCTTCTTTTGAAAATAAAAAAGATATAGTAATAAGACACTGCAGTTAAATGCTGGCCTTTATAAAAATGTTTGATAACAGCACATGTGAGATTTCTTTCTTCACAATGACACAAAACACAAACAGCTTTTGACCTTCTGCTTGTGATTAGATTGGGTTTTTATAAAAAAAAGCTACCTAATTAAAGAACTGATGTAGACACTCGGCACGAAAAACAAAACAACAGCAGTTAAACAGCAAACAGCAGGCGTTTCCTGCGAGGGGGGCCCGGAGTGGGAGGCATCGCTAAAAGGTGCGAGCCTGCCTGCAATATGTTTCTTTTTTTTTCTCCTATTCTCTCAATTAGAATTGTGAAGGTATCTGGCACGTCTGCTCGTCTCACACAGGAATGAACTGCAGAGGATTATTTGCGTAATTGCTTTGACTTGTGGGTTAGAGCCCAGAGAAGAAAACAACAGACTGACCACTGTGTTGGCTTGAACAGAAACTCTTTATTAGGGATGGGAATCGCAGGTTAAGTCACGTAAGGATAGGATAGGATAGGATACGCGATATGTGGTCTGCGATAATGATAAAATCACGATACAGTGATTCTGCGATAATTGTATTATTGTAATACAATCATATAACGGTATATTTGTCTAACTGAATAAAACAAAATAGCAAATCGATAATCGTATGAGTCAGGACGATGATATATTGCCGTATTGATATTTTGTCCTACTCATGATCTTTATTTTATGATGTATCGATTTGTGTATGTGTTATAGTAATAATTCAAAACAATAAAAGAGTTTCTTTCCTGAATATATCATTTCAAATATAGACCTGGACGACACGCTGCAATAACATAATCAAACATTATTATCTTTACAACACCTTGCAGGAGCTTTAACAATTCCCTGTTGCCCAGCCCTATCCCGTGCATGTGAGGTTGAAACTCGTACTTACTGGTGCACCACTGTGTTCCAGTGAATTGCAAGACGCAGGTTCTATTCCCACAAGAGTTCTTTTATAGCCGTCCTCCCTGCAGGACTCGCAACCCCACAACACTTTACACCTTGTGATTGCTGTAAATTAGCACATTAGACACATGTCTAAAATGTAGGTTAAATGAAATTCAAACGTGTGGGGGGGGTTGGAGGTGAAACACACAAGAGTCTTCCTCTCCCAGCATGCACTGTGCACAGTATGTGTTAGAGCTGTCCTCGTTTGTATAATTCGCACACTGCACCGAGTCACAGTGGGTTTTCAGCATCACACGTGTCTGACTGCTCGAACGCAGCAATTTCCGCAAAAGCTGCAATGATTGTACATAATTTGTGTTATTTTCTCGAATGGTGAAACAAATTCAAAGACGCACTCGCACAGGAAGCGCACATCTGTCACTAAATGTCATCTCCTATCGTGGCGGCAGCAGCGCACTTTACAGTAAAACCCAACAGATCCCGGAGCGGATACGTCTGCCCTTTCAAATTGCTTTAAATCGTCTCCAGGGTAACCGAAGCAGTAACTCTTGCACCTGTTAAGCACCGAACAGAGCGAGCAGATGATTCACCTGGAGCCAGACTGCAATCACCACTATTCATAAATTAATAACCTCTGCAGGTTCCAGACCCGCAGCATTTTGGAGGGTGGGTGGCGGTTAATCTCGGCATAACCGCATTGTGCTCGCCAAGCAATCAGCTCAAAGTGATTGCTAATTTTTGTCGCGGGTGGTGATTTCTTTTGCTGTTTTCCCTGCACACCTGCTGGAGACAGAGGCCTGCACGTACGAGCTCGGGCCTCCCCGTGGTGTGGGCAGGAGTTCACTACGTGCAGGATGAGCAGGAGACGGTTGCCTGGAGCCCGGGCTCTCCAGAAGTTGCCAGTGGGGGGTTGCTGAGGGTCAGTGATCTGCAGCCCCACAATCTCAGAGACGGCGGCTGTTGTGTGGCAACAGCACGGCAGCACCACCCGACTGCAGGGTCAGGGCACCAGGGACTACCGGTGCACTCCCTTCCAATGTGACAAATACGATGTGACATGTCAGTGCACGCTCGAGAACATCGCCCTCTTTCACTCATACTAGTGAACTATCCTAGTTTTTTTTCTTCCTCAGTTGCTTTCTCGACGCCCACACACACAGACACACTGACACATAAATACAGTAAAACAGCGTGTTTCTCTATTTCTCTCTCTCGCACAAAACCAGACAAAGAAACACAAAGACGCTCAAACGTAGAAACGCAGTTACTCACTCTTGCATGAACACACAAACACACACACACACACACACACACACACACACACACACACACACACACACACAGACACACACATCAGTCTACTCCCCCCATGGCTGTCATCAAAAAGCCGCCACTCTCCCATGCACTATGTAAAAGTAACAGCTCTGCCTTTATTCTCCCTGGTTTCAGTCCCCTCTCTCTCCCCCTGCCGCTCACTCCTCCTCTCCTCTGCGGTGCCTTCAAGTCATCCCGCGTCACCCCACCTCTCCGACACCTCTCCCGCCACCCAACAGTTAAGTGCATTTGCAGACCCGCTCAGATAGGCTGTCATATATATTTCAAAGGCGTTTTTCAAAGCACATTCAGACGGACTGAATGCACATTCACCGAGAGGCCATGCCGGGTGCACTCCTGCGCCGGGGCTTTTTGGAGTCGTTTTTCCTTCTTGAATAAGACATTTCTGGAATGTCATGCTCTTGTACTCACTCTAGCTTTAAAGTGTACCTATAATTTTCATCGTGGATCAATGAAATATTTGACGTGCCTTTTGTAGATCTTAAGGAAATATTTCACATTACCACAAAGGTATAATTTAATTATTACATCAAAAATGTCACACATAACATATTCTAAAAAGACATATTTAGAGGGGGGGTCTCTTCCAGCCTGTACGTATGTAAGATCAACAAAATGATTCACTACATATATCAATATTTGCTGTCAACTATTTTACAATTATAAAAAATACTGTAATATTTATGATATTTATATAATATTACTATTTATATATATACATTGTCTTTATAAATACCAGTACCAGGTAATTCATGTGATACATGATATACTTAGGATACATGTCAGAGTAAAAACAGCAACAATCAATATTGTTTAAAAGATGCCGTCTCATTTTTCACATGTGGTTAAACATTACAGAGTCAAATGCCACATGCAGGATACACACAGACACATACAGCAAACATGAGGAATACCGATACACAGACGATCACACCCCCACACACACACACATTTCGACAGTTGGGAAAATCCTCCCAATTTGTATTACTCCGTTTGATGCTGTAATGGAAATTGTGGTAATTCCACCTGCACGTCTGCTCGTCCTCACAACTGCCACCCAGGGTCTTAGGACGCTGGGAAGTGTTAATAATATTTAAAGTTAATCGCCATCTGTTCCCAGGGCCTAACGTGAATACCAATACAGCAGGCAAACATTGCAATTAACAGAGCCAAGATGTCAGGAGCACGGGAGAGGCAGGCTCTCAGCCTCCTGCTCCGGGAAGAGGGAGGCAGATGTGATGTGAGCAGAGATGACTTTTCAGTTCCCGGGGAAAAAAAGAAAAAAGTCTCCTCTTGTCCCCCCTCTGCCCACCTCCATCTGCCCATATGTGATAGGATCCCTAGTATCAGCTTTACTTAGGGGAATGTGCTTTGAAATATATCGGCTTTATAAATGCCTGTCTCTGTCTATTTGAATATTTTATCCACAGAGCAGGGACGCACCAGTCAGGTGAATGAGAGGCATGCTGTTATTTTTTTCCCTCACTCAAATGAAAGCAAATTGCATTTGCCCTGCCATACACAGTTTGTCGCCGCAGGGGTATTCTGTTTATCTTTGTTGTTGTGTGTGTGAACAAGAGGCAAATGCATTCGAATAGGTTGATAAAAAAAACATGTATGTAAAACAGAGGCATTCCCACACTGTACATACACAGACTTAGACTAATGCGGATGGATTTTAAAATGTAATTTATGGGTGGAAACGTTTTTTTAGATTCTTATCTAAAAGTTTTTGTGTCAACACTCAAATCTCTTCTTCTTTTTCTTGTTTTAGTTTATCGACATGTGGATTAAATTCACAATCCGCTGAGGCAAATTTAACTTTAATTCAATTTTACACATCATAAAGGATATTTTTCTGACACCATGATACATCTCTGATCTTGAAAACAATATATCAACTCCTGGGCTGCATTTTTAAAAGCCTCACTCAAATCAGTGTATACAGCCATTATATTGCATTTGCTAAAGGACACTTCGACAACGGCACAAGAGGAACAGGGGGTCAAACCACCAGCCGATGAAAATTGAAAGTAAAATAAAACACACGAAAAATGTGATTCTTATTATTATTAGCTAGAAAATCTATGTTCCTGAATCCTAAAGCATCGCCTGACTGTTATAGTATAAGGTAGTGTTTTCAAAGGGCTCAGCCACACACACACACACACACACACACACACACACACACACACACACACACACACACACACACACACACACACACACACACACACACACACACACACTATTATATTATAGGACTAAAAAGAGCTCCTCTTCTCTTTTAGACCTTATCACACCAAATTGATAGTTTTGACCAGCACATAAAAACCTGATCTTTTCAATAGGCCTCTCTACAGCGGATATATTTTAAAAAATGCCATTATCCCCACCCTCTCACCTGCTTCCTCTCTCCTCTCCTCTGCTTCGCTCTATCCCTAACACCGTTTCCGCGGTGGATCCATGTGCAGAGAAGCCACCTTCTGTATAAGCTCCAGTGGGATCACTGGTGTCACTGTTCGCACATTCAGGTTGACGTGACATTGACCTGTGGGTGACAGAAAAGCCGAATCCTCTGGAGGGTTAGGTGTTGCCTGGGCTGCTGAAAGCACCAGCAGTGGGGGTCACACAGTCAGGCGAGCAGCGTGCGGTGGATCTGCTTTGATGATACAGACGGAAAAAGCCTGACAGCCCACAGTGACACAATGGCCTGTGAAGTATTTAAGATTGAAGTCGCTCAGCCTCTGACAGAATGAGTCACGCGGCACCCATGAATTTTAAGAGGCCAAATAAAAGTGTATTAATCTGTAACAAACGTAATCATGTAAACAATTACCAACCAGAGTGCTGCGATGACATAATAGATGTATCATCCATATGTTTATCATCTGGACCTGTGTCTGATTATTGCTGCTATGGTCCAGTGGGCATGTTAGAGTGTATGCTCACTGGGACTGCAAGCTATGCCTTCTAATATCAGCTGGCCTCAAAGCTGCTTCTATAATGCATGAAGATCAATACGCTGCGGCTTTGTGAGTGAGGCCCTGCAACTCTGTGCCCATATCAAGTATTGCCGCCAACTGCCCTGCCGTTTGAAGGGATCTATGCCTTTGGATTTCATCAGGGCTCTGGGGAAAGACGACTACAGTCTGGATATCTGAACCGCTATCGTTTGGGGAGGAGAAACACACGAGGCAAGTGGTGCTGTGTTTGGGCTATGTCTGCCATTTGCTGTTTTTATGACAGCGTGGGATGATAAAGATTAATACTAATGGGCCATTTCAGCAATAATTCACTTCTTTTATCACCAAACTTTATCTTCAGGGTGTAACTGGTGTATTATTCACCTCCACCAAGGAGGTTATGATTTCGTCTGCATGTTTGCTGGTTTGTTAGTTAGCAAGATAACACAAAAAGTACTGGACGGATTATCATGAAACTTGTTGGAAGAATGTAGTATGGGTGAGGGAGCAACCCATTATGTTTTGATTGAAGCTTGATTGAATTTAAGGAGACGGTTGAGCCTTGGTGGAGGGACGTGCTCTCTGAGTGCCATTCTAGTTGTTCTGTGAGATTGTCAACATTTGTAATATAAAGCAACACTGAGCAACTTTTTTACCTAAATATAGTAGCATCAAAATTGCACTGATTGTCTCAACGTAACTTTGGTGAGCGTGTACGATCTCATGTGAGAAGAGTGTAGCTGACTCATAGTCACAACTTAAGTTAACCGAATCAGGACCAGAGTTTATCTCAAATATTTCGCAAGAAAACTTTTAAAGTATCAAGAATTCTGTATTGATATTACAGCAGCAGATTTTCTGGTTCAGGAAGCTGGGGGTCATGGGTAATGTCCAATGTTCCATTGTGTTTCAGTTCAGTGAGTGGCACTACACAATGAAAAACTATTAATCACTCGGAAACGGAGCCTGACAGAATTAATCACCACATGTGGCTGCAGAGGGCGCTGTTTCTCAGTGAAAGTTACATAGTGTTGCTTTAAAGTTAGAGAGGAATCCATAAATAGAAAGCATGGTAGTGGGAACAGTCGTAGTTAGTTCAATCTTCTTAGCTAACGTCTAACATTCTCCAAAAGCTGTTTAAGGACAATTGTACATGAATTTAGGTTGAATTTGGGATACCTCAATCTGCCATGTGGATTTCTGGACAGGATACCCTTACGTGATTAACGTTTGGTCCAGAGAGATGCTTATTTATTCATTCAATCAATCATATTTCATATTCTAACTTTTTCCAGTTCAGGGTCACGGGCTGGGGCTTATTCCAGGATTCACCGGACAGACGGCAGGGAAACAGCGGCCCTGCATGTTGAGAGAAAACTGCAGGTAAATGTGCCAACCTGCTGCCAAATAATTTATAATCCCACTCCTCATGTGTATAAAAGTTGTTTGTTAATTATGGAGAGGATCTGTACATGAACCTTCAGTGGTAAAAGACAGAAACAAAAGCAGTTATTTGCTGTTGCTGTTTGTATGGACTCGAATTAGGGTGAAAGATTTTGAGCAGTTAAAATGATGCTCGCAAATAAAAGGTTTCTGGTTCTGAATCTGCATTTGTAAACCTGTGAGTCTGTGTGAGGAATTCAAGTTTGTAAATGTAGAGAAGATTTGTATCTGTAATCTGCGTGAGAAAGGATGCATTTGTAAAACCAACGGGACTGTGTGAGTAAAACGTGTGAAGAAATTATATCAGTGGAGATGTTACACAAAGATACTGTAAGGAAAAGAAGAGGATGTTTGAGACCATCTGTGTACAGATAGAAAACACAAATCTGCACTACATTGCACTGACGCTTTATTGTGACTATTTATATTGTTGTTTTTTTCTTATTTTTATGGGATGTACGCTTTATTGTACATACATTTTTCTGTGACTGGTTTGTTTTTTAATTCCTTGTTTAAACAACCACACCACATCAATTCATGTTTGATTCAAACTTTATAGAGCACCACATTGCTTTTGTGTTTAAATATATAAATATGTGTAAATATATACAATAAACGGTAAGATAGTCGAGCAATCGTGATGAACTGTAGCACATGTGACGTATTCAGATCAGTGTTCCTCTTAGCAATCAAATTATTCTATTATATCTATGAGGCTCAGTAGGGTTGTTACCGGGACTTATTGTTCTTCATGGGTTTCTCAGTGTTTAAAGACCTCTGCTGCATTTTCTCCACAGGACACTCAATGTATTTTCGGCTCCATCTTTTCAGTTGGAAATAAAAGTCAGAGAATGTGTAATATTGTTCGCAAACCGCACATACAAGAATCCCGATTTGCCTCTGCGTTGGATAACATTCATCACAGAGACCTTGTTCATTTTCTGTGTGACTTTCACAACCTGACGTACTGTTAAACCGAACAAGCCCCCGGCCGCTCTTCCTACAGCCTAATGGCCGACTCTAATGACTGTTTGTCTTGTTTCATGGTAATTGGGGGGGAAACTGACTCTGCAGCAAAGTCTCTACGATCCTTTTCTCCTGCTGAGATTCTTCTACTAGTCCCCTCTGGGTCCTCTGCTTTGTAGGTACCGGTTCCTGCTCTAATGATATCATAATTGCTGTTTTCCCTCGCAGTGGACAATGGTTGCCGAGCTTGAAGGTGGCCCAGAAAATGAGCTGTAGATCAAAACCCGGCACGGTATGATGATGAAGACACAGTGTGGATGTATAAAATATAAGACGTATTCCTCAAAGCGTGGTCTACAAAGTATTGCTTGTATTGTGGCCTCCTTTTTCTACCCATATTTCCCTGCCTCGTTCTTTCGATACCTGCCGAACCACCTGGCTATACGTGAGACATCATTAGTGGCAGAAAATGCCACTAATAAATGTTCCCTGTCAAAGTCAGTATATACTGTTTGTGTCCTTTAAGCAACTGGAAGAAATAGATATTAACATAAACCACGATACCGCTAACCTGACAGAGATACATTCAGTATAAACCTCCCTACACGGTCACACATGAACTCAAAATCGTCAAGAAACCGGGAAAACCAACGACATATATTTCATATTTCATGCATCACTTTTTGCAAGGTCTGCTTCCACGATTCCCGAGAACCAGCTCCGCTTCCTCGCCGCGCACGCACAGCAGCGAGATAGCGCAGTGCTGTTTGAACAATCATTTCTCAGTCCAGCTGAATTCATGCTGACGCTCCGGTTTGCTTTCTGAAAACTCCCCTCTTCCTCTTTTTAATCCTCCGAGGGGAGGCCGAGGGAGGGAGAGAGGGAGAGACCAGCCTCGAATGCTGACGGGAACATAACTTGCTCTCCCCGCATACCTTGTTTACAGTCTCCCTCCCTGCTGCTACACCCTCCTCTCTCAATGGAGCCATAAAAAACAAATAGGGGCTTTTAGAGAAATTGCCTGTGCACTGAAGATTAATAACAGTTGCACCAGTTCACCCAAGAAAGTCTCCAGAGGCAAAAACGATATTGGAAGATTAAAAGTACCATATCCCTAAATTGGAATGATTCAGTGCCGGGGCCCCTCTCTAACCAGCTTATTGAGAGTCAAGGCCGTGGTCTACCTGCCACACAAAGAGCATCATTAAGGATTTGCTTGTGGATGAAGAAATGCTGTGTGTGTGTGTAATGATGAGCTGAGCGTGTGATCAATCCTGTGTGTCTCAGACGTAAGTGTGCTGGTTCCCAGACGAAAAGTCAGGTCACCCAGCGTGAGGTTAGGTCCTCGTTTCACTGTCTGTCGCCCATTAGTCGTGACCAGCTGGCAGAAGCACGGAGCACTATTTTTTGACCCATTAGTGTCACTGAACAACAGAATAAGGTGCAATACGAATCCTTTGGCCTGCTGTTGCACCGCCATTACAGCTGCACACGAGAGAAACACCTATGATGATTAAGAAGATTAGAAAGGAGAATTAATATATAGTAAGTCGTTAGATGCATCTCCCTCCGGAAAAGATAAATTGAAAGTAAATTGAATTAAATTCTGAATCATTGAATCTTTTGCTGCACAATTAGTATCTTTATAATAATTGAATTTTATATATATTTTTATTTTATAATTAATTGTAATATTAACATATTTTTAATTAGTTTACATCTTTAATTAGGGCACAGAAAATTACATTATGTATATATATATATATACTTTTTTGATTAGTACAAAGCAAATTTAAGTACAAATTCAGTATTGATATCACTATATGTAATATTATTATCGTTTTTTTTACATATGTAAATAATATCTATATATATGTGTGTTTATATGTTTTTAATTCATGCAAATACAATTAAAAGTAAAAATAATCTACGTTAATTTTAATATCTTTATAGTAATTATAAACGTGTAAATGTTTCAATGACGGTAAAGAAATTTTAATTACATTTAATATCAAACTTAATAATAGATTATATTACTATGAACTTTAACTTGATCTTCATATGTAATATTACTACCTTTATAATAATGAATAAAAAGAACAACACTCAGACACCACGACACTTCTCTGCATATTTTCAGCAGTGCCCTGTGGTTTCCATGGTGATTAGGAGACACACGTCTCTGCAGCAACCAGACCAAAGCGTCTCTGATGTTGCATAGCAACCACTGCAACAAATAAAAAAGGAAAAGGACCCCGCGACGGTCGTCACGTTTTGAGAGCAACACAAACACAGACACTTGTTGAGACGCAACGTGGCTCCTCGGTTTGAACCGGACTTTGAGGAGAAGACACCTGAGGACATGTCGAGGAACAAGACGCAGCTGAGAACACGAGGCTTCTCCGTGAAGGCCACGATGAAGAACTCCGTGGTGAGTCCGGCTGTTCGACGTCCTTCACACACTATAGCACCGTGTAGCTAGCGGCCCGTGACGTCTGTTCACCTTCTGACGGATAGAATGGGACTTTCAGCCCGAGCTTGTTCAAGTTCTCACAGGGAGTCTAACTTTACACGGAGTTTTAACGTCATTCATCCCAACACGGTGAAATAACCATGAGAGGTTTAGAAGCTGTGGAAAAACAAGGAAAAAGCAGAATGCCTGGACATATTTCCTCCAACTCACATTTACACGAGTACAGAAGGTTTTTAGGTCTCTACAGTTAAACAACTCTACAATATACAACTTTAATGGGCTGAAATTACCCTGTTAGATCACATCCCAAAGCTGCAATACAATGATTCGACATTATGAAATTCAGAGAAAAATGCAAATGCCTTTATGTATTTGACATCTTGGTGAGACCACATAAACATGAAGGGGGAGTGTTTTATAGACTAGTGTGTGTGGGGGGGAGTTGGCTTTGTATGCAGAACACAACCTGAGTATTTATCTCTTTAGTGTTTTCTTTTTGTTTGCAACCGGAGCTTTTGTGTTTCCCTGAAATAACTTATGTTTGTTCTGATGCTTCTTGTCTTTACTCTGAGACAAACAGAAGGATTCTGGGCTGTGATTACTTGGATGTTGTATTTCTTTTGTTATGGTTTGGTTTAGTGACGTGACATGAGTTGGCTTAAATACAAATGCAATGATTTGAAAAATGAAAAAGCCTGTATATATGACATCTTGGAGAGACCACATAAAAGGGAGTGTTTTATAGACTAGAATGATACCACATCTTTTGTGTTTCCTGAAAAAAACTATCCATCCATACTCGGATGTTGTGTTTCTTTGGTTACGGTTTGGTGACGTGACATGGGTTGGGTTAAAATAAGTACTCCCATAAGGTTAGACA
Source organism: Hippoglossus stenolepis (assembly GCF_022539355.2). NCBI lineage: Eukaryota > Metazoa > Chordata > Actinopteri > Pleuronectiformes > Pleuronectidae > Hippoglossus > Hippoglossus stenolepis. The sequence goes on from NC_061492.1 coordinate 9,963,339, forward strand.
ACCTCTGTCGTCACAGTTTCCAGTGGTTGAGGTTGTGGAACAATCTTGGGTCAAAGTAACAACATTGTCATCGGTTTCTCACAGGAAACTAAAACCTCCATTGTGTGAATCTCCTGATGTGGACTTCAGTACTACATTATCTGAATTCCTCCTTTGCTCCAGTCATTAATACCACGGCTTCTAGAGGTCATCTGACAATATACTGCGACCATGGGTTGTATTAAGCTGCTCGCACAAATGGCTATAGGGTCGTTATTTAATCAAAGTTATACTGTTGAAAGCGTAGTACTAATTTTCGAATAAAGTCAAGTCAGATCCTCATCCTCTCATTTATGAAGATGGATCAGGAAAGTGTGAAACTGAAGGTTTGTATAGCAGCAGATATTAGTCTTTATTGAACTTGTTAATTGGTCAGTAAAACTTGCTTCTGTGACAATTTACTAGAACTGTGGACCAGTTTCATCCGGGGCCGATCATCTGCTTCTGTAGATTTTAATGGACCAAGATGAGTGACACCTTAGTTTTGTCACAGTGGTCCATATTTTTGTGCATCTGCAGAGCTGAGAGATGGATGAACTTTTCAGGACTAATGGCTCTACATCAATCACATTAAACTATATCGAATCAAATAGTTCTGAATCGACCGACAAAATTCTTAGTTGATTACAGCCCCCGCTACTTTGAAAGAAAGCTCCCCAGTAACTCATTTAGTCAGACATCCTTTCTTTGACATACATAAACTAGAATGGCACTCAGTGGAGCGCATTCCTCCACCCAGGCCCAACAGTCCCCTTATGAAACCACATAAATAATTCACCAGATTTTCATATGGATCTGCAATAAATTTCACACAATTATAGATGTCAGTTATCTAAATATGTCTGTTTTTTAAAAATTCAAGATCCATGACTTTTTCTGTGAGAAATCAATTAAAATGTTGAAAAGTGCCATATCTCGCAGCGGAAAAAGGAAAAAAGTCCCTGCAATTTGCAGTTTCGCTGTAATTTGTCTTGCCAGTTTTTTTGTGTAATCTTGATAACTAACAGACAAACAAACAAACTTAGATGAGAACATAACCTCCTTGGCAGATGTAATTATAGTCTTTCTCCATTGCAGATATTGTATCTTAGAGGTTGAAGTCCTTGTTCGTCATAGCTAACAGTTACCCAAGTTTTCAGAATCAAGGTCATCAGAAAGACTTCCAAGCTTCAGTTTATTTGAGGAGAAGAACGCTGTTGTGATTTGCCCTGTTTTAGTAGAAAGCACTATCGCATATAAGGAATACAGTATGCAACGCTGCACGTATTGCCTCATCTACCTTGTGATTCACACTTGGCACTTTTACTTTTGGGCTGTTGAGGAATAAAGCATGTCGTATTTCATAAATTGACAGGTTGAGGTTTTCTTTTACTCTCAGGCAATTATCCCCAACCTATTTTTAGAGACCAAACACCCAGCTTTTCTTTAGAATTTCTTTTCTGTACAGTTGGATATGGAGACGGGTGGCTTTCAATACAAGACACTCATGTTTTTGTAATATTTCTAAACTAGGCCTACGTGCAAACTTGACAACATGTCATTGTCTGTATTTTTTGGTCAGGGATGTGGTGAAATCTTCGATGTATTCAGGAAGTCCCAAGAATATCTTTTACTTTGATTCCTGCATATAGTTTTGATGTTGATTGCGTTGACAGCTTTGGCTTGGGTTCTTGGGAAAGCGAGAGCTTCAGAAGTTGATGCATCTGTGGTCAGCGATAATTTAATGAATGAATTTGAGGAAAGTGTCAGTTTAATATCTTATGTCAGCAGTTCCCTGCACTCAGACTGCCATATCTTCTTTACTTCTAAACTGTTGACCGTCCGATCGTAGATACAGTTTACTGTAACTAGGTCTTCCTCTCCGATCCACTCAGTTTTTTTGCAACAGCTATTGCCTTATCACTGCTTTTAAAAGAACTGGTCCGACGTGATTAAAAGAAGTGGAAGAGCTGCACAGTTGTGATGAATTGAAACCGCAGGCTCTCTTTTTTTTTTCCACGCCAGGGACTGCCTTGAGATGCAAAAGAGGCATTCAGGGCTATTATTGACTTCCTCCTCCCTTTTTGAAGGTCATAAACAAATCTCCTGTCAAGTGCCTTCACGAGAAGGCTCCTGTAAAGCCCTTTAATATTCGCCATCTCCCCAGAGGATCTACTACGTCTGGAACATGAGTGATACTTCCACACTGCCGTACCACTGGCTAAATCCTCAACAGAAACCATTACATTTTTCAGAGGCTTGCTTGTGTCTCTTGCCTTCTGTTTTTCCCCCTCCCCTGTGGTCACGGACATATCGCTCCAGAGAGGGCAGCTTTGCGGAGAACTGTGATTTGTAGGTAACGACAAGGCCATTTCAAGCCTCGAAAGGGTATGGGAATTTGAAGCATAGGCTTATTATGCTTTAAAGTATTTGTGGTCATATAAATTGAATCAATAGCACCGGCTCCTGAAGCCCCTTCGCCTTTTTTTTGTGATTCATCCCCAAGCATTTAAAGAGAAAAAGGATACACTTTACATTCTGGTGGGAGGTCGTCACCTTTTGGTATTCCGACAGAGAAGCGAACAGAGCCGTTATTTTCTGTGTCAGAGGCTAAATCCAGCTTTGAGGAAGTCCTGCTCTTTGATTTCCGAACACTGACCACAATCGCTCAACACTATACAGTAATTTGTTATCATGCATTATCAATTTACCCAACCTTGTCAGGCTGTGGATTTCACTTATTCCGAGCCTGATAATCAGTCTGATATTTTAGTTCTAAGAAGTGACAAGTACTGTTCAGTGGACAACAGTGGTAGCTGCTGCTAAGAATAGTTTACTTAACATCTTTTACATTAAGTGAAAAAAGAGCTTCTACCTCTGTAAATCATCCACAGAATACAATGCAGAAATGCTCTTTTTTTAATATTTTGTTAATTCAAGTTCTTTGGTTGTATTTGTGTTTCCTCAATTATATTTCTTTCTCAAAAGGTCTGATAATGATATCTTAGGAATCATTGCCAATTTATTTTCAATATTAATATTTCGATTAATATATTGGTACCGGCGCTGACCTCCTGAAATCCATATGGGTGTGGATCTAGTTGTAATCTTAGAATGCTCCGATTTGTGGACAAACTGTTGTTAGTGGCACAACACCAGACATTTTTGGATCGCTAAGATATGGTCTGCGATTCAGATATGTGAAGCAAGGCTAGTTTATTCTGTCTATTCTTTTTCTCTGTTTAAACACAAGTGTAAGAAAACATTTTGTCGATGACTATTGAGTTCGGTTGGGATCAGTCATGTAAATAGGGTGCAATTGATTTCGAGACCCGTGAAGATGTGTAATATGTGACCTTAGATCATCATCATGCCCTGTAATTGATTTATGTGGTATCTAATTCGTGGGCTGCTTGCTGTAACACATCCTGTAATTGTACCTCTTTTTGTGTCCAGCTTTTATTCCTTAACATGCTTTTAATGCTTTTAGAGACCAGCTCTGAGTATATTTTAAAGGGCTTAAGTGTCACTTGGCCCTTTCTCTCAGGAAATGTGCCGTCATGAGTCGACATGAAAGAGAGGATAAAAGTCCTAAATGTCTCTACCCGATCACAACACACACACACACACACGAGAACGCGGGCATGATCCTCTTTAAGATGCTGTATTGCACAGTTCACCTCGGAGGGCGAATCGATACAAACTACACCTGATCCCAACCTCAACTTTCGTGTGGCGAAAGGTCTGCAGATTGCTGAGCCGATAGACTGCATTTATATCAAGCACACCTCATTTACTGTTTGCTTGGCCTCTGGGATAAAAATGGAGCTGGCAAACAGCGTCCCCCAGTCTGCCGCAACCCTCCCCACAACCTGCCAACCCCTCTCTCCCGGGCCCACCGTCATCCCTGGCTCACCCCACTAACCCCAGGGGACAGATGGAGACTCCATGCTAGCGAACGTGACCTCCATATCTTATTCCTTTCCTCTCCCGCAGCATCATCATTATTTACCTGAGCAGATGTCTCGGCCCCCCAACGCTGCTGTCCTTTGTCTATATATCTCTCTCTCTTTTACTCTTCCCCTCTCCCTCTCTCTCTCCCCTTCCCTGCAGAACCTTCATTCAACCAGGCAGGTCCCTGAAGATGAAAACATTTTACCCTGAGGAACAATAGGCTACCAGACAATTGCTGTATCTATAAATCCTAAACCAAATCGATAGAACAAAAATAGCAAAAATCACAAGAGGTTTCAGGACATCGATGCACTGTTATTTAATTGTAACATCGTAGATTTGCTTTGGTGGAGAGTTAAGAAGCACATTTTGTTACGATTGTGCCAGAGATGTGTTGATTTACATCTCAGTTGTTTGCTCAAACCCCACTAGTGTCATTTTAATAAATAAAGCAATTTGAACAAATTAAACAAGTGACAGTTTGGAATTGATCCTTGATTAGGCTTTAAATGAGTTTAGAATTTCAGTGCAACCTGATTAAATGTAATCTCGCTTTAAATTGCAATAAACACAGTTAGAATTCTAAATTTAATTTGGTTTAGAATTAATCCAAATTTAAGTGTTTGCCTAACAGCAGGACGTGTATCAATTAAGGCTTTGTTTAAAATGAGTAAATCCCTATCTTTTCTATCCATTGAAACACCATAGTTTATGGTAATTATTGATAACAGAACGTGTACACAGAACGGATAAAAAAAAGGCCAGAGGTCTTGGATAAAAATAAACCCATGGTCGGTTATATGGAGAGCAGTTAGTTGCTGACCAAGATCCTTGAAAGCTTTTATGGAGATTAATCTGTGTATTTATTATTATCACCCGCAGTCAAAAATCCTTCTTCCACATTGCTCCAAACACATTTAAGATTAAGAAGTCCTTTATTAGTCCCACAATGGGGAAATTTGCAGGAACTCATAATGTGCCCAGTGTGATACATAAATTGACCAAGAAGCCGGCTGTGTCTGAGTTGTGTGGATCATGCTTGTGCAAGTGAAGGGAAATTGAGCAAATTTCTGCTGTTGCTTTGCCATAGATTCCCTCACCTGTCTGCTTTTCTAAACCAGTGGTGCTTGTGCACACACACACACACACACTCACACACACACGTTAAAACTATTTTCCTGCATCCATCTCTGCCTCCCTGTGCTCCTGCACGCTCTTCTTATCAGCAGCAGAAGCCTGTAGTTCATCCCCCGGTAAGCAGCTGGGTTATTTGAAGAAGAGGGAAGAATTGAGTCATGGTAAAACAGGTTAAATTGGCAATGGGCTCTGGAGGCCTGTTGGCGTTTCCATTACTATCGATCAACCACGGAGCCTAAAGGCCTTGAGTGGACGGAGAACTGGCTGACTTGGGAATCTTACAGTTTCTCCACAACTTTTGACGTTGGTTGGCTCCCTTCTTAATTTAAAGGCAGTGGGAAAATGAGACTGACCCAAATAGAACATTTTGTTTTTATCCATGAAATATTAACTGACCATAAAAGGGAAGTAAAGCCTGTCTGTGAAATGCTATTGTTTTTTTTAGAAGTTGCTTAGATCCAGAAGAAACTAACTTTATTGCATTCAACACATTGACAATCTTCAATCGGGTCCAAAAGTCCAAGCCCCCACTTTACATTTTAACTGAGGATATTATTGTTAGAACTTTCCAGTCGAAGTTTCTGTGCTTCAAGCTCTTCTCACTGCAGGTATCAACAGATAGATTAGGTTATAATTGATGGCATGCTATCTGAAGTGCATGGCTGCTAAAATGTCTGTGACCTTTTCCACGGTTGAGGAAAACACCATCTGGAAACTTCAGTCAGATATGGAGAAGTACTTCCACAGCGTTCTATCATGACCTTATAGAAGTGCTCAACTGATTATATCCATTATGTTTGCTTTCCTCAGAGCTTCGTTCACAATTACACTGGCCACTCTGTTTGTTGTGTTCTCCTTCAAGCCCTTGTAGCCTGCATTCTAATTAGATGGCTTTTAATGGAGAATGCTTATTGCTCCTTACAGGGCCTGCATTTTCCGCTCCAGAGTTAATTAGCTCTATGTCATGCGATAACCAACATAGAGGACATTTAGATCTACGCCTCCTCTATGAACAGTGTCCTTCTTGTATCAAAAGAATGCTAAAGGCATCGGCTAATTTACGTTCTTTTTATTCCACTTAATCTCAGTCATATCAAAAAGCACAGATGAATATGAGGACATACTTTGATGTTTTTACATAAAACAAAATCCGACAAACACAAACACAATGGCTGACATGGGTCACCAAGTTCCCCGGAAATGTCGAGGGAATTACCATAAAAGTGTATTTGCTCAATATGTTGCCAGCTAACGTTGTTTTATTCCGATTTAATAAGCTTGGTGACAGAAAGACATGAAAGTCCACAGTGAAGCCACAACGCAGAGCGGCACCAAGTGCAACACAAGAGTCTTTATTAGTTTCAGACTGATGCAGTTGTTATTTGCCTGTCCACTGCCCACACTGTTTAAATGTGTGTCCATGTTTGTGCGTGTTGACCTTAAAACGAAGTGTGGTCACGCACATTGTTGGCGCATTGCTGACTCGAGGGCAGCAGAAAGTGATTGCACTTTTGACCAACAAAAACCTGGTCTACAGTCAATAATGCTGTATTTCACTGTTATTTTAAGGTCACATTATCAAGCTGCAACATGTACCCACATCTTATTTTAATGTGTATTATATGGAGATAATCAATATAATATATGCATTTTAAAATCATGCAGAAACTCTGCCCAAATTGTTATCAGACAATTTGCCGCATGTTGTGAAGCAAATGATGTTGTGCATTCACGTAAATTAACGCAAAGTCAGCTAAACTTAAAGCTAAATCTGGCCACTCTGAAGTGTATTACACTGACAGGACATTAGACATTCATCCACCCATCCTCCATCATTATCAACCACTCTGACTTGTCCTTGCTAAAGGAGAATGGGCCCCTCTTTGTGTTCTAATCTGCCGGTGTTAGGCATGTGTTATATACCTGACTCCAGGGGCAGCTCACATACTGCCTGCATCATCATAGTAGGAACCAGTAGCAGAAAAATCAATGTATCTGACAAGCGCTGTTGTTCAATTTCAATAATACGAAATGTTGGCCTTTGTTCACCGCCCCCACCCCCCGCCCACTTTGAAAATCTTTTAACATCGCCATCATGCAAGAACATTGGCCTGACCTTTTGAATTTTGCTGACCGGACAAAAACGGGTTGTATGTCTAATACCTCAATGACAAAATCCAGCTTGTATTTGTGGTGGGTTGCAAATAAGATCGATAAATAGTAGATACAAGTTAAAATAATACATGTTGGAATAAAAATATTTCTATCAGAATACTTAAGGGAATATTCTGTCTATAGAGAAGAGGGATGGAAGGTCAGAGCAAAAGTTCACCGTTGCCAACACCTTGCACACTGCATGCATTTTAAAACACACAGCAGCCAGTTTCATAGATGTGCTCCGGGGCAGCAGTGTTCTTCATCTGGTGCCAAGAAAGTAAACCTACAAACCCTTTAAGACTTGAAGTAGTGTGTGCATTCCCTTCAAAATTCCACAGTGGATTACTCTACTATTAAGCCCATGCCTCGCATCCAGCTGAGTCAAAGTGCTCCCAGTCGAAGGCACGCTGGAGGCAATGGCTCTGCTGCAGCGAGCTAGAGAGGGCAGGGAAGGGGAAGGGCTGAAAGGCAAAGTACTCTGATACTGTCAGAAATGATCCACAATAAAGGCCCAGCATCCCTCTGTTCCAGCCACCTCTCCTCATTACCCTGGCTGTCCGGAAACACCAAGCAAATTCTACTAACGAGTGTTTGATCAACACAGCGCGCCGTGGCAGAGGGAGACAAGCAACCTGCTCTTGACTTATTCTCTGTCTCTCTCTCTCGCTCTCTCTCTCACTGCCTTTCTTTATCCCCCACTTTTTTCTTTTTAGTCTGTCTTCTTCCCACTCCCTAAAGACAGGAGAACAAAGGGAGAGACAGAAGAAAAGCAATATAACCTCTTGGCCCTTATCTGCGGAGCACACCAGAGCATGTCTGGCCTCAGACACGGCTTTGCTTGTCCTTTGAAGGCCCTCATCTCCCTTTGATTTCAGCCAAATGGTACAGCACAGTGACAGATGCTCAACTTTCCATCTGTCACTCTGACATCCATCTCTTCAGTGTTGTTGAATCTAACCGACTCTGTTTGGACTGTCTGTCTGGCTGTCTGAATAAGGTTGTGACATGGATGCTGATGCGCGGGCTAATGTATGAGACTCTGACGAAGACCTTTAGTTGATAAAGATAAAAGAAAACTTTTAAGGTCGTCCGCACTGCCTCGGCTGTATTTTTGCATTAACATTTAAGATATTTAGTTGATGCTGTGAAACTAAGTGATTTAATGAGGAGTCTAAGGGTCATCATCACATTACCTTGAAAACATTCCTTTGAGATGGGCCACAAAAAGGCATAAAAATTCAAGCCAAGGAGAGTCATAGAAGGCAGACTTTTTATGAGAGGAAATTGGAGTGAGTGGAGGGGAAAGATTGGAGAGCCAATATGATTCAGGAGGGAGAGGATGACATAGCACACCTCTTAAATAGATGAGTGTTCAGTTTATCATTGAAGATGAAAAGGATGTTTCTGCTCAGACTGAACTTGGAAGGTCATATGGAAGTTTTGCCTAAATAAACATTAACGCACTAATTGAATCATTACTTGGGTGTGGTCTGTTTTTAAATACCTTTTGTGTATCATTGGTGTTTCACAATGAGATGAGGCATACCTGGCTGCTCATTTGTACAACCCGTAGAAATATGGAAAGATGGACGACTTTCGCAACTTGCAATGCAGAGTAAAAGGTGGAGAAGTAGCTGGGGTGATTGGACAGATACATGGACAGATGTATGAAACAGGGATAAAAACCAAAGTGAATATGTATGACTTTCACACATGTCTTTCTTTCTGAATACATCTGCTCAAAGCCATGGGTGGCTTGTGCAAAGTGTTTCGACCATGCCTTATCTCCTTTTTATTTGTTTGTTTGTGTGAATGTGTGCGCATGTGTGTCTGTGTATGAGTGCCTCCCTGTAGCTCAGCTAAGCGTTGCCTCCCGGTTTGACAGAGCTGCTGCAGCAAGCACAGTGTGGGATTCAAAAGTGCATTATTCTTCCTTCTCTCTCGGGCTAACCTAAAGGGTGGACTATAATTCAGAGCACTATGCTTGCAGGAGGTCTCAATACCCGACCTCCGTTCCATATAACATTCCATAACAACCTATACTGGAAGCCCCTTTCCTGTCTTTGTGGAGTAAACAAATTTGGGATGAAGGAAAAGTTTTTTTGTTACATTCAGAAAGAAATTGAGAGGAAGTGGAAAGACTGTATGTGTGTAAGTTTGTTTGACTAAATCATGCATCAGAGTTAGACAGCTACGAGTCTACAAGCAGGGCATTGCGCTTTCCCCCTGTTTAATTTATATAAAGGTCACATTTCAGAACATTCTAGGCTTTGGTCCCTGCATGGAGTCTCTGTGAGTAAACCTCTGGCATCATTTTAACAGACAGCCTCAAAGGCAGTAAAACTGATTTCCAGGAAGAGAAAGCCACACTGGGTGTGTGATACGAGCAAGGGCCTGCGGTTCCTTTTGCAATACATACTAATAGCCTTGATAATGTTCTTCACTGTTAAACAATATTCCCATATCAGATATTGAGCCTCTATCTCTTGCCATGTGCAGTCTACTTATCTACCAAAGACTCCTTCCATTCCTCAGGGATATGTCTGTGCCGGGCTACCTGCGACACTTGTGAATATGTGTGGCAGATGGTTGGTGTGTTGTGGTTGCAGATTGGCGTCCTCTCTGCTCTCTGTGGCTGTCTGTCTGTGGCTCTGTGGTGAAATGGAAGCTTTTCCTGTGGCTCTGGGTGTGTTCGTTTCCTATTCCTACCCCTGTGAGCCTGTTGCTACCGAATCAAACCTTCCACATCTCCCAGTGATGCTTTCTCACATGTGTGTGTTGGTCAGAACGGCACTCCTCCTATCTTCTCATTTCCTCACTTGATTCCACCCTGCTTGTCCATCTTAGCATCTTCTTTCCTGGATGTTTATTTCCAGGGCTGTTTTCTTATCTACTTTGATGACCATCTCCTTATTACCTGCAAAAAAACCCAGGTGTTTCAAGTTTTGGATGAGTCATGCAGCTATTCTGAGCTATGGCCAGCTCTCCATAACCACTCCAAAACAAAGTGCTGTCACTGACTTCAGGAACATTAATATTCTATGAGGTGGTTTTCTGTGTGCCGTAAATTAAGTCCGGTTATGAGGATGTTTATTGACGAGAAGCTACTTATTTGGTGAACAAAATTGGTAGGACATTGAAATTCCTCTTTCTGAGTAGCAGAAGTGGCAACTGAAGCAAGTCAGGGATGCAGTTTTCCTTGAGTGTCTCATTAATTTCATGGCCCAGTGCAGTGTTTTAATATCTTCAGGTGTCGTCACTGATTAGGGCTGTAAAGACGAAGCGCTGCATCAGTGTGTGCCCCGCTCTCCCAACAGCTAGGACAGAGAGGGCTTTGTTCCCTTTGCCTATACACATACACACATACACACTCATATACATGCACTCAATTAGTAAAGGTAGCAGAACATTTTACATTAACTTGGCAAAATTAAAATGTGATGTAGAAAACAAAGGTCTTTCATGACTTGTGCCCCAGGACTGTTCATTTTGGCCATTTCAGCCCCGTCTCCTGCCATTTTAGCATCAAGCCACCAGATGCCACCACTCCCACCCTGAACCCAATTCCTTCATTACCCTAACCACTGTATTTACTTATCCATATGTTCCTTCAACAATGTTCATATGCCAGAGTTTTTTCCCAGTACTCTTGGCTTCCTGCTTCTACCCATCCACCTCCAAGGCTGTTTACTGTTGCTGCAAATAATTTACCTTCACTGCACCAACCCTCCTCTGTGTGTCTGCATTCGGGCCCAGAAAGACATTGAACTGTGACAGTATGATAGAAACATCATGGACCCAGCCAACTCACAGAGTCTGAAGCTTGGCATGTTTTTTTTATCATCACCCAAATTGTTCATGGGAAAAAAGGTTCCTCTTGCAATCTCTTGTATGTTCCTGAGTCAGGGGTCCTAGCTGACATTTTCATCTGTTCTCGGGTCTGTTTCTAAGTTTGGGGTCCCAGCCGACATGCCAGCAATTCCAAAGCTGGTTTTTGACTCAGATGACATCAAGTTAACTCCGGATCTCCAGTCGGCAGCTTGGCCAAAACCATCCCTCCTTAGTTGGCCTACTGTACCAACCCACAGCCATACCTTGACCCACCCACATCCTTTAATGCATCCTGCCGCCTTTCCTGATCTCCAGATCATCCTCTCGTTGGGTCCTGCTACTTGCCCAGCCCTCTGGATCCCCAGTATTATTCTACATTCTACATATCTATGTTCACTGGCCCATAGATCATGGACCACCCGACAGGACATGTGGACGGGGCAGGTTGAGGTAGAGGGGGTTATTTTTAAACTGGTGCTGAATTATTGATCAATAAATAGTTATTCATTCAAGTGTATGTTTTTAGCATATTTTGTATTTGTAATCTGTTCTGTGCACATGTGTTTGATTGTTTCCTTGAGTGTCTCATTACATGTGGTTTCCAATTCACTTAACAAGTAGTAAGAGATAATTTATTCTGCCTTTGCCATTCAGGCTGATTCCCTCTCTCTTGATAGCCTCGTTCAGAATCCTCCCATCACACATCAATACCCCAAACTCATTCTTTCACATTCTGTTAATGTATATCTGTGTCTATGCCGTCCTTTTAAGTGATGGGGTTAAACTAGTGGAGACAGAAAACAGTGGGGCGCTCTTGAACACTTAAAGCTTCTTGAAGTTTTTGAAAGTTATTCCTCCTGCACTCAGTTTAATAGTCAGTGGCTGTCACCTGTTTCATCGTCTTTTTTTGAAGTGACAGAAGTTGTGTAGTGTCATCTTTGCTCAGTGGTGTCGTCATTTTTCATTACAAACCTGCCCTTCTGCCTGTGCACAATATGGTTGATGCAAAAGCCTCTGACATAGTGACAATTGTAAAGCTTTCCTCTTTGGTCCTGTGAGCTCTGAATATAAGAATTTCCTTTGATCAAATTCCATCCGTCTGCGGTTTTCCTGTCCAGTGGGAGCTCTTTACTCACTTGTTTCCTCCCGACTTTGTCTTTCACAACAGGCTTAATTCCTCCACATAATGAAACTCACTCGTAGACTGATTGCACTTCTTGCTGTTTGGTCATGAGAAATTAATGGAGTACAAATATTGCAGATTTATTCTTCTGGTAGGAATCAGCCTCCCACCAGTCTGTGTTTTGGCCTGCAGAGGAAATGAGTGTGCACAAATATCCTGTTGAATAATTGTGTGGACATGACCGTATAGCAGACATTCACTAACAGCCTATAAATACCACCGTAATGTTCTCTTTTTTTCATTTAAATGCTGTTTGAAAATACAGCATATACATCTCCAGCCCAGCCTGTATCCCTGGTGGCTAGCCGACAGGCATCTGGGTTGGACTGTGGCAGAAAATGCACTGTAAATAAAAGAGTGTTAATTTTGTTGCCTGTGGCAGCAACAGGCATGCTGACCTTATCAGGAGAGCCCCGGCCTGTCTATTCCATCCTCTGTGACTCACCTCCTCAGCTCCCTCCCTCAGCAAAGACGGCCTTCTGTATGGAGCTGGATTTCAATAACCTCTCGAGCGAGGACAGCAGTGAGATGCAGAGTGAGGGAGAGGGCGAGCAAGCGCGAGGCGTGCCGACTCCTTTTTGCTGCCTCGGCATCCAGGTGATTTGACGCGCCCCCATGTGGAGTGGCACCCTTCTCCCCATATGAATGCAATGCGTCCGAATGCATCTTTGCACAGGCAGACAAGAGGCAGAAAGATGGGAGATTGATATACATTAACATGGAGGAAGTGCAGTCGTGTTGACAATGCAGGGTAGACATTGAATTGACTGCCCTTTTCTAGGTAAATATCAGAGGCATTCAGAGGTATTTTTGGGGTTATGTTATGGAGGCAGAGAGATGGAGAGATGAGAGAGAGAGAGCAATCGAGCTGGAGGCCCAGGCGCGGTGATGGATCACCTACATGCTGCAGCTGCCTTGCCACAGTGAACACACCCTTAGAATTGATGAGCCACACCTCTTGTGGCCCTGTCTCCCTCTTCCTCTCTCTTTTTCTGTCTGGCCTATCACATCCTCCACCTTTATCCCACTTCAGCTTTTTTTTCCCCGTGTGCCTTTTGACTGCCCCACCCACTCTGTGTGTCAACATCAGGCAGAAGAGCCATGGAATTGCCATACTAATAAGGTTAGAGGGAGCATCTCTGTTTCTCAGGGCGACACCTTTATAAATGACAGGAGCATGAGACCCTGCCGGTGTTCAATCACCTCTGCAGGGGCTCACCCATGGGGAGCTCAGCATGTGCAGTATGTGAGTGATTGTGTCCGTGCATGAGTGCATGTTTGTGTGTTATTGCCTCTGTGGGTCTTGCAGCACCAGGTTTACTGTGGAGCTAGTCGGGGTGGACAACAGCATTAGAGAGGAAACAGATCTGTAGGCAGAGTGAAGGCGAAGGAGAGAAATGACAGCCTGGAGCTCATCTGACCACTACTGCCTTGTTATGACTCCCTGATGTGTACACCAGGGGCTCACAAAATAGACACTTCCTCCCTTTATTGCCTTACACCACCTCTATCTCTGCTCTGTAGTCTGTCGCCTCACCGGCTCACTTTATGGCCTCTACCTAGAAGAGGATGCTATCTACTCTTATAAGTCTTATACAGGCTCCTTTTGTCTGTCTTTTTCACTGTCTGTGTTAGTGTTGGAGAACAGGGATGCATTTTGGATTATGCTGAACTGCATGGGGTAGTCCTTACCCTTTCATGTACCAACAGAGCCACAAATGCATGAAGAGCAGGGTAAGATAGGAGAACCATTCAATTATTCAAATTTGTTTGGGATACATGCAGAGCTAAAAATGAAGTGATGTAGTACAACAACATCAGCAGCATTTGCAAAACCCTTGCAAAACAGCAATCCCTGCTCACTCATACAAAACTGAATTTAGGAACGTTGTTTCTCATGAAATGGACACGATGTGTTTCTTAAAATGCTTGTTGTGTCCTGTTCATAACATTATTTCGCTCCTCAGAAGGGAACAAAAGAGAAGACCGAAAACAAACAAAAACGAATCTGCATCTTGCTAAGTGAGTAGAGCTATTGCTTTGGGATTCAGTGATAGTGGTTTTCCTCTCAGCATGCAAGCTCCAGACCCGAATGTCATGAATGGCTAAACGAGAGCAGGGCGCTCATTGGAATGGCGCACGGCAGCTTACATCAGTGGCAGACGAAAGGGCTTTTGTGTTTGGCTTTTGCTAAGGTGAGCTGAGCCACAAGAAAATATGCCATTGAGCGTGCATGTCAGTGTATCTCACTGGCTGTCGGTGTGCAAGTGATCATAACACGAGGGGAAAAAAGGGGAAATGGCTGTGAAGCATGCAACACCTCAGCCATGAACACAGGCCATGGAATTGACTGCAGCGTCATCATTCCTGACCATAAAAGCTGCTCAGCCAGTCAATGCAGTCTGCGTTCATTCTCTCCTCGCTGCCCAGTCGGAGCTATTTTTAGCCTCCGTGTGCAGCGTGGCTCAACTGCCGTCGTAGCTACCTGGATATGAGGGCTTTGTCACTCCTGCAGGCTGGAGCAGCACTGATCTTGCAAGCTTTACAGCTTCCTATTTCCACTGCTAGGTCTGCAAAACAACTCCTGCAGTGAAGGAAATGAACAAAGACAGACAGAGAAAAGAAGGAAGACAAACAGATTATAGTGATTTACGCTGCGTCTAAATGAAACAACCAAAGGAATTGCATTCTCATATTAACTTTCTGTGTCCTTTGCTCTTGATGTGACAGAAAAACAATTCTAATGAGGCAATCTAACATGAAACTGTTCACAATGATGATAGGTTAAACAGTTCAAGCAATTATTGACTAATTGATTGAAACCTAATACAAACAGGAGCAATCTCACAGGATTACACAAAAAAAAATGTTGTACTATTGTTGATGATTAGACACACCATTGTAGAGTAAAATAAAAGACACGGCTCAAAAGACGATAGGAGGCATCTCTGTATTATTTGTTGTGAAGGATTTCTTTTATGCTGCAAGCACAGTAAGCGATAACACAAAGTGCCATTTTTCAGTGTTTCTCATGCATTGTTAGTCACAGGCAGTTTTTGTTTGTGTAGTCTTCCTCCTGCAGGTATACAAACCTATGCCTATTTAATTCAGCATAATATCATTCAGAATTCCCTGGCACGGTAAACAAATGCTCCAAATGAATTCATTTGAAATGACTGCGCTACAATCCCACGGCGCATTAATGCTGTTTAAATGCAGTGAGGGCTCAGAGACACTCACACAGGGCACCTCATCATAGTTCCCCCCCTCTTCTGATTCCTCCTGAGCCGAGATGTGCTGGCACCATGTAGCTGTGCCACCTCACGCATGCAACTTAAACTCTGATCCATGTTACATCATTCCTCTGTGGCACTTTTACCAAGCTGCATTTGTGATTCTAAGCTTTTCTATTTAGTTCTTGAATTATGCAACAAACAGGCAACACTAGTAAATGATGTAACGTGAAAATCGAAAACAACCGTTGGCTAGAAATAATCACAGTAATAGACTAAAACCACTTCTCTCTCAAGTTGCACACCAATCTTAGGCAGTCCTGCCAAAGATAACACATCCAAGTCCCACTTTGCTCTGCCTGTGGCTGCTGTGGCAAAAATTCTGCTTCTCAGTGGGCGGTAATCTGAGGATTAATGACAGCAACACATCTGCCAGTCATGTAGCAGTGCAGCACAGATGGCGGGGGATTCACACGAGGGACACGGACAGGGAAACGATTGCCTCCAACATTCTGTCATTTATCCACTAAAACATGCTGTTTGCAAAGCTGTAATGTTCTCAATCAAATCAATCCAAATTCCTCCAGAGCATGAGTAGCCCCCTCTTGAACAATACAACCAGTGTCTGCACTCTGGTCATTTTGATGCTGGATAATGAGCATTTCTTTCTTTGTATTTTGAGGTAATTGGCTCTATCAGGGGCCTCTGTATGTAGCTTTTTTATGTGATTGATTAGTAACACCAGTTTGTTTGTCCTGTAGATGGTATTAAATAAGAATAAAATCTTCCCTTCCTCTCTTTTCCACTCCACTGCGCTGCATTTGCTTCCACCTTTTGTATGGGTTCTGCCTTCAATGACCCCCACAACAGTAGTAGGAGACACTGTGGCTGATGTGATAGAAGTCCCATTGGCTTTTCCGTGGCACAGTAATAGCACATATCCAACATGGTGGCAGAGAAAAGATGATCCTAACAATGCCTCAGGCAGTGCCTCGGGCTACAGGGCCAATGCACACACACACACACATGCACACACAAGCGCTCACTATCTGTGTTTTGCCTTCCTGAGAGGAGCAGAGAAGCAGGCACATGTGTCTCCCTGAATTACTTTTAAGGAAAGGCGGTGGGAGTGATTCTATTCTTGCAGGCGAAAACAAAGTCAATTCTGATTTCATAAGACAACTCTCTTACTCGCCGTGTATTTCTAATTCTCTTTGTTTCACTATTTTTCACCTCTCTCTTCATTCTGATTTCCCTCTTGTTTCTGACCAGGTGGTGGGTCCTCCGGCCGCGGGGGCTTTTCGGGAACGCCCCTCCAAACCAACCACCTTTCGCAAGTTCTATGAGCGTGGAGAGTTTCCAATGGCACTGGAGCATGATGCCAAAGGAAACCACATTGCATGGAAGGTAGGGGCGCTGCGCTTTGGTAAGGATTGACTAAGGACTGTTTAAACATGGTATTGACAAGATTGTCCTGTTTGTCAATACTGTTGTCAATTATTTGCTGTCAGGGGAGCACTATTTGAACAATTTAAGCACATGTTCTGAGATCATGATGCAAGTGCACTCACAACGTGTCCAGATCCACTTACTTTAGCGGTGGAGAAGAATGTTGCTCTGACAGGCACATGGTTTAAGAGAGTTATTCCTTATAATTAGTCATGGTTGTGTTTATGGCAAAACATGCAATAAACCACTCAGAGTGCCATCTCCCACTACCTTTAAAAGCCAGGTGTGTTTGGAGCCTTGGTGGATTGCTATTCTAAGGGCGGTTTTGCCAGGTGGTGATACAGAATGCAGATGGTTAGTGCCACCTGCATGTGTATAATTTGCCAAAGTCATTGTAGATTTGCCAGTTTCCTGTTGCACTTGACTTTTTGGGGGGCCATCTTCATAAATGTACAAATTATTCCAGATGTTCGACTTTTTTCACATCTTATAGCATCGTTAAAACTTGTTAGCTGTGTTCACTTGTTGCTGTAACAGTATCATTGAGAGTAAATGTGCTTGTCTGATGCATGGTGGGCATTGTTGGATTAGTATTAATTATTTCATGGAATATTTTGCAAGAATAATATTAATAATTATGATAACAATAAAAACACAAAGCATTTTGATTTTGGAAGTGTTTTCCTATGTCAGTGGCTGAAGTGTTTCGGGCCAACTTAGTGTGTATTACATGTGTGTGTATTTCAACACACATGCCTGCACGGAACCATTAGGCTCCTGACTGCCACAGTGTTTGTGGGAAGGACGCATCATTCTAATCACTCTATTGCTTTATTTCAGCCCCCACTGTGCTGCCAGCTATTCCATAACTTCACACCCACTGTGCAGCAACCAGTCTTAATGACATTTATTCATAGTAAGCAATGATAAATGAATAAAACAAATTATGCCTCTTTCCTACCTTTTTCCAACTTCAAAGAGAGAGGGAAGGCTGGATGGGTGAGCGAGCTCCTCGGTAGTTAGCTGTCTGTCTCCAGGTGAAAACACTGTAAAAGCATCTCTCTTTTGTATGAATTATTTATGTAAAATGTTCAAATGAATCTTTGCGTTTGCAAGAAAATAATGGATTTCCTTTGTGCTCTGCCCATGAAAAAAGCACTCAGCAAACAGGATCTGGTGTATGAAATTGTTGCTGTCATATCCAGTGTGGCTGTTATGCTTATTGATTTCCCCCCAATACTCATACGCACGCTCTAGTCAATTTTAAAATGCTTGGCAAAAGTCAGCTGTGGCTCTTAAGATTTGCTCTTTGATTGCGAACAAGTATTCTGGAGTGTTTTCTATGAAGCATTAATTAATGAGCTACATATTTATTTGTTCCATTTTGTCCCTTTTTCTTAAATTTAGTCTTCCTCAGCATTTGTTTAAAACAACCCAGGTAGAGATGCTCGGCACTGGGTACACTCCTCTTTGGTGCAGTTGTATATGTGGGTGTAATGTAACAGAGAGTGTAACCATGATTGGAGTAAGTGGAGAGGGGTTGCTGCGTGTTTGCACTGAGCTGCCCTCAGGGCACATGGTTCAAGACGGCAGCTCAGGATCAATCCCAGTCTGAGAGCTCAGGCCCCTGGCAAATAAAAAGTCTGGGGAAAGTAAGAAAGAGAGAGAGAGAGAGAGAGAGAGAGAGTTTCTCTCGGAAAGAAAAATAAATGGTGTGTTGATTTATTTTGTGGGCTGAGTACTCAAGCATACAGCGTATTAGTGTGCCCACATGTGTGTATGTGATGCATGTGCAGTTTGACCGACTGCATTGATGAGTGTGTGTGTGTGTTCAGGTCAGGGGGTTCGGCTTCCCTCCTACAAAGATGCTGTGTGCCCATGTTTACCTCTGTGCAGCAGCAAACAGCCGATGCATCTCACCTCTCAAATTGACCATGAAATAAACAAACAGGCTGAATATTCAACCAAACAAGTCTGTCCAATCAATATCCGCACCTCCTCTGTACAGGTGCACATTGCTCCTTTCTGCCTCTTTCCACTGACATGGTCACTCCCCCTCCGAGCAGCAGGGAGCAGCAGCAGCAGTCTTTCTCTGAACTGGATTCATCCTGTGCTGCATGTTTTTAACATGTCCCCTCTCATACCATAGTAACGCCAAGATTTTTTCCGGTGATATGTCCGTCACACCTCTGAGGAAACTTTGCATCACTATTGGATGTTGTCAGGGATGTGTCTGTCGTATTTGTACCATCTCTGCTTAGAATACTGAACACACACAGAGTGCACTGAGAGCACTGGAGGAGGGCTGGGTGGTATAGCCTAAAATCTATCTGACAGTAACAGTATATATTATGGTATAGTCTGTCGTCGGACATGATTTGCAGATTATCGTCTTATGCTTGTTTAACAATGTGCATGGAATGGAAATTACACAGGTCTTTTCTACCTCCTCCTTTTCATTGTGCGCGTCTTTTTCAGCCGTTTCTTCATTTCTCAACAAAGCAGCGTGGGTTTGCATGTTTTCCAGACAAATCTCTGATGCAGGCTGATGACAATGACGAGGCAAATCTTCGTCTTCGTTCTGACAGAAGAGACATGGGTTCATGCATTGCTGCCTCTCTCTGGTGTAGTTACGTCATTGCCAGTTAAGAGCTGTCAGGGTGTTTCACTGGTGAACAATGTACTATTACTTTCTATAGGCTACTGTTTATACCCTCAACCCCTATTTAAAAAAAACCAAAACAACATACTTATTTTCAGCTGATTTTGTTGAGTACAAGTGGGCTGTGATAGACACCTTTATTATTAACACATTTAACAGAACCGCTACACCAACAAACTCCTGAAAAATGTCAGCCCGTCTCCTTGGCCTGTTAAATGCTTTCTTGAACATTTCCTCAGTAAATAAAAGTCAACACCATTTCACGCTGGGAGTTGGCTTGAACACAACTTGCAAAGTGTGTCGTGGATTCTCAGAAGGTGTTAACCAGATCATTTAACACTTAGCAGTTTAAATAAATTAAATCCAAAAGATTGCATATTGGGGTTTTATTTTATTTTAATTTAATTTTAAATAGAATATTATGATTTATTCTCTTCCTTTCTTACGAAATCACATTTCTAGTGAGCTTTACTTGTTATTGCACTCCATGGTTACAGTATACCCAAGCTGTGTGTTTGAGTTGTTTGACCATAGACAGGATCCCCCCCCCCCACACACACACACACACACACAAGCAGTGTCATCGGACCCATGTGTAAACTTAGACAATGTATGGAGAGCCGGAGAAGATGGCGGGGCCTGCTCGGTTTGGCTCGATTCAGTTAGCAGTGCCCAGCGCGAATGATGGAGACACAGAGAGGAGCAGTAAAGTACAGACAGAGCCGGTAAAAACTGTAAAAAACTAAACTTTGAATGGTCCAAACATGTATGAAAAGACCCAAACAACAACAACACTGTAAGTGGACTGAGTGGAGATGTGGGTGGCTCCCTGGGTGTCTGCCCCAGGCTGGTGGCGATGTGCCCGGGCTGTACCCCGCTTAGTTTTCAGTCAGGAAACACCCTGATGGAAGATATTATAGAACAAGGAGAACATTTAGAAAATGTGTGGGGTCCAACCGATAAAGAATTATGAGCCTGTGGACAAACAACCTAGTGAGTATGTGAGTGTGTTTGCGAGGGGTTTAATATCGGGTGTTTGGGTCTGTATGTTCTGGGGAAATGCAAGTGAACTAAATGTCAAGGGCAAGTTGAAAAAGGGAAGGTTGTATCTGAAAGGTAATTTGGCTCTCCAGAGGTAAAGGCCTCAGCTGTAATGGCGCGCTCAGGTAAAAGCTTTACATGTATGGGGAACATGTGCGGCAGACAGATAAGAGAGAGAGAGAGAGACAAGTGAGTTCCTATCCTCTGCGTGTATTTGTGTGCCTGTGTGTTTGTGTGCTTGCACGTGTCTGTGTGCAAGGGTGTACATATGTTTGTGTGAGTATTTGGCCCCTGCCACAAAGTAGAAGCCAAAGGCCTGGAACACAACTGAAATCTACAATGAACCCGAGTGCCAAAAGAGAGAGAGAGGGAAAGAGTGGGACAGAGAAAGTTCGAGAAAGAGAGTCGAGGGAGAGAGAGAGAGAGAGAGAGAGGTCCACAGGGACTCAGCAATCAGGAGACATGGCAGCCGCTTGGCTCTCACTTATAATGGATGAGTTGAGGTCTTCCTGCATTCCCTGTGGGGCTTGGTTAGTCTCTCCCATCTCTACCCTCTGCTGTGCTCTGCAGGCTTCCAGCCAGGCATCATGGTACACAGACACGCACACACACATACACACAAACGACCTCACATGTACTATACACTGGTTAAACAGCCTTGTTTATTTTATTCCATTGATCGCCTATCTGCTTTTATCTTGTCCCTGATCTGCTGTTCAGCTCTGTGTCCTGTATGCTCCAGGTTGTTGTTCTGTCCTCTTATAAATCCTGCCTGTCTGTTTCTGCAGGCTTCCCCCCTTTCTCCTGGCTCATGTACTTTATCTATTCCCCCTTGTCCTTTTACGGGGTCTGTCTGGGGGCAGAAGGAAAAAGCCATTTCATAAAAATATCAATGCAAACCTGATTTCTGCTACACCCTCCGCCGCCACCCCCAGCCTCAGTCGGCATGAGGGGAGCAAAGATGGGGAGGGGGGGGGGGCAATCAATTAATCTGATCAAGCGCTTTAGGAAATGGAGAGCGTAAGCGATCCTAGGGGACGGATATCCATCTCCTTGGGATGATTGAATTACGCGCAGAGTGAGAGTTGGAGAGGAGGGAGGGCTGGAGAAATGAGGTGGTTATGGTGACCGAGGCTGAGGGAGCACATGTGCTTGAGGAACACAGTGGGAGTGTGTGCTTGATTCGAGAAAGTGAAAGATCGAGAGACCGAGAATTAAACTGAGCAAGAGCGGAAAGAGTGGGGTGAAGAGAGATGAGGTCATTGCAGAAACGGAAATGAAGATGAGCCTTATTTTTCTCTCCCCCGCATCTAACCATTTACATTTTTGTGTGTCATACCTTATGGTTGATAACCCCTTCTTTTGACAGCTATATTACATGGCACACGGCTACATCATTTTGTTTTGGAGTCAGTTCAGAGCTGAGTGCGATGCAATTTGTCATTTAATTAACAGTAAATTGCCATGCAGTAGGCAAATGGCCCACCAGTATGGAGAACCTTTATGACACAATAAGGGCTGCATTATTGTCTCATATCTAAATTATTATAACATCATAGACACACTGTGTGATTGACAGGAGCTAACTGTAACATTATGCTAATATTCTCTCCTTAGGTTCTATCGAAAAATAGGGGAAGCTTAAAATAACCCAGTATCTCTAAATATTATTTTTAAGAGGAGATACGGTACAATAAACAGCGAAAAGTACAACAGCATGACACTTTCTCAACAGCCCTTTCATTGAAATGCCTCGGTGAGTGAGCTCCTCCATTGTTTTGCAAGCTGCACAATATGGTGCAACATATTGCTCAGAAATGCACAGCTCCTTTCGAATGCCACACTCCTGCAGAAAATGACCTTCTCTTCTACTTGTGTTGAATGCATACCATACCTTCTCTTCTCCTCCGTGTGAATGATTCCTTATCTCTTGTGAGCACTAGAGCTTTGTCAGGGAACCTTTGAATAGACAGAATAAAATGGGGTTAACCATGCGTTTTCTCCAGCTCCCTGGCTGAAAGCTGGATACTCCGGGGGGATAGTTCTGTGTCATAAGGAAAAAGATGAAACACAATAAGAGGAGAGAATATGAACAAGCCCCCCTGGGCTTTCCCTGAGAGGAGCGAGAGGAGGGAGAGAAGGGGTTTAGATTAGAGAGGTGGAAAAAGCACCGGGCCGTCCCGCCGAAAATGAGAGATGAGAACGAGAAAGAGTAGGAGTAGAGAAAAGGAGGTGGAGGGAAAAGGCGTTCAACAAACAACACTGGCTAACCATCAAGGCCTGTACGGGCTGCCTCCCTGGAGGGAGAGAATTGTCGAATGACTGCTGGGAGAAAGCCTGATGAGTTGCACCACTGCCATGCTGCTGGTGTGACTGCAGGAAAGGAGGGACTGTTGGAACGCAGGCATCCAGCAGAGAGAGCTTGTCTGCAGATCTTGAGCTGCTGCACCGCCTGCTGCCCTCAGCCATTATTCATAGCAGACGAACTCTACATGAAACTGATGATGGTTGTTTAGCCCGTGGGCCTTCCACTCTTGCTGTTGTATGAGACGGTTGCAAAAATGGATTTTTGGAGAAAATGGGGGATAACTGCAGAAGCTTTTATTGCTGAAGAAGGCTTACAGTGTGACTCCGAAACTGTTTACCTCTTTAGTTCTGTGGAAGGGTAAGGAAGAAAGTGACCTAACTCGTATAGGGGCTCGATAGAGTTACAGCCGTATAAATTCACATTTCTTTTATGATCCCAATTACCAGGATTGGCGTTCATTTCCTGTGAAGCGATCACCCGTTGCTGTGACAGGCAACTGACCACTTCTCTTGATCATCTCTCCTCAATACAACGTGTCACAGCTTATATTGACACTTTTATTGACACATGCAAAATGAGTTTCTCACTCTGTGCTGTGATCTGTTATCGTGAGACCCTTTCCCTCTATCCCACTGTTATGTACTCTCTTTATCCCCAAGCTCACACCGTCCCCCATGGACACCCTGTTGATCTCAGCTCCACTACATCCCACCCCAGCGTCCAACGCCAGCTGCAGCCCCCTGCACAGCGGGCTCCCCTGTGCAGAAGGGGACTGAGACAAATGCTCACTCCCTCTCGTAGAGACTCCCGGTAGGCAGATAGGAAAAAATGCTGTGGATTGCTGGGGGTAAAGAAGGGAGAGTCAAGTGATAGATGACATCACGACGAAGAGAGGGGAAGGAGATCGTGGAAGGGGCTACCAAATTAGACAGAGACAGAGGACAAGACAGAGAGGGACATGGCTCGTCTGCCAAGGCCACAAATCATGTCCCTGAATGCAACACCAATGCTGTCACCCCTCCCTCACACAAAATAAGCCAGAGATCTATTGATTGGCACTCGTATTCGCTAGCGGGCTCCAGCTCAAAATGGAGCCTTTAATTAACTTAATGGACCAGCTGCAGCTGTGTGCGAGCCAATGAGGGAGGAATAGAAATAGAGGGAGCGAGTGAGCCAGCAAAGACAATAAGTGGGGTTAACTGCAGACTGCTTTTATTATCAGTCAGGTTGGACAGGAAAGACACAGAGAGGACGAAGGAGGTTAGATTGAGTGGGCAGTGTCTTCTCAGCATCTTCTGTTCCCTGCATCCTGTGCCCAGCTTACCTCCTGGTAAGGTGAGCTGCATCATGCACATGTGGGTCTGACTGTCATTGTGATGTCTGCAACCCTGGAGGCTCCACTACACCCCCGACATGCGCCCGACAGCCGGACCCCCTTTTTCCTGCACGCTGCTGCCCACTCTCCTCCACCTTCCTCTCCCCTCCCCTGCACACCATTCTCATTCCTGTCCACTCATCCATTCTGTCAAAGGTTAATTGGTTTGGAAATGATTTGATTCATTCTGGACGTTAATGCTGTTATCATGCTTTTGTTGGAGGAAAAAAGAGAGAAAGAAAAACTACCCCCCACACATGCACTTAAGCCTAATTTAAAATAAAGAGGAAAATGAAAAAAAAAAAAAGAAAATCCAATTTAATCTTTTTTATTTTTTCTTACTCAGGCTCAGACTTGTCCCCACAAGTCTTTTCCTTTAAATTATGGCAGGATTTCATTACCTTGAAAGCTTTTCTGTCCCCTCCCTCGGCTCCCCTCCCTGTCTCCAATACTTTGAATGGATCAGGACTAATGTCTTTCTTGTAACCTCAAGGTCGGAATATTTGGATCCGTGGAAGCGCTCAAGGGTTTCAGTGATTAATGCACTGTACAAAGTACCTTGGAATAATGCGGTGGCTGATGGCTACGCAGAGTGATCAGTTGTGCTCCTCCGCACACACACACACACACACACACACACACGCACGCACAAATATGCAGACACACGATTACGTCTGGTGGAGATCGTTGGAGGTAGAGGTGCCCCCCGTCAGTGCCCTTGATGTGGATCGTGGAAGGTATTCATATTCAAATCGGGTTACCTAGAGAACCTCTTTTAATTCTTCCAGACAGTCCTTTCCCAAGGAGCTTTGTGCATTTCTCTCTTCACATCTTACATCTTTTCTTACCTGGGCTTTGTTGGACACAACCAGGCCATCACTTCCCTATGAGCTGGTAATAGGATGACTGAGTTTCATCGGTGCACATCATTCTCAGTGGAGCGTCTGAATAAAAAAAGTCCAATTTCGACCCCTGTTCTTCAACAACAATTTCACTGTTCATTTACCTATTAGTATGCCACGTCAAATAATTAATTAGATCGCGCCTAAATGTCAAAGGGAGATAGTTTTCCCGACTGTAGTATCTACAATAAAACAGCCACTGCTCGATTGCTACCGTGGTCTTGATGTTTTTTGCTGACACAGCTGCGATGTCTGATAAAAATGTGATTTTCTCCGTTGCGGCGGGCCACCTTGCAGAGGTCCTCAAAGCGGCTGCTGCTGTGCACACCATCCACGCCCTATTGATCAGAGACACAGAGGCCTCTGTATTGAAGTTGTTTGCAGAGCTGCAGATGCTATCTTCACTTTTGTTAATTATTTACATTCGGTTCCACAAATCTGATCAATACTTAATTGAGCCAGTGGGAGCTGGAGACAGGAAAAAGGACAACTTTGTGTGGAACTGAGAGACAAAGTCTTCAGTGTTGCAGTATAAAGGGTTTTTATTGTCCTCCATGCTCTTACATATAATGTAAATATAGAATAATATAATGTGTGTGTTAGCTGGTTTGAAGACAAAAGCTTTGAACAGCATCATTCTCGTCTCTTGTCTTCACTCTCTTAATGGCAGCAATAATTCTAAATGGCAACATTTTAAGGGAGTGGAGGACTCATGGCCATTCACTTGATTGAAGCACCACTTAACGTGGCAGGTGGCTGACTAGAATACACTTGTAGTGTTTGTCTCTGGTGGGCTGTTGGGAAAGAGAGACCACTGAAGTCCAGGGAGCTGTATTTATCAAAGCGCGCACACAAAGAAATCTGGGTTCACAAGCTGCCTGTACAAGGTAGTTGCTATTAATGAAGCATGTGTACACACACACACACACATGCCTGAGAGAAGTGAACCATAATAAATCATCATCTGTTCTACATCTAGTTGTACATAAACAGGCTCATCTCCAAATACACATTCAATCATTCCCGTGTAATTCACATACGTCTACAGCTTGACGTAAAGGAACATGTGCTAATAATGTGTAATGGGCCCGTGTCTACTTTAACTGAAGGCTCGAACATGTTGCCTTAAGTACAAAAAGAGAAGTCTGTTTCAAACCATGTAAACGTCACTGCCCACACACTTCCATGCTTCCTTCACGTTGGCATGATGTTAGGCATTACATCCACTAGAGGGGACCGCATGCAGAGTCATCAGTTTTTGACAACAATGGATACGTCGATAGTGAAGGAGGTTGGGATAATGTATGTGTTAACAAAAAAGGCCAAAGTTAGAATTAGTCCCTGTGCCTGTTGTTTTCTTACCAACTCACAAAGTCTGAAATTGTGTCCTTGTATCCAATGATGGTCTCGCTTGACCATTGGCTACACTGCCCCCCCTCGATTTCGTGTGGTACTGCTCCCTTTTATCTGTATTATAAGACTGCATTTTGTTTGATTACTCTAATATACCCTAAATGGTTGCTTGTAGGAAAACAATAAGCAAGAACCACAAAAAAAACTTGGCAGACAGTGATGATAAGCTAAATAAAGATCAGCTAAATGTTTCGCACGTGGCGTTTCCAAAGAGGGCAAAACAAGCATAGGGGCAGTTGACTAATGCTGTGAACTCTGTTACACCTATAATAACTGGGAATAAAAAACAGCATGACAAATTGCAGCAAACTGAAAAGGGTTGCAGAGTACTTCAGTGTCATCCATAAATAATAAAATAGCTGCAATTATTAGTATCTCTGAAACACATCATCCCCAATGAGGACACCGAGACGGCAACTCTTTTGACCACAGATGAGACTTTACCAACTACGTGAACACACAGTTTGAAGTTTGTGCAATTAACAGTTGCAGCACAGCACAACATTTACCCAACAGTCTGTTAAATTAAAAACTATGATACCAAAACACTTTGAACGTTTTTAATTAGTACAGATTTAACAAAACTTTATGTCATTAACAGATTGTCCAATTTGATGTCTGCAGAAAAATTTGGCCTAAGGTATAATAGTTAGTTCCCAGTAATGTTGCAATTTGTAGAAAGAGGTAAATCTTCCTCACCATATCGTGTTTAGAAAAAGAAAAGTATTGATTGGCCAATATGAGCCTTTCACAGACATATTAGTATTGTAGTTTATATTTGCTAATATGTGCCGATATGAACACTTTTTTTTTATGTAAAAGAAAATTCTTTGAAACTGTAATATATCAAGCCTCAATTACATTTATTTATCATAAGGGTTTATAACATCTAAGGAATCACTTCCAACTTTTTAAAATAGTTACTGTTTATTTTCCAATATATCAGTATAAGAAATGTTTTACTCCCCAACATCGATATCAGCATTTTCCCACCAAAATCCATATTGGTCAGGCTCAAATAGATACACAAAATCTGTTGGCACACACAAACCTATCAGGCTTTCACTTTCCAGACAAGGAAAGCAGAGGAGTGAAGAAGCTTAAGTATTGGAGTCCGTATTTATTTGTGTGAATATGTGCATGTGTGTCTCTCTTAGTGACTGACAGCAGCTGATTAAGGTATGCAGTAGCAGCTCCACTTTAGTAATCTGTCCCGCCACGCCTCGGGGGACGGACCGCACTCGCCTGGATCTCGGCGTTAATGCTGCGGGGCCCTCGATGCATTATGAGGAGAAATTCATCTCATTGTTTCTGTTCCCATTTACCGGTTTGAGCTGCAAGTTTGCCATTGTTAACTGACAGACGTGTCAATGACTAATCTGTTTGGGTGTTCGACCACCACACCTTGTATTGGCTTTGGCGTTCCCTTATCTCACTTCTGTTTTCAGCCTGTCACTGATAAGAGAGAAAGGAGGGAGGGGGTGTATGCATGTGTGGAGCTGGGGGAAATGAGAAAAATGGAAAGGAAAAGAATGGTAGTAAAAAAAATTATATAGTGAGCGTTAGAGCAAAAGAGAGAGAGAGAGAGAGAGACGGAAATAGAGAAAGAAATAGGGCATGATTAAAGAGAGAGGTCTCTGAGGTGACACTCTTCCCCCGTTTCCCCTGTTTTGTGTTAGGTAGTTTGTTGAACACGCTGCGTTGTCATTGCCCTATTTCATGGGAGCAGATAAACAGCACCTTAGTTTTTTTTCTCATCTTCTTGGGCCATATAAAGAGAAAATACAACATATTCATTCATCCTTTTTTGCATCTTTAGGATAGTCGTATTTGTTTTGGTGTGTGTGTGTGTGTGTGTGTGTGTGTGTGTGTGTGTGTGTGTGTGTGTGTGTGTGTGTGTGTGTGTGTGTGTGTGTGTGTGTGTGTGTGTGTGTGTGTGTGTGTGTGTGTGTGTGTGTGTGTGTGTGTGTGTGTGTGTGTAAAAAGTGCACACACGCACAGGCACAAGTCCCTATTTGTCAGTGTCAGGGGGAAGATACAGTAATTTGAGTTCAGATTGATGAGCGACAGCAGCGGTGAGCAGCGTGGTGTCGTGACTCCGACTTCAACTCCGTTTTGACTCGACCCAGCAGTATTGCTAAATCTGCCCCGTTACATGACGGGCGCTCTGGCTCACCTCGCCTCGCTGAGACAACCTCTGGCCACAATCTGGGTGTCTTTGTCAGCTCAGAGCAGCTGGGCCCCCGGAATTGCTGAGGTGGTGGATTTTCCTCTCCTCCCTCACTCCATCTCTACCCCCTCCCTTCTTCATCTTCTTCCAAACACCCACAAATCAGCATTTTCCCCCCTAACTTTGCTGTCACCCATTCACACATCCATGGACCAGAGGCTTTCTCAGCACCAGGGGACTGTCGTCTGAAGACAGGAAAAAAACCTGCTAGATCACATTCTTACTGGCAATTAGCAGCATACAGACACTGTCCCACTCTGTGCCTTAACAAAGACAAATGTAAGAGGAAAAAGAGAGTGAAGGAAAAAGTATCACAAAAAGAGTAAAGGAATGATGAGAATAAAAAAGAGAAACACAAGGGCTCGATTAAGTGGTCTTTTAAATGCACGAGTGGATAACAATTCAGCGTTTCTTTGGTCTCGGGAGGACCTGTCTCAATTACCCGAGGCACAGTGACTCTGGCTTCCTCAGCCAAAGGCTACAGGAGTCAGGGTGCCCTGCAAGGCCAGGCAGGAGAAGCTGGGGGAGCAAAGGCCTCTGTGTGTGTGTGTGTGTGTGTGTGTGTGTGTGTGTGTGTGTGTGTGTGTGTGTGTGTGTGTGTGTGTGTGTGTGTGTGTGTGTGTGTGTGTGTGTGTGTGTGTGTGTGTGTGTGTGTGTGTGTGTGTGTGTGTGTGTGTGTGTGTTCGTTAGAGAGAGAGAGATGTGCGATGTGGATGCCCTGTGAAGTTAAATGGAGCGTGCCGGTTTCCCAATGAGCCAGTGTTAGCTGTCCGAGTGACACACAGTGACCTCCCACTAGGCACATCACTTTCTCATCTGTGCTGTCAGGGAATGGCAGTTAACCCCAGTCTGCCCTGAACCTTGGCCTTCACTAAACCAATACATGTCTTCAATAAAGGCCCGGCATGGAGAATGCACGCCACCATATGTAGGCCTACCTCTGTTGTTACCCTGCCGTGTAAAGACAGAATTAAATCAGCCTGTGACCAGGAAAGCCTCGCTGTTGTTATGAGCTACAAGTCAACGGTGGGAGTCTGGCGGTTGGAAATGACATAATTTTTCCTGGTACAATACAGTTGGCTTGCTGCTTCCCGACACGGGGTAATGGAACCAGCCTCTGTGCTGTATATTACCCTTTCCCTCGACAAACGCACAAACATGCCACAAACTACACTGTTGTGGAAGCTATCAGCGCAGTGTCATCATCACCATTACCCTCATGTATCCGGCATTCCCCTTCACATGACATCCCATTAGCAATTCAACACACTGCTACTCGACACCTACTGGCCTCTCTGGAATACATGTCAGCGTAAGAGCACCGGGCTTTACAATTACTGGAGCCCTTTTTCAAACCAGGCCCTTCACCCACTCCATACCCACTTCCACTCCGTGTGTGCATTCATTCCGAAGGTCTGCCACATTTAGCACCATCCCAAACCAAATAGCAGGGAGTGGAATTGGGTAATAAAATCCTCCAACTGCGAGTCTCTATCGATGCTGACCATGTGCGATGCCTTTTGTTGTGTTTGTCATGGAACACGCTCTGTGCCAATGGAAGTTCTGTGAGACTTTGAACATTTACTTGTCAAGGAGATTTAATTATACAGACGTGTACAACTTAAACGTTACATAACGTCTACGATCAAATAGAAGCTTATGAAGATTAGAGTTAAAAACAAGAAGATGTCTGCAACGAAAAAAAAAAAAAGAAATACCACCAAAGAAGCCTGAGAGTAATTGCATTTTCTCCATAGGCTTAGGCCTACTGTGGAGTGAATGTAATGAGTCTGCCACCTCGCTGCCCACACTGTTATTTATGTAGCCTATTATTAGTGCTGTGTATTATATGATGATACGATACCAGTGTTCATGAAAAGTTACGACAGCTGTTGTTTGTGCAGCAAAGAGGGAAGTTCATTTGGTGCTGTATGTATATCCCACACCCGAATGAGCAGTGCTTCATTCAGTTAGTCTGAATACAAACAGAGTTACAATCTGTGACAGAGTGGGAGTGGGGAGGGTCCAGCGTCATAAACCCCTCCTTCATATTTACTTTTAATATAAGACCAACATATATATATATATACCCCATAAACGTTGCATATTGGTTAGTATCTACTTTAAACAAAAATGTGGTGTTTCCTTGAAATGAGAGAGTATGCTTATTTGAATAATTTGAAATGCCATTGTTATTCATTCACTGAATTTCCATCTGACTGCTTTCTTTGGACTAGTGTCCCCAGCCAACTGGTGTATTTGCCCCAGTGCGCAGATGGGCCAAGAGAGGTCAATGCTGGTTAGTCCCGACAAGAGAAAAAAAATCCTCCACAATTACATAACTCTGCTCCTTTCTAATTGTTTGTCTGTCTGTTGGTCACACTGTCTCTTTGTCCTTCTGTCATTCTGTTTGTCCAAGGCTTTTCTTTGTCAAAGCAAGAAGCATTTGAAACTGGTGGTCAGCTTCTCATGCAAATTTGTTCTCAGTAAGGGATTTGTTTTTTATGACCTCATGAACTTTTGTCTAGCATCATTAATTATTTCCCTTTGACCTATGGCAAATATCACACAGATGAAACCTTGTATTTCCATGAAATACAATGTGGATATTCAGGGTCCCTGAAGGATTCATTTCGATGATACTAAACGTTTCTTTTGATGAGATTCATGTTATAATCCAACAAGCAAATGCACAATCCTTACACGTTGAATAATGCACAATGCAATGGGCTAATTGCCAAGACTCTCTAGCATCAAAGAATAAGTAAAATGGGCCATAAGTAAATTACTGAATACTGAAAAAGTTTGTTATGAGGAGCAATAAACACACCATCAAAGTCTTTTATTCAATCAATTGTTTTTTATATAATTCATCCAAAGAAACACATAGAACAAACAAAAACACTTACACAAAACATACAAAATAATAATCATCATCCCCATTTCTTGGACCCCGGCCGCTGAGCATCACTGCAAAAGGTCCTTGAGGTTGATTAAAAGTGAAAACCAAGCCTCCATAGCTGATTCCTTCACTCCACGGACTAACGGCGTTAAACTTCAAACTTTAAGTTTTCTTTTTCTCAACAATTGTTTTTATTGCTGTATCTTGTGCTAGGAAAGAAGGTGTTATTGTGGGGCCAGAGCCCTCACTGATAGACATGTCACCTTTCACTTTCAATCACTGCGAAACAACTGAAATCATTTGTCATTCTTTCTGGGCCAGTGAGTGAAATATGACTCATAGGCCTCAAAAATGTTGGAATTGAAAAAGCACATCGGAACGCGGTCCCTTCGTCTCAAATCTCCTCCTTCTTCCCTCTATACTGTCAGTCGAACAGAAGAAATGGCTTCCATTTAGACACTCCTAACGGTCTCTCTAATGGTTCTTTGTGATTGAAGTTATTTATGGCAAGATTCATTTTAATCTGTCAAACTGGGAATGGGGGGGGGTGGTCTTTCCAAGGACCATTACAAAAGGCTGTACCTTACAGGATGCTCCTCCACTTATAAAGGAGGGGGAAAAAAGAAAAGGCCAGTGATGATTTAGCTCATTGCCATTAAGTTGGGGTCTGAATTTCAGTACGGCTGGCAGAGCTTGGCTTTAGGTGTGAAAATGTCAATAGCCAAGAGTGCCGCTTCTCCCTTGTCAGCTCTGACGGAAGACCAACAACCAGCCAGGCTGCCATTTGTCTTCCTGAGTGAGTTTTCTAATAATCGTAATGGCTGTGGCAATAAATTACCCCCGGCCCGTCATAGAGAACATAGTGGAGCATTTAAATCTAACAAAGAGCCCGCACTCCCCCGCCCTATTTTTCCCAGATTTTATTTTTAAAACTTACTAACTCCCTCATTCCCCTAAGGAGCACTTCAAGCTCATATTGAATAGGCAAACCCAGAGCTCCAGTATATCACTTCCTAACTGGACAGAAAATCATTGGCTCTCCTTTCTCCAACGCTGGAATACAATATTGCCATTTCCATGACCATCTTTTTATGTAAACTGGTATCATACTATGTTACCAGTTAACTGTTTGAGTTATGCAGCAATGTCCTAACTGCGCCGGTCACCTGTCTGGTGGACTCCCACGATAGTAAAATAACAAATTAAGGGGGATAGCTGATTGGATTGAGATGCCATTTTACCCTTGACCCCGTCATCATGCACCCTCTCAAAGCCAGTGTTTTTCCATCGCGCTCTCGGGGAGTTGACTGCAGTCCCTCTGTGAGATGAGCGTGCTCAGTAATTGGAGCAGCGGGAGGCGATTTGTTCCCGTCCTTTCCTTCAGTAGCAGCAGTTTGCCAGTGGGCAGCCCACGGAGCAATGCCATTTGGCCATTTGTCAGACAGGGTGCAATTTCCCGGTCATCTGTGTCCATCCATAACTCAAGGTAAGGAAAAAAAAATGGTGAATGATGGAGAGTTTAATATGGCTCCTCATACTGTAGGAGCTCACTCCTGTTAGCGACAAGCCAGACTCATACACTCTCACCCTCGTGGCAAATACCGCAGCACGGTGCTCATAGTCTTCAAACGCTCACTATTTACAAGTGACGCATTTGGGGCTCTGCTGACTTTGTGGTGTACGTATATACACCACAAAGGGTGGGGGGCGTGTCGGTGTTGAAGTGACAGCTGCCTAACATGAAAAATTAGTTCCTTAAGCAAAAGGTGAGAGATTCCAGTCATTTTTGCCTTGAGCCGTAACCTCTTGTTACCATAGCTCCCTGAGACAACATGCACAGTTTGCTTAGGCTTCTGTTTCCATTTCCTCCAGTGACCGTCCTGCAAGAAGGGCACAGAAAAATCCAATCCAAAGGCTAGATAAAACAATTCAGTTTTAAAAAACAGGCCTTCTTCGGTTCCCCATGTATCCAGAGCCTTTTCTTGAACTGCAATTTAAAACAAAGGAATCCAACTCACTGTAGCAGTAAAGACTGTTTTTAGCGAGAAACCCCGGAGTGTGCAGCTGTGCAGCATGATAAGCATTTAAACTCCACTCCCAGAACTTGGCCGATCGCACACGTCCATCTATGCTTTTACCAAATCCAATTATTTTTTTCAATCCGCACGTGCACCTGATACCAACCCCCCCCCATCAGACCAGTGCAACAGGGACAGAAGAGTTCCAAAGACGAGCGGTGGGTGGTATGAGCATTTCTCCTCTGAATGTGAGGGAAGACGAGCTGTGTTATTTGTGATCACAAATTGATGTCTTTTGTAGCCGTGGTTCGGTGTGATCTGTGGGCCTGGAGAGGCAGGCGCCATGCGAGGCGAGGCAGCTGCTCTGCCTTTCTGTCTTCCCCGCAGTAAAGCGTTTGCTTTCAAAGGAGCCAAATGTATCTCCTTTCAGCTGGGCTAAATAGACTCACTGTTGTTCATTTTCAGATAAGATGGGACAGGTGTTAGGTTGTCAGATTTGCTTTTTACACAAACATCTACTATTCTCCTTCGGAGTAGAATTCATATAAATGGATTTATTTATGTGTATTTTCTGTCTTACTCTGGGGTGCCCCCTAATTTAGGAGGTACTCTTCTTTTAATTAATTTTCATCTTTTATTCGAGTCAGAACACATTCAGAACACGCTCTGAGTGAGTAGTCTGGTACTATTGTGTCTCAAGGCTATGAAACAATCTTTTTCCATTAGAATTGAGAGCTCGATTTGTTGGACGGAGCATAGCTGCCTCAATAAAAAAAAACAGTTACAGATAAGAGATGCTTTAGATGTATATAACTTTTAATTACTATTATTGTTTTTTCCCCCTTTTCTTTGTTTGTTACTAGAATATCTTAAACCATATAAAGGAGATTTGCACGGAGGTTTGTTGAAAGGTTGTTGAATGGGATTTTTTTTTTTTCACTCATTGGTCAGACTGTGCACCTATAAACAAAAAGAGTTGTTGAGCAGAAATGAGTTACAATGGTAGAAGGACACCCTCGACTGAATGACCACAGAACTAGGGCAGTAATCAGTGCCTTTACAGTCTTGCAGCACTTGGTTATAAATGCTTGAATGTGTCTAGAACTTGAACAAATGTCTGTACAGTCATAAAGATTTATTCAAACACTGATTTTATAAAAGATGGTGATAGGACAAGTATTCAGAAGAAACTTATTATATAATTTTTAATGAAATCATAGCCAGTTCAAGAGTGAAAATGGGAGAGAGAATTGGTAACATCTGCTGCAAAGGTCCAGGTGGCAACCAAACCTGCAGCCGCTGGAGGAGGACTCAAGCCCCCCCCCGTGAGAGTTGCTTGATTTGTTGCAGAACAGTATCGTTGCTACATAGTTGCTTCATGTTCCATCTATCCATCCATCCATCACATTGGGCAAGAGGTTGGGTGGACCCTGCACAGGTTGCGTGTTACGGGGCCAACATACAGAGACTAGAAACCATTCACACTCACCTTCACACCGACTGTACGGACTGACGTCTCCAATTAACCCTCAAGCCCTGTGGGAAGGACTGTGGGAAGGAGCCAGAGTACCCGGAGAAAATTGGAGAATTTGCAAACGCCACACAGAAAGACCTCCGCCAAACCTGGAACCAAATCTGAACCAAGAACCTTTTTTGCCATGAGACGACAGTGGTAACCACTGCACCACTGTGCCTAACCTGCAAAGGCGGATGTGAGCCTTGTGTTAAAGTACACTACCAATAAGGG
Source organism: Hippoglossus stenolepis (assembly GCF_022539355.2). NCBI lineage: Eukaryota > Metazoa > Chordata > Actinopteri > Pleuronectiformes > Pleuronectidae > Hippoglossus > Hippoglossus stenolepis. The sequence continues at coordinate 9,998,899 of NC_061492.1, forward strand.
TGAGGGACTCGGAGAGAGCACATCTGTGGAGGGGGCCAGGGTCTGAACGGAAAGATAGTCCCTGCCGCTACCGGAGCTATAACGATGCACTGTGTGCGACCCTGAGATGAGATTGATCAATAAGTCACTGCAATGAAGTGGCACATCGATTACACCAATGACAGGGCATTTACAGGTTTAATCTGTATAATGAGTATAACCTTTTTCTTTCAGCCACCAGCTCTCTGCCTGGTATGGACATGTCCAAGGCCAGCAGCGACCAGAGAGGGGGGAGTGGGGGAAAGATAACGTGTGTGTGTGTGTGTGTGTGTGTGTGTGTGTGTGTGTGTGTGTGTGTGTGTGTGTGTGTGTGTGTGTGTGTGTGTGTGTGTGTGTGTGTGTGTGTGTGTGTGTGTGTGTGTGTGTGTGTGTGTGTGTGTGTGTGTGTGTGTGTGTGTGTGTGTTGTGGGGGAAGGACATGAAATAATGCAGAAAACATTGGGAGCGTAAAAGTGGAAGTGGAGGGAAGAGAAGAGAGTGGTTTCTGTGACACCTGGGCTTGTGTTTGTGTCACAGCTGTAGGTAAGATAGCGGTGCAGGGGAGAGGATCATCATTTTTTTTTTTGTATGCAGTGTACAGAGAGGCCACCAATGATTAATGTGTGTCATGGGTAACTCGCGGCTCTGCACTCTCTTTAGCATTTGCAGTGTGTCCTCCTCCTCTCGCCTTCACGATCCTTCCTGAACATGAACAGCTTCTTCTGCTCTTTTCCTGGGAAACAGCTTCCTCTCTCTCTCTCGCTGCCGCTCCTCTCGTGTTCCTGTTTGGGCCCAAAGCGAAAGATGTTTCCCACATTAATTACTTAGGATTAATTCCTTCCTGTCATAAAGTAACTGACATGCGCCCCTTTATTCCCCACTTTACATATCCATGCTACATCTCGCTCATCATAGTTTTTTTTTCTCTTCTGTTTTGCATCATGACACAAATGCCAATTAACATGAATGACATGAACGCCAATTAACCTCTATGCTTATCACTGAAAAGCAGGCTTGTTGTGGAGTCTTAGGGGCTGAATGTCCTTTTACAAACAGCGTATTCACTTGTGGAATGAATGCGCATTAAGCCGTTTTTTTTTTTCTTTTTTCACACAGCTGACTCGGATAAACATTCCACACCAGAGATGGTGTAAAGTGATAGATTTCTACAAGTGTTCAGCAACTTTCTTTCAATAGATATTACCCCGATGACAGGAAGTCTGTGGGAACAGAATTTTTGTGTCGATCAACCAACTTGTTTTTTTGTTTTTTTTCTCTTGTAGATTTAACCGCTTTTATTTTTACTTATGTCAACAAAACTCCATCCAAAATCATAAATTTATTCAAAGACAGATTATAAGTGATGTAGTTTTCACTGTGTGCTGATGTATTTTAATAAATAGTTCCTCAGTTCTGGTGTTTTCTAGATTTCTCTTCATTTTTTCCTCTGCCTGCTAGATAGTTTATGAACATGGGGAAATGCAGTTTAATGAAGGAAACCGCACTGTTTTTCGAAAGTCTTGGAACAGATCAAGGTGATGGAGTGTAATTTTTTGCTGTGTATTTGCATCTGAAGTTTGGTTTTAAATTTCATTTCAAGTGGTATTAAAAAGTCTTAGATTTAACCTTAGCCACCTTGATATATAGAGACGAAACCAATCAGGGAAGATGCAGCTTAATTTTAGATTTTGTTTATAGGCTACTGTTATTATGAAATAGTCACCTTAATGACATACTTAATTGTGCATGTCAGTGATTTCGGTTTATAGTCAACAATTCAAACTAAGTACCATCTCTGTGTTATGAGGCACTTGCAGCACGGCAATAAATCTCTGACTTTGACTGTGTAAGACATGTATTTGATGAATTGTGGCTTGTTTCTTGATTTGGTTTGTCTTGAGTGATTTGTCCTGAGTGTAAGACAATGTTAGATACTGTTTAAACATTTATTTTGGTGCAGACAAAAATCCCCAGAAAGTTAGAGAAGCTCGTCTTTGCTCTCGCTGTTCCCAAATGTTTGAAAAAAATACAATAGGATGAATTTAAGATATTTTAAAATATGTATAAGCTCAGGGACGAAGCCCGATAAGATGAAAAACCTTAAATGTCAGACCACCCATATAAATCCAACTTATCCAAAAACGACTGTCACAGAAGGCAAGGCGATTATAATGATTGTTTTATTATTATTGTAATTTATAATAATGATATCAAAAAAACTGAAACCACACTGGAGTTTTCCTTGAAACGATTAGGCCTCTAAGAGACTGTCTGCTAGAGAAGTCACTACATTGTAAATGTTCTTCCCTGTGGATGGCTGCTGCAAAATGTCTCTGGGGTACAAAGTGCTCTGAGCGTGTTGTCAAGGGAATATTACTGCAGTGTTATGATGTGTTTTTATTCTGTCAGCCTCATCCCCAAGGGCAGGAGCCCCGCTCACAACTGTGCTGCCTGCTGGTTCACTTCACCAGAAATGCTTCGACATAGACGCCGCATAGACACGTAGACACAGACAAGAACGAGCACGGACGCGCACACACACACACACACACACACACACATTCATACCTTTTGTGAGGGCGCTCGTTAACATAATGCATTCCTGAGCCCCCTTCCCTAACCTTAAGTTTCACTCCTAAATGCTTTACCCCAGCCACACCCTTAATCTAATTCTAACCTTAACCCATTTGCTTTAATGTCCTCACTCCGTAAGGTCTATAACTCAAATCGGTCCTAGCAAAGCTAAAAGCCCACACACACACACACACACACACACACACACACACACACACACACACACACACACACACACACACACACACACACACACAGTATATCACCTTCAGAAAGTTGACTGCTCGCAGCCGCAGCCAAGTTAAATGCTGCTTTGCCAGTCCATCTCTGCGTCCCCTCCCCTCCGCTGCTCTCCTCCCCTCTCCTCATCTCTTTGACTCCCAAGGACAAGGAGACCCACTGTACAATGGGACATCATTTATCACCGCAGGAACAATTACTGGAGACATTTCATTGTCAGAAAATTTCAAGCCAATTCTCCCCCATCTCTCTCTCTCTCTCTTTATCTTGCTCCTCCTGCTCTCTCTCTCCCTCTGACTTTCTCGTATGCCCTCCTGCCATCCCCGCCTCCTTCTCCCTTATACTCTGCCTCTTTGCATGGCTCCCAATGAGCTCTGTTGCAGGTCAGACTCCCATTAGCCCGAGCCCATCACGATAGATTACAGCACAGAGGCAGCGGTATTATATCTCATCTCCCGGCCCAGACAGACTTTTCTCCCTCTGTTTCTCACAATGGGATCCTGGTTTTTCCTGAGGAAAGGAAGGGAAAATTGCCTCTGATACTGTATCTTCAGCTCTGAGCTTTAATGAAGCCTTTCAACATGGTTTGGTGTGAAGGGGATGAAGAGAGTTAGTTGTCTAATCTCTCTGTTTGATCACACATGCAGGCCTAGCCTCAGCACCAGCACCGCACAGCAGGGCCGAGCCGAGTGGGAGGGATTCAAACGCCATCCACAAATCAGATGCGTAATGTGTTGTTAATGTTACCTGGGATTTTCTTCTCCTGTGTATGACTTGACGCTGAAAGTCTTTACAGTAAAATGGAAGGAATGAAACTACTGTACTGTACATTACATCATCGCGTCCCCTAAACTTTTCAACTCCCTGAATATGTCTGGAAAAATGTATCGTAACATTTTCTGGAGTTGGCCTTTTCATATATTTTCTGGGTCCGATGTGGTAACAACAACAGGAAAATCTCCAGAACATTCAGGCGAGGGGTGGTACCTGGCGGCCTATAAAGAAGCACATGTTTTTGTTTACAGCACATCGACACCAGCATCTGCCTTTATCACCAAAAGCTCTTGAAACCTTGTTGTCTTTCCAAGTTGACACCTTTTTTGAGATCTTCTACATGTATGGCCCCTCTTGTCTTCTTCCAGTATCGTGTCCGTTGCGTTGCCAACTCATTTGCTGGGAATTTTCGGGAACATTTTCCTGCTGTATTCGCAAATGTGCTCACTCAAGATTTTTTCCCAACATTTTATTTGGGGGCTGGCAGGAAAAGTTCCAGAAAATGTCCAGAGCAACTGACTGGGACATCTGCGTTCTCTCACATACAGCTCCTGGAATTTCAGGAAAATGTCTGGAGTAAAGTGCATGTGTGAAAACAGCTTTTGTCTGAAAACACGGCTGCATTCAGCCACAGACTGAATGACCTGTGCTTTGCCTCCACTACTTCTTTAACTTCAAAATATGCCATAAATTAAGCAGGAGTTAGGACCCTTAGCGCACACGACAGCGCTCTCTCTCTTCCTCCCTTTATTTTTCATTGGCATGTTGCATTTGTTTGGAAGCAAAATTAGGTTTCGACTCGGCACTTGAAATGCGTGTTCGCAGATAAGCAGATTCAGCCGAGTGTGAAGCAGCACCTCAGGTTGCCTGCATGGCGTCACTGACATCCATCAGTGCAGAATGGAAATGGGCTCTTAGTGTCAAATACGCTGTGATTTATCCACAAGTGCTGATATGATCACTATTAGATCGTTTTAATGACTAATGACATTTGAAAAGTGCTTGGGTCTGGGCTGAGGCATAGTGGGGGAAAAATGACGACTCCCCAGTGCAGTGCCGTGTCCTCCCTGTGGTGAAAGCAGTGGGTGTAAGTCAGTTATGGAATCGTGCATTGAGTGTACAGTGCATGTGTCCGTTGGTGGCACTGAGCATGCTGACAGGAAGATCCCCGGGGCAGTGCCTCAGGGCTGATTGGTGGCTTCTAACACATTTTTGTCAGTCTCTCTCCGTGCAGACCCACAGCCACATGCTAATCCACAGGTTAACCCCACATACTAATGCACATACAGACACAAACATATGTTCAATCACACACACACATCCATACCGGTTCAAGTGGTTAAATGGTTGCTGTTATCAGTTATCAATTAAACTCTGTTCTATGTGATTCACTCAACGGGAGTGCGATTCAGTGCCGTGGTTCATTTGGACATTGTCTTGGAAACAGCTCTGCGTGTGTTACCGTTCTTCATTTGCAATCTTTGATCATTCTAGACAATTCAAGTTGACGTTTTGTAGATTTAGTCTGTTGTAATTATCTCCGCCGGGGTGGTTATGTTGTCACTGCTGTTTGTCGATCTGTTAGCAGGATTACGCAAATAGTAATGAACCGATTTTATTGATACTTGGAGGAAGGGTTGGGTATATAGACCATGGGAGAACCCATTAACTTTTGGATTTGCTGAAAGAGGCTTATCCAGGATTTTTTTTTTTTTGCTGTCTTGAATTTAAGGTTTAATTTAATGTTCATTTAAATCTGTTAACAGGTGAAATTTGGCATAGTTCCTAATAATGACCATGGATTTTGTAATTGGGTACATATATGTATCTGATCTCAATACATGTACGGTATATGCAGTATAAAGTCTCTGATAGGGTGCTGGTGGACAGAGCCTCCACAACACACACACATTGCAGTGCAGTAAGTGTTACTTCACAGTGTGTAATTTGGCAATTTAATTCACATCTGGATTATAATGTTATGGGCATATTTTTCAAAACCTGTAATGAACCTAAATGTATGTAATTGTCGGTAATTTGATCTGATCTTTTTTTGTTCTGTTTACTTTGTGTGTTTTTGTGTGCCCTCCTCCTTCCTGATGTTTTAACAAGACTTTAACAAGAAGTGGCGTCCATTATTTTGCAAACTACTTGAATGTCAAATCACTTTTAGCTGCGTCCTACTTCTCATGAGAAATGACTGGTTGGCAGTGAAGGTGTGCTGAGAGAGGAGAGGAGGGACAGGAGAATAACTGGAGAGGCCCAAAATGGTGAGGTCACAGAATGTAACGTGTGAAACAGTCGGCAGATAGTGAAAGAAATGTTATGTATCTGCCGCCACGGACTGCTTTTTGGTTTTTGTAAAGTGTCACTTAGCTTTAAGAGCCACAGCTGGTTTCAGCAGTAGCCAGACACCCCGGGGAACGCAGAGACCCTCCTGTGGGCCTGTCTCTGTAATAACTCTGTGCTGACGTGGGTTAAAAAGGGCCAGAGAGATAGAGGGAGTTATATATCTGGCATGCCTATACAAGTGAGTGGAGATAGAAGTGACCGTCTGTCTGGGGTCTGCACTGAATGCTGAGCAGAAAATGACAGAAAATAAAATTGAGTGCAGGCCATTACATTGAACACTGTCTGTACTTCTTCTAGCATACAGCCCACAGTAGTTAAACCTAAGTGGAGATTTCCAGGAGCACTCAGTGGTACTACCGTAACCTTTAGGCAGATTTAATACCAAAGATGCCAGACAGTGGAGGCTTTGTTGCGGCAATGTCTTCCTAGTAGCTCTTTTAATTCCCATCTTAGACACTGAATCCGAGAATAGACGCAAACCACAGACAATCCATACAGACTTAATATCACTGAGAGGGCTAGAACAATGATTTAGAACCATGCTCTACATAATCAACTTTGCATATTTGATGTGAGGCGCTTTCCAGAGTGGGCAGGCTTTCAAATGTAAATTTTGCCTGCAAACTTAAATCATTTAGTGCATTTTACTTGAAGCGTATCTTTGACAACAATAAATCACAAGGTTGCTGCATCCATTAGCAAATTGGCTCTGCAGTGGATGGAAGAATAAAAGGGGGGAGCGAGGCAGAGCGAGGGTGTGTGCGGCAGCGGTCCTTTATAATCAACAGTAACAGTTTCAGAGCCGCGGTAGCCAGACACTGCGGCACACGGACATCCATAAACCTCTGGTCACATGCATCACAACAATAGGCCCATTGATTGGCTGGCCCGGACAGTGGGTGGGAGGCACTGGCTCTAAGTGATGCATGCCACAATCAGCTTTGAAGAGCCTCTGTTCTGTTCTGTGGCTGTGTCGTACTCGCAGCCCCCTCTGTGTGTCCATGAGACGCCCGCGACAGATCCTTCAATGGCCTTCCTTCATGCCTCACAGTGTGCAGCCGGCACACACTCGCTGTCTGCCCGCACTGCCTGTCTGCCCATCTCACCCCCATTCTGTCAGTCTCTCTATCTCTCACCCAAACACACATGCAGTTACTTGCAGTTCCGTGTGGGGACATTATCACTGACATATTAAATTCCTGGAGACTTACTCTAACCACAACCACTACTTGTCTAACCCTTACTCTAACCACTGACCCAAGAATCAACTTTTCTCCCATTGAAGAAAGTTTTTGTCCACAAGCCATTCCCTTTCCGATGGACGGATATTTGTCCCCGAAGGTAGCCTATGACACATGCGAGCCGCACATACGCATGTACACGCACACACTGGCTTTACCTTTTGTCTTTGCTTTCATTTGGAGAGTTTTATTGTATTTGGATAAGTGCAGGCTACACTGTGTCCACTCTTTTCGGAGACATGTATTTGACAGAATAGCCGGTGCTTTCATGAGCACAAAGAGGGAGACAAGAGGAGCAGAAATGGGGCCAATTAGAGGCCTGGAGCTACCGTGGTGTTCTGATACTGTTGGTCTGGGCCTGAGCACGACGTATGTGTGTGTGAGTATGCAAACATGTGTGCACGCATGTGGATGGTCTGCACTTTATATACGAGAGGTGATTAGTATAAAAATAAAACCCAGGAAATCCATTATTTCTGTTTTGTTGTCCATGCGATACTGGAATCTGGCTGAAATATGAATTATGGAAATGACTGTAGGGTTTTTTTTTAGCCCAAAGGCTTCGCTTCAGAAGCCTTCTTTCCTCCAGTGATCAGACACAATACCAAAAAGTGGGTACAAGGGGATGAGTTTCTTTTTTCTGTCTTTCTCAATCTGTATTTGACTCTGTGTCTTTATGCCCAAAAGGGAACTTAAAAATGAGATACGAGTGCAGTAGTTCTAAGTCTTTGTTTTATGTCGAAAGTCACTGTGGTAAGACGTACGAATGCAGAGGAAATGTAAGAAAACAGTATAGAAAATCATATAGTGAGATTTTTTACACACTCAGATGTGCAGTCAAATCGGACTGGCAGACCGTGCATATGCTTATGATCAAAGTCTGCAGATCAAACACCTCGACTGGCAGAAAAGTGACCTAACCTAAGGCTTCAGGAAATGTAGCATAAACCTCGCAATTATTCATCTGCGATGAAAAAGGAAACTTCTAACATCTCGTCGGAGAATTGTTAGAGGGTTTGAACAGTATTTGTCGTTGCAGTTGCCGGTGTGCTGTTACGGCTCTTTGTTGACTCGTTCCTGCGTCCTCCCCTGAATTCACATACTACATATCTTTACGGCCCTAACCACATCCCTGCTAATTAACAGGACAATAAACATGCTGGCTCCCATTAACTGTGGCGGCCGCAGCATATTTCCCCAGACAGCCTCTGACTGGTAGATAGGGGCTCTCTCTCTGCTGCACAATATGTTAATCAGCCTCCTTCATCTCAAGCTCTCCATCTTCCCTCTCTGTCTTCAAAGTCAAGTAGAAGACCCTCTTCCCTGTCGTCCCCAGGCCCTGCCCTATCTCCATCTGCAGGTAGCTTAATCTGTCTTCACTGGAGAGCTTTGCCACATTACTGGGGTACTCACCGACCAATTACGATCCATTTCAGGTAGCAGGCTCGTCAGGTTGGTGTCACTAAGGAAATATGCCCACGTCCTTTTGACCTTTTGGTTGTCCTGATGCATCAAGTGCTAAGGCAAACAAGAGAAGTGGTGGGCTTAGGGTGACTAACGTGTCATTATCAACCAGGGAAGTGGAACAGTGTAGTCAGCCTTAAAATGTGTGCTGGAAGTGCACCGGTGTGTGGCACAGCTCTGGAAACACTTTGGGCTTTATGTGGCGTGGAACCTCTTTATTTTGGAGGGTAGCGTATGGCGGTAATCCGACCTGCAGATAATAAGATGCCATATCATAAATCCTCTCAGAAAACTTAGGCAGTTAGGCGCATATTTGCTCATTCCATCAGGACATGCACTGTTTGCTGCTCAGAGGGGATTGTCTCCATTCTCTTCCTTTGCTCTGTAAACAGAGATTGTCCCTTAGAGAGTGAGAGTCGGGAGCATTATCATAAACAACTGTCAAATTTTGTCTTTGCATTGTTAAGTAGAGAGAAAAACGAGGACCATGATTTAATTAAGGCAAGACTGAGGGCACAGGAGAAATGAAAAAATAAATAAATAAAACGAACACAAAAAAAAGAATTGGAGTTAATAAAGTAGCATGAATGAGTATGTGTGTGTTGTTATTGCTTGGCCAGTTGCAGAATAAATGTTATACCTTTGGGCGGTTCGAACAGCGGTGGGCAATGTGTGTGTGTGGGCCCAGCTACTGGTCTGAGACAGGCAGTAGTTAGGCATGCCAATCTGGTGGCCTCTTTCAGCCTGCAAGTCTGCCCACATCTTCAGGGCTCCCCGCTAGCCCCCTCTGCTTTGCAGTGCTCTGGCAGGAGAGCTAATTAAAACAGAGCTAAATTAGCAACCCATTCACAGGCTAGTCTGCCGCGACTCCCTCCTCCCTGGCTTTTTGTCTCTGCACTTCAGTGCACACAAACACACACACACACATGCACATGCACATGCGCACACACACACACACACACACGTACAGAATCACGCCTTCCTCTGCCCATCGCCCTATATCTCACTGAGGCGGCCTACTGAGGGAACATGTGTTTACCTTAAGGGGTTTCATGGCAATTACACTCCTGTGCTCTCTCTGCCTGTTTTATTTTCCATTTATGTGTTTATTTAATTGGCATTCAGTGTGCTGTAATTCTATTAGTTTCCTGAAAAGGTCAGGGTCATAGGGGACTGGCTTCTGACAGACTCACTTGTGAAACACGCACCACTCACACCGCTCCATACATACACAGAGATAATTAAAAAGGGCCACGGTAGAACTTATTTCACAACCTTTTAGAAAGACAATTAAAAAACCGGAAAAACCCAGCAGTACTCACAAGGCCTCTGTACTTTAATCAATTTTTTTAAATGTAGTTTGAATAAATGTTGGTTCTTACTGTCTACACAGCACAGACAATCTCAGCTCATTTTTATTCATGATTTCTTTATCAAACAGTAACATGGTTGAATTAAAGATTATTAAACATCATTACATAACTGAGTGCTTGGGCACTTGCAAAGTTTTAGATAATTATTTGTCTTTAAAAGAACACCAGCCGTTTTAGAAGCCAATGTTTCTTTTTACTTAGTCACTGATTTATTCTGAGATAATGACAAATGTAACAGGCGGGTAATAATATTTGACTGATACACGTGCAAAGTCTTGAGTTGTCGCCAGTTAGCCCCCCCCCCCGAGCTTGTATGCAGTGAGACACCTTTCTGCTGTCAGGTCATCGTCCAAATTACCCAGGAATTTTGAAGTATTTAAATTTTAAAGTCCCATAAAGTGCCCTACATGCCCCCGGCTGCATTTGGCTGTTAATAATGAATGGAGAAGAACAGGTCAGCATATGTAATAGGAACTTGGCTGGAGACGTGGCGTAGGCTGTCTGGGCGTTTCAGACCATCCGTCAGCATGTCTGCTGACCCTGATGAACAGTTATTGAAATTATGCGAGATGAGCTACAGACACTTGACGGAGGGAAGGCTTGACAAACCGGCAGCGTGTTTGTGTTGCTCATTCTGTAAGCTTTAGCATAAACGCCTTAGCTTAAGATTCATATCATTGACACTTATATATGATATAGTATGAAACAATTACAATTTTTAATGTCTAAAAACAACTAGACCTATGTGATATATCTTGTTAACTTGTGTACTTACATTATTCAATAAAAAGCCAGAGAAATCCCCAATTTTATTCAAGGCACCAAGATTTTAGTACCTTATTAATTGCCTCATATCCGCTTTATTTGTGTCTTTTCCCAACTCTGCTGTAACTTCCGATCCTAACGACGCATGACGAGTAAAAATAAAACAGCAAGTTAGTTAGCCAGTTGTTTTTTTCCTGCCACTGTTTGTATTAGTTACTTGTAATGGATCACAACATATTAATTGCCATTTGCTGCGTAACGTGACTAAACTTTAATACATTACTTCACATGTAAATAACATTTGTAGATTTTCATCGGCAATGCTGGTGAAGACAACAACTCCCATGATCCCACGCTGCTTCACGACGTCATCAAACTAGGTCTTTTGTTATTGTTTTGATTGAGAGACCCCTAGTGGCCAAAGTCACATATTCTGTGGTTAAGGTACGATAGAAAATGGTATCATTGTCACAAGTGGTTTAATCTGCAGGTGCACTGCAGGCACTTTATTTTTAACAGTTCATGGTTCAATTATATTCCTCAGAACATGTGAATAATACTAACTAATGCTTTGATAGCTAATGGATCAATGGGTGTATCATTTTTTCATTGAACTCAGCGATGCAGGGTATTTCACTTTACCCGATCACAGTGATATTATGCATTTAAAAAGACACATATTAAACTTGTTTTTTTCCCCCGCCATCATCCACCTCTCTCTCTGCGGCTGGTGCTGATTATGGTTAATTATGTTGATGAATGGTAGTGCTGAGGGTACTCCATCAGCAAATCATGATCTGTTCTCTCGCTCTCCTTTCACTTGATCACAGCTAAGCTGAGTTTGCAGGATGGTGCATCATGTGGCAATGCAGCTCAAATACTCACACACGTCAGAGTTGACCTTAGACTCTTTCTACACAGGTCTCTGCTGAACGCTGACTACAAACAGTCTTTGTATCCGTTAGACGGGATGTGTTGGCAGTTGAATTTAAAAACTGGAAGTGCATAAAAGCCCATCTGTGTGTGTGTGTGTGTGTGCCTCTTTATTTACCAAGCTGCCCTGCACGTTGGTAAGAGCTACAATTTAGACTTCGACTGCGAAAACGACCGTCTGACCACTAATGTGGCAGTGCCAGTGTTCCTTCTTTAAGTTGTTTGATGCTGCAGTCACACACACTAATTTTAGTAATGGCACCACATCCGCCCCTACTTTAATTTGAGTTTTTTTTGTAGCACAGGCTTTGCCATAAAATCTATATTAATTTAACCACCTGTAGTAAACACTTGGTCTTGTTCCTATTTTAGGACAACGGAGATAGTTTGCAGTGTGTTATTTTTTCATTTCTTCTAGCAATAATAGCAGTTTTCTTGTTGTGAAATGTTAACTATATATCTAACTGCAAGCTGCACATACTTGCATTTAATTATACTAATCTGATATTCCCTATTTATAAGGATGTATAGTCATAGCTACCAATTATTAATCATCCTTTATTAATTACCCTTAGTTTTTTTCTTTCTAACTAACTACATGTATGTTTTTAGCGGACACACACAGGGTGAATAAATTGCATTCAAGCCGTGATGCTATTTTCGAGTGGACTGGGTCCTCCTCTGACGCGGCTCTCGAATGTGCACTCTTAACATTCAAGCTAGGATTATGCCCCCATCCCCGGCCCGCCTCTCATTTAATTGGCTTAGATGAATATCTAAAGAGCTAAAGCTTGGTTTAAGCCATGCAATTAGTATAGTGCTGTTATTGAATTTTCACGAAAGCCATGGATGCAGATTGTGTGACGTAAACAACATTTAAATCATAGTCCAAATGCGATGGATACTTTGCGTACTGTAAAATGTTTATTTATAGAAAGGATTGCGCAATAAAAAGAGGGAGTCGCTGTAGAGAAAATTGCCCGAAATTCAATATGCTGTGCAATTATCATGTGTAATAGCCTGTAAAATCCTAATATCTATTCAGCCACTTGGAAAGGCACAAGAAATGGCCTGACCACTTAGCCCACTTTTCTCTGGCCCCTTCCTGGACATGACAGACGGCCCTGTCTGGAGAGCAGAGAGAAATAATATAAGCCATATTTCATTCAAAGGCCCCCCCTCCATGTATCCTCATTCTCTCCGTTGAACTGACTTTCTCTCCTTTCCCTTATCTTTCTGATTTCTCCCGAGCCATATTGGTGATTACCAATGGTGAATCAGCAGTGAGGTAACAGACTGCATCCTGGAGGCAAAATCCACTCGAAAGAGAATGTTGTCTTGTTCTCCTCCTGCTCAGTCCTATTTATTTCAAGGGAGTCGTCTGACAGTGAGTTTTTGGACATGTGGAGCATAACTTGAAATTGCCCAGTGTGCAAAGTGGAGTACATGACTCTGAAAAGACAGAAAAAGTGGTTCTGTCATGACAAAGCATTTGCTGCATTGTAGCATTGCACAGTATATTCACATTTTTTTGACTTTATGATAACTAATAAACTGCGATCACCATAATCCCAGATTCCTTTACAAAACCATTAACTGGCTCATAAATCCTGCTCCTTCTGTCCTGTTCGCCATTTTGAATACTGACTGTGGAAATGTTTTTTTATCTGTTTTAAGCAAAACATTGTTGACATCAGAACTTATATTGTACCAATTACTACTGTTATTCCAAATATTTTCAATTCCCAACTGAATTTTAAAACACATGTCAATGATATCATTAAATCCGACTTCTACTTATCAGTTCCATCTATCCCTGATCTAGAAAAGCTCATACATCCTGTCTGGACTATAGAACTATATAACTTCTTTTGTAGGAAAGCATTTTTAACATATGATATGATTTTACCACTGATTATTATTTTCATTATAACAACTGGCAGAGCTTAAACATGCTGGTTACACAGCTGTTCCTGGTTTCTCTCTCCGCTCTTTTCTACCATAAAGCCTTTTCCTGAGTTTTACAATTTTATTTATTCTTTTATTTTATTTATACTGGCTCTGTTGTAAATCTACCAGAAAGCATTTATTGATTTTAGCTGGGCTGTTTATTAATTTTATTATCTGCCCATTTTATTGATTTGTTGTCTTAGCTTATTGTGAAGCACTTAGTGACTGGGGTTTGAAGTGCTGTATAAATGACGTTTATTATTATTATGGCAGCACATACAGTTTATTTTGGTTTATTGTCAGAAAAAAGAAAAAAAAAATCCCAATAATTACGACCACGATTAAAGAAGAACACGAAGTGATGCGCAGAGCTGCAGTCAGGAATGGTGAAATCTCTCTCCTGCATATAAGAAAATGAGAGAAGGATATAGAGACTGAACGTATGGATGGTGCGGCGGCAATTCATTGGGTTTGACGTGCACCTTTCTCATGCTACTTTCTCTCCTTTTGATCGTAAAGGAAAACTCCCCCCCCTCTTCCTCTACCCATCACTTGTCTCTTGGAAACATCAGAGACAGTGTAACTTGCGGGCCTGAGTCTGTGCGATCTCCGGTGCGTGCACGTCTGTTGCATATGCTTGTGTATGAGCTCACGTGCGCATGATTGTGCAGCAGCAGCAGGCAGCACCAAGGCTAAGCAGTTTACACCTAGAGTTTTTGCAATAAACCTGTCAGGAGCGTACCCATCTTCATCTCCTGGCTGTTCACTTCGTCATCTGACAGTGCCTGTCAAATCTCTCCTCAGGATTTCCTGGCGAAAACCCCCCCCCCCAGACATCTTTTGCACCAACAACGGCAACAAAACAACAACAAGAGTAGCAGCAGCAGTATCAGACAAAAGTAACTGGTTTCTTTTTGGCCTGGCTTGTGAACACAGAAAGTCGCACAGCATTACAAATTGATCGTACGTCTTTGCAATGCAATAAATAATCATAAAAAGCAATATCTAAATCACTACTTATTTGCTGTGCTGCCATCAGCCGTATCCAGTCACCTCCTTACGCTCACTGCCCTCCTGTATCCTCCAACTAACCTTCCTGCCTGTGTATGAGATGCTGACTAGACTTCTGCTGTTTATCTGCCTCAAATCTTTCCTCCTGGGGCAAACCAGTGATTGCCTGCTACCAGTTATGAAGGGAGGGACTATTTCCTTATTTGCTATCCTCTCCACTTTGAGCCCAACCACCACCGCTGCCATCATCTTCCCAATGTGTCACATCTGAAAAGAGCAGGGAGCACTTGCCACCTCCGCTGGAAGATTTCCCCGTTCTGTGGCACCCTGATAAGCTCTGACTTACTTCCTCCGTGTGCAGGCACATGGCTTGTGTTGCCTTTTGTAATTACATCTGCTCCGCTGCACTGTTTCTGCTCCCCTCACTCTCTCCCTCTTCCAAATGGAAAGTAGATTTGTGGGTGTGTGCATGCGTGCGCACGCGTGTGCATGAGTGGGTGAGTTTTTTTGTCTGGCACACACACACACACAAGCATGAACAAACATGATCCCTGGACACCGTCTTTGGGCACCGGATATTTTTCTTACATCCAGGCAAACAACATTAGATGGAAGGAAGGAAGTACATGTATCCTTGTATATTCTTTCCATGCATTGTAATGCCACCCACCACCTGCTGTAATGGATCCCCTTCCATGACACACACTCTTCATGCTGATGGGTTCAGACTGCAGCATTTGTTTATCCATTTTTTCCATTCTAATAGAAAATGGAAATATTGAACAACCTTCACAGACTGATTGTGTGTGTAGACTTCCATTTGTGTGTGTAGAGTGCTGCAAAAATTAAATATGAAGAGACAGAATAAGTGTTATCTTTTTGTTTTCTTTGCCGAACGGGGGATGATTAATGAAAAGATAAAAGATGTTTCTCGTATTGCAAGATCAAGTTATGTTCGCCTGCTTACTTTTGCCTCTCTGGCGTGCTTGGACTATTTGGGCAGGATAGAAACAGTTTGAGTTCTGTAGCAACACTTATATTCTCCCCAGCCACCATTAAGCAAAACACTTAGGTTCAGTATTAGTTCAAACACTCACCTGAGACACTGATCTCAAACTTGGTCTGTGTCACAGACCTGATGGCCGGGGCTGACAGCACTGACACTGCACCTTAAGCCCCGTGTGGATGGGATTTATTTCTCTAGGGAATGCTTGGTAATTTTAATATCGCACATGCACGCTGATGTGTCGTGATTTTCATCCCCAACCAGAGTGCATGTTTATGAGACTTTGCCTCCAAAACCTCAGTTTTAATCACCGTCCCAAATACCTGTTTTTCAGTGCACTTGTTTGTCCATTACTTAAAGAGTAATTTAACAACAAGTTAGAAAGTCAATGCTCCCACTTGCCATCTCTTCTGTAGGTGTGTGCATGCATTAGCTTCAATAATTGTTGTTTACATATTAATGCTACAGATCACAATGTTTCAAATTTTGAGAGGCACATGTCAAAAGAAGACTCCTAGGTAAAGAAGAGCCTTTACCTCGGAGATGATAAAAATGTAAATTCACTCGTAAGTTTTCGGCTGTTTTCTCGTGTGCGGACATTGTCTTCTGGTTTCCGTCCCTTCTGTCCAGCAGCTCCTGCTCATCAAGTTTGGATGTTGATGCTTTCGTCTACTTTCAAATTTTGAGAGGCACCTGCCCTGTCTTTGAACCAGTCAAAATTACATTGTTATGGATCCACCCCTTTGATGGATCTGCCCCAAAATTCTGTCTCGACACATGTCACATCCTTCCAGCAGGTTTTGAGGAAATACGACATATAGTTTTTGCACAATCCTGCTGACAAACCCACTTAAGAATGAGTGAAAACATAACCTCCATGGTGGAGCTATCATGGTAATTACAGAGTAAATGGTCTCAAGTCTGTGTTCCTGTAACCAACAGTGATGTCAAGGTCTTCTGATTTGATCGTTGGGTAGAAAACTACATCACTGACGCAATGAAAGAACTTGACTGTTTTTTAGGTCAACAAAAAACAGATGTGCAGCTGTTTTTAACTCACTCTGTAAGTAACATCTGGATATTGTTTGGGTTTCTTTGTATTTTGTCATCACTATTCAACAACAAGTCTGTTTCAAGATGTAGGAAACTGCCCTTAACCCCTCTAGTTGCCTTCGTGCCAGCATTCAGATTGTCCTCGCTGCCAATAATTTAAACTATGACAGATGTTGCATTGGGATAGAAGCAGTAGGTGTCTTTCAGTAGCTGATCCCAACCTGCTTATTGTTCCATGCTATTTGTTTGCGTCCAGTCTTTTAGCTGATCAAGTTATAACAAAGCATGAATCTTGCAGTAGTAGCACATCTGTTTTTGTGCGTCCATAATCGTGCAGCGCTGCATTGTCTGTGATAATTTAAAAGCTACGATGCCTCCCACTCACAACGGCCCCTGCAAGTAGAGCACATTAGTCACTTCCTCAAAAACTAACCCCCTCTTTTGATTCTGTCCTTTTGTCAAAGGCCTCAAGGGAAAGTGTTGAATCATTGGACTAAAGATGTTATCAATGCTGAGGAAAGACATATTTTCCCCTGCAGGTGCATGATGGAGCTCTGTATGTGTGTTTGTGTGTTGGTGCACAGCCTTGTGGGTAAGGCTTTATTCTTGCCCTCACCTCGCTGTTTGACTCTTGATATTCATCACAACCTTATTTTTTATCGCTGGACCGCCACCTGCACAGCTGCCCTCCGTTCTCAGAGGTTTGATTCCACATCACCCGACAAAGAGCTCTGCCTTGACATCGCTACTGACCCCTGGCAGAGACGGAGGTAAAGTTCTATCATGTGGGCCACAAACCCGCCTGGTCCTCTGTGGATGTGAGGAGGCTTCAGTTCACCATTTATTGACACAAAAAGTATCCCATAGTTTGGAGTGATGCCTTTTTTCTGTCTGTTCAACAGTCTTTCAGAAAGTAGGAATGCCGGTCCTGATGGACCAACTTGTTATAAGTGGCCCTGTCTTCTGTGCCTCTGCTCGCAGCCATATCCACCTCCTGGCTTCCCTGGATTAGGTTTAAATACAACAGCACATCCCCACTCCACTTGTATAATTGGCTTTCATCTTTTTTTTTTGCTCCACTCTCTTCACCTACCTTTTCCCTCTCACCTAAATCAGAGCTGAAAATAGAAGAATGGACTATAATCTGCCTGTGAGGGTGAAGAGACTCAATACAGGCTCATTACTTCTCGCTGCTCTCTTTCGCTGTCTGTCTTTCATTTGCTCTTGTTTCACCCTTTTTCTTGCCCTTCCAACTCAGCTCTCTGTCACTGTCCTCTCTCTATCCATGGAGCTGTGGCTGCTCTGTGAAGTCCAGGCGCTGTTTGATCTGTAGTCCAGAACACAGGATGAGAGTTATCCACTGGCAACAACAAGAACATCCCATTAGGAGCCGTGCAGAGCCTTGAAAAATGCTCTCGCCTCTCGCCACTGATGCTGCTGATTCTCCGTGCTGCTCCTCAGCTCAGGGTCAGCATTACTGTCTCTCTCCGCACACTTGACACCTGAGCTCAAAGTCTGGTTCACTTGTTGAATTTAAAATGTGGAAACGCGCTCCCTGATTTTGAGCCAGTCATGGTTCGGTCACTGTGTCACTGACTGAAATTCTAGTTGGCCGTATTTTTAAGGGGCCTTGATAGAATTGGGAGCTTTGAATTGGTAGGCATCGTTTGATGTGAAAGATATTTTGTTGGACCCTGTAGCTGTGTGCTGTCATGATTTAAAAAAAATAAAAACTGCTTGGGTGAAGTAAAGGTTCAGTCAATATTGGTTTAATTTCCCACTCATTGCTATTGAACCCACTACAATGGACCAATCCAAGCATGTGTTTCCTGTTTTGCATGTGTCTCCATGTCTAGCAACTGACATCAGAAGATTACAAACACTAATACACTAATAGAAACCCTGATACATCCATCCAATCATCCATTATCTATACCGCTTATCCTCTTAAGGGTTACAGGGGAACTGGAGCCAATCCCAGCTGACACTGGGCGAGAGGCGGGGTACACTGAAACAAAGTATTTGGAAATAGAGATGTTATTATTTAATTATGTTTAATCACCATATTGTCACACTAGCAAACTGATGAATAATTATTTATCACCTGCATCAGAAAGGTGAGAGCATGTTTTCAGGATCGAGTGCTGTTAAATTCATTTGAAAGTAAACTTAATGTAGCAAGTGAGAACAAGTGAGAATACTGTTTTAAAAGAGGACGAATTTGTCACTACGTCAGTCTAATGTTTTGCTGTAAAAAAAACTTTAGGTTTTAATAACTCATCCCAGCACAGAATTGTCTGCAAGAGATAATCAACTTGAGTAATTAGAGAGACATTAAAATAAATTACTGCCTAATTATTTTTGCATGTTAATGCACAAATGTGCAATCTAATTGTCCATGTGTCTGCTAACTTATATCTGCTCTTTATTTCCTTTAGTTTTGTTTCCGCCTCGTCTCTTCAGGCACAGAGTGTCACGGCGCGGGGAGGCTGCCGTGTTATCTTAAACAGACCGAGCATTTGTCTTGGGCTCCATTGTTTTGGCTTCATGCACAAAACCAATGGAGCTCATTCATCATGTGCTCATTGAAAATGAGAATATTTGCTTGAACATTTTGTGAGGATTTTTCAGTACAGTGTGAGGCGGAGGAGTGAGATTTATCAAAGCCGTGCAGGCACTACATGCTACAGTCATGGTATTTGCTTGCTGAAGAAGCATTATTCTGTCCCTTTATCGTCCCTGTGCATCTGACATTTACAAATCACACACGCATGCAGACACGCATCTATGCAAGTAATTAATGGGCAAATAGACATGTGGCACACTTGCACACTCACATCCACACAAATACCCACTGTGCTTTCTGTTTCCGTCACAAACAACCAGTGATGGATTGGCCCTTTCCATTTTAAACAGGGAGAAAGCACATGCCCCCGGGGACCCTTATGTGTGGAAGTACTTTGAAGTGTCCACATTTAATTCTTCTGTATGATAAATGAGAGGAGAACTGCAGTCGTAGCCTGTGAGAAAAAGCTCTGCTTGTTCAACGAGGGGAGCGGTAACAAATGTAGCGATAGCTGATAAGCTGACTGTGTCTCTTGCTCGTGCTTGTTGTTCTGGTCCCTGCAGACCCCCACAGCCAGATAACAAATCCATCCTATCAATCAAACCCATCAATGGCTGGCTGCAGATTAGAGACAGTGATTTTGGGGCTGATTGGAGGGGAAATGCTGATTACACCTCTCTCTCTCTCTCTCTCTCTCTCTCTCTCTCTCTCTCTCTCTCTCTCTCTCTCTCCCTCTCTGACTTGATTACACTCTGCCTGTGTGTTGTCAAGCTCGGCTGCTGAGCTGTAATCACTGGAAGCTGAGAGCAAGAGGCCTTGGATCCATACGAGACTCAGATCCAACCGCACCACATAGCCGGAAAGCTGTGACTTTATGACCAGGTCATTTAAAAAGGCCTGTATCTCACACTGTCAGAGCATCCGAGCATGGCCGCCTAACACACGCAGGCCAACACATGTGTGCATGCATGCATACATCACAGTGAGATAAGGAAAAACTCCAGCTATGAAACCTTTAGTCAGACAACTCCTGTCATGTTCACCACCTCCTGCTTCTCTCCACTGCTCTGGCCTACTTCCATCACGGTGGCAGAGGGTCCCGTGCTGGATCTCGCTCGCACACACACACACACACACACACACACACACACACACACACACACACACACACACTGAGCAGCGCACTGAGTGGAGTCCTAATCTGAGCTTTATTTAGCTGCCTCACCTTTATAACTGGAGCACCAGCTCCAGACGGTCTCTTCTCCACCTCAGCTTCTTCTAACATTACATCCCTCTTTCCCCGCACTCCTTCATCAATATGCAGTGGATTTTTTTGCATCCACTGCAGCTGGAGAGGCCTGCTGTATTTTGTCAGTTTGAGTGTACTGTCAAACAACAGAGGAAACTGCATGAATTTACTTGAATATGAAACCATATTCATTGCCAGATATTACAATCACTCTGCTGGCAAGTTTGAAATGTGTTTGGGAAATTAATTGGTTTCCTGCGCTTGCTTGTTTATAGAAAAAAGAATAATTGTGATGGGTTCTCAGTGGGAGCGCAGGAACTAACCGAATTTCTTCTTTGTTCCTCACGTAAACAAGGAAACTGCTGAAACGAAAACTCAATAATGATTGTGATGATGACATTATGAGCAAATGGAGTACATGCATGGAAAAATCCCACAGCGGTGTCGAATTGTCTTTAAACTTAGTTGCTAAATATTCAGGGACATGTGAAGTTTTTTAAGCATCTTGGAACACTAAGTGCTGTGGTTGCTTCTCTTTTACCATGTGATGAAGCGGTCTGGATTCATGGCACAGGCCAGTGGAGATCCGTTTGGGACCCATTTGGACACAATGTTTTAAAGGATTTTCAGGTTTGGGTCGGGTTTGCTCACGTTGGCTTTGCTATCTGCTTGATTTTTTACACTGCACGTGCCTGTAATGGGGACAAACATTGGGCTGGGGTCATGTTGGGACCCCAAAAAACGCATCTATCAGGGTTTTTCTTCATCTCTTCCAACGCTGTCTGCAGGGTCACTCTTTCAATTACCAAGTCATGTTTGTTGCTCTTCTAGCACCGCTCCTGCTTGAAATCCTCAACACTACATTTGGGACTGCGGGCGTGACTGTGTGCAATTTTAATCTCAGTCTGCGTGTGTGTGTGCGTGTGCGTGTGCATGTGTGTGTGTGTGTGTGTGAGGTAGGTGCATGTACGATTCATAACTCTCTGTGTCCCGGTTGTGAACCATCTTCGAAGCCCACAAATTGTCTCATTCAGCGTGTGTTAGGTATCATTTCAATTGACACCATGCTCTCTACCAGTGGTGCTTTGAATTGAGCATACTTGCATGCTTGTTAGATGGAAACAGCTGTCAGGGGAGATAGCGAGAGTGACTCACTCTTCTTTCCCTCACTTATCGTTTGCCTATTCCGGTCTTGCTCCGCTTAACGTGACCTCCAAGAAAGTCAAAATATTCTGCTCTTTTCCTCTTTTATTTTTTTCTCCTCCGTTTTTTTTTTCTCTCTCCGTCATATTCACAGTGAGCGCACACAGCATGGTGACTGATTTCTGCAAATGTCGTGGCCAAAAGTGCACCGTGCACCTGTGGCACAGTAGGAAACAGAGTTGGATTAGGATGAATAAATTATTAGAGTGTGTTGTGTGCAGCGTGCTCATGAAAACTTCTGAGGATTTGAAGAGGTTCTGTCATAAAAGCTTCCCTCAGCATCTTTGCAAATAAATACATTTCACCTTGAATCAACCACAGAGGCTGCTCAGGCTGTTCTGTGCAGTTCAGTTCATTTCATTATGAAAAGAAAATTTTACATCTCAGCGTGTTTGTCAAGAATAACACAATCAAGTCCAGTACTTTTCTGTATTTTCCGCTACCCTTGTGTTAACATTTGTTAACATCTTTTAGAAGAACCAAACACTGAATGTGAAAAACTGTTTAGTAAGATGACTGTACATGCAGTGAGGTGGGATATGACTAACACCAAGTTTGAAAGGTGTCAAGCAGTTTTCAGATATGAAGTCCAAAATGTCTGACAATGTGGATCTGCACATTTTCCAGAGTTTGCCGTTAAAATATGAAGAACGCAGAACACAAAGATTTTCAGACAACTCTGGCAAGAGGTGGCCCAAGGGTATAACAGGCAGGAGGCAGGACATAATGTGTGAATCTGCTGGGGAAGAACACAGTGTTTTTGTTACGAGCACATTGACACCCAATGTTGCCAAAAGCTCTTAAATTGACATCTTCGTCAGTAATGCACCAATTTTTGATTTGTGATTTTCGTATACTGCCAGTTTTGCATCTGTCGTGTGTTAGACACGTCGTCAAAACGCCAACTTGCTATGAATTTTCTTGCTGCATTCTCGTATGGGCTCTATTTTTTGGGAAAAATTATCCAGGGGGCTTGCAGGAAGGTTTCTGAAAATATCCAGAGCAATTACCTCTGACATCTGCATTCTCACATACAGCCTCCAGAAAACCTCCTGTCTTAAGTGCATGTCTGAAAGCAGTTGCACTAACTTCATGACCTCATCATGACATCACTGTCACAGCAGGCAAACATTTAAAGTTAAATCCTCTTAATATCTTTCGTGTCTGGAGCCGAATGACTCGCCTGTGTCTGCGTCCTGTTTGCATGGTTATTATTTCTCAACATGTTTCATCGTTCCTGTTGCCAAGTTGTAACAGAGTCCAAACTGTGCTGTCTGCAGCTGCACAGGATGGAGTTGGAGACGTGTCTTTGGCGTCCGAAAGCTTCATTTTATTGAGATATTAATAAAAGGAATATTGCTGTCCAGAGAGTTCATGATGTAGTCATGGAGATTTGAGCTGTTACTTGGATACTGGACACTTTCTTTACCTTCATTCAAAGGCCTTTGTCTGCACTGTAGATCATGTCTTACTGTACCAGCACACCAGCTGATGCAGAATTGTAATGCATCACCATCACGCATCATTATGTATCGTAAATACATAAAACACAAGTGCCATCGTTAAACTGCAGCACTTAATGTAATTGATCCTCAAATGGAAGGAAGCCAGTCTGAGCGTCAGGAACAACAAAAAGCCTCTGTCAGCATGACCTACATGTACAGAAAGTCTACAACAAAAACTGACTAAATCTGTGTCAATGCTTCTTAATTTGATTATTTACGATGGAGCTTAAATTTCCAAATTTAAAAACTACACATCTTTCACAGTTGGGGCTTTAGAAACAGAGAGAGAGAGAGAGAGAGATGCACGTTTCTGAAGTTGCAGCATGAAGTTAACTTATCGAAAACTCTGGAATTCTGTTATGATATGTAGTGTTATTTGTAGTGCTTGTTGGTTGATGCCCTCCTCCTCCGTCCCCATAACATACAAACGCTTTCAATGCATATCTCGCTTCTGAGCATAAATCTCTTTTTAGACGCACGCCACACTGTCTGCGTGCTCTCCTACGTGAGACCCGCTTTCCTGTTCTGCTCTTTTCTAATGGATTTTCTGCAGAACTAATGGACGGATGTTTGGCCATAGTGACTGTGTAGTGAATGACTCATAGTGTGAGTGGCACCAATAGGAGGCCTGTTCTCCTCTTAAAGCTGGAGAAAATTGACAGCCGCTCATCTGCCAGCTCATCTAAATACAGCAACCTGCGCTTGTGTTAACAGAAAAGCAGAATTCAGGTCAAGTCATTATGGGGTCGTCAAACAGCTGGCATTCAGCCGGTTTCTTACATGATCTATGAGACATGCGCTGTGTGAGACAACGTAGGTTAGATTCCCACATCAGATGACAACATTTGCCGGCATTTTAAAGAGTGAGAACGTAGTTGTAGATTCTTAAAGCTCTGTAACGTGACATATTTTGGACTGAAAAGGAATATGTGGATGAAGTAGTCTGTAGGGATTTGATCTGACAGTTGAGAGATTTGATTGGGTGCTCAGGTGAAGCTTCGCTCCAGCGAATGCAAAAGATGGATGTGACGTAGCGGAGGCCTCTTGACCTCCACCCACACTTCCCTCGTCCACGTTGTTGGATCGGGAGCCGGCGAATGAAGGACAAATGAATAAATTATACCTAAACCGCACTTTTGGAAATGTACACACGGTTTTTACCAACTGACAAAACAGATGACTTCACTTTGCTTACCCCCATGACCAGCAAGCTAAGTGTGGTTTTATATGAAAGGAGGGGTGAGCCAGTTGAGGCGAATCACGTTTGATCAAAGAAACCTCAGAAGCAGGCTTAAGAAAACACACACACACACACATATACAGACACCCATGCAGACTCACAAATGTCTTCTCTCAATCCCTCTGTCACTGTCTCGCTGTGGCTGACCAGGATGTTCGCGTGTTGTCCCCGCGTCTGTGCCGATTTCCTCCGGCTTCCACCCACAGTCCATAGTCATGCAGCTTAGGTTAATTGGCAACTCTAAGTAGGTGCGGATTTAAGTGTGAATGGTTGTTTGTCTCTGTATGTCGGGCCTGTGATGGATTGGCGACATGTCCAGGGTGTCGCCCGACTCTCACCCAATGTCCACTGGGATTGTCTCCAGCTCCCTTGAGACTGTTGAAGGATAAAGGGTTCAGATAATGGATGGATGGACGGATGGACACTGTATCTTATCCAGCTCTATAGGCTCTCTGGGTTTTTTAGATTAGCTATTCTAGCTTTAATGACTCATGTCACCTTGGCAAACCAGCCTCATAGCTTATCACATGTGAGCATGCACAGCGTTTACATCAGGTTACACAAAAGCATTTGTACACACACACATTTATCCTCCCACATGTTTTCAAACACACAAAGACACACACACTATCATCCAGCCATTGTGAAAAGTGGCAGCCTGCTTTTTTCGCTCCTCCTGGTCTCCGGTGCCTGTCAGGGGCCTCTGATACTGTTTTTTAATGAGGAGACTCTCTCCTCGCACTTGCTCCTAGTCAGGTCTGTTGCTGTGTGTCCAGAGGAGACGTGCGGGTCTGTGTCCCAGGGCTAATTGCTGCTACTTGGCTGATAGTCTTTCTGTGCTCCACTCTCATTGACTCCCCGGACTCTGGGGGGATTCCCACAGGCACCCAAAGACAAACAAACCTGGGCGGACAATCGATAACGGATGCAAGAGTTACCGCTCGGCGCAGCTGCTGATTAAGATTCTCTGGGAACGGGTACGTGTGTGTGTGTATATGGGCTATATAAGTGTGTGAAGGTGTTTGCTGATTGCCCCCTCTCCTTCAGAGCTAACTGGAATCTCCAGCCAGTCCCTAAGTGCTTCATGTGATTTTGATAAAGAGCATGAAAGAGTTCAGAGGCATCCTCACATGCAGCAACACCATATTAATATTCCCGGGTAATTATTCCTTGAACTTGTATCAGCGTCACAACACGGTAGGTGAGATTGTGAGATCTGAAATTGTACTGATAGCGATTACCAGCAGATCCCTAATGATTAGAATCGCTTTTATAACCATCTTCCCTTTTACATAATTTGACTTTATTGTGTTGATGACATGTGATATGAGTTATCACATCAGTTAATCATAGAGTTTACTCTTCTACAGCTCAACATAAAAGTGTGATTCTCACTTCAGCCCCATTGTAGTTTTTATTTTGTCTGATATGTTTCTCATATTTAATTAAGGGAGATAAAAATATGTATATTCAGTATAAAGAAATACATGTATTTTATTTTCCAAATGAGAAAGAGGAGCCATTAATAAATCAAGCAAGGTATCTTCCTTGAATGTCAAGTACGTGACTTGCTAGTTTTATTTTTAAACTAGTTTAAGATGTTCACATCAGACTTAATTTAATTGTCTTTCATGCAAAGTTGCAATAGAAGGGACTTGACGTTACATTTCAAATGCAACGATAGAATAAAACAGCAATGAATAAATAAATAAAATAAAGATAAATGTACTGAGACAGTGTTACATTCGTTTTTTGTGGCCAAAGAAAAACGAAAAAAAGCTGCTCCCGACATGACGTGTCTCTGTGTGCCACGGACTATCAAGCAAAGCTGTGCCTCACCCCGTCTGCCCCCCTAGTCCTTCTCTTCCCCTTCTCTCTGGGCTCGTGTTTGCTTTTGTTCTCATCTCCAGCCCGGCTGACTCACAATGATGATCTTGACCAAGCGCAGGGAAAGTTCAAGGTTGATCGGTAAATTGCCTCAAAGCAATCAGCCCTGTCTCTTTGCGCTAACAGTGTGAGCTCTCTGTCTCTGTCTCTGTCGCCGTCTCTCCGTCTCTCCGTCTCTCCTTTTTTTTAGTCTCTCCTTCTCCATCTCTGTGTTTACCAGAGGGGGGCTTGGGTGGGGTGGGTGCATTGCCATTGGCAGCAGGAGGGGGGAAGAGCTGCTTTGAAGTCTTGGCTCTGACCGGCGGCTGAGTGAGGGCTGGGGACTTGAAAGCGTCACTGGCTGGGTGACATTTCAGCACAGACCAGCGTGACCCAGCTGTGTGTGTGTGTGTGTGTGTGTGTGTGTGTGTGTGTGTGTGTGTGTGTGTGTGTGTGTGTGTGTGTGTGTGTGTGTGTGTGTGTGTGTGTGTGTGTGTGTGTGTGTGTGTGTGTGTGTGTGTGTGTGTGTGTGTGTGTGTGTGTGTGTGTGTGTGTGTGTGAGGACAAAAGAGTGTCTCCTCCTCATGGCTTCAGCTGTCCTCGAGGACTGCAGGCTGCTGGGGGCTATTTGCCTTTGCACCAAGGGGATTACCTTTCATTGCATGAAAAACAGAATCACCCCCTCAACCTCGATCCATTCACTCAACAGTGTATTGCCACAGGAATGCAGCACCACAGCTGATGTCCCTGTTATAAATACAGTCAATAACTGGATCCACTACACAGATATTCTACGAAACACGGCCGCGTAACATATTTGGGTGAATTTCAGAACACGCGCACGAGCACACAGGGCTCAAGGACAGCCTCCTGTGGGTCAACTGCTCTTTCCAGCCCAGTGTGTCTGAGTAGCTTTCTTCTGATGGCTTTACACACATGAAAGACTTCACTTTAATGTGTCACACAGAACCCACACGCTCAGCCAAACATCAAAGTCCGCCTGTGGCCTGTAGCCGGCCCAATGTCTTCATCTCCCAGTCGACGGTGTGTGTGTGTGTGTCTGTGTCTGTGTGTCTGTGTGTGTGTGTGAGCGCCTTTCTGTCTGTCCTGTAAACGCTGTAAACAGGTGTTAACATGTCAGCCCACAAGATGCCACATGCCGCTGTGTCATGATCTCCTGAACAGCTGTCCCCCGCCATTGTGTGCGTGTGTGTGTGTGAGGGAATGTTTTGACTGTAAAGGTTATGAATGAGTGCAAGAGGAGCTTTAGCCCTGGATTTTGTGCAAAGCCAAGGTCAAGCAAAGCCAAAAAGCCAAGATTTGAAGGAGACAGCGAGGGATTTCCAAGAAAGCACATGGAGTGGCACCTGGGCGGAGCTGTAGAATCTCATTGGCTTTTCAAGTTTTTTTTTCATCCTGATATGTTTGTAATGTTCAAGTTTTCGTGTCCATTGCGCGTTAGAAACCTCAACAACACGCTAACTTGCTCACTGTGAACCTTTCAGAAATGTAGGAGATATTTACGGACATTTTTCATGGATACTGGCCTGGGAAAGGTCTGGAAAATATCCGGTGAAACTTTCAAGAAATCTTCCAGACTTCAGTGCATTTCTGAAAGCAGCTAAAAAGCCTTCTGCCGCTGCTAGATAATGTCTCCATTAGCAGCTGTATATGTACTGACAAATAGCACAAGAAAGAACCTCTTCCCTCTCTCTTTGTCCGTTTCTCTGGATTAAACAAGCAGCTAAAAATACCTTTTTAATGTTAATGTGAATGTCTGTCCTCAGGTGGAGATTGAAAAACTGGACTACCTTCACTACCTGCCTCTGTTCTTTGACGGCTTATGCGAGACGGCTCATCCGTACGAGTTCTTCGCCCGCCAGGGAGTCCATGACATGCTGGAGCACGGAGGCCCCAAGATCCAGCCTGTCGTTCCCCAGCTCATCATCCCCATCAAGAGTAAGTCTGGGAAGGTGTCTGCACTCAGGGTTTACCAATCACACACATCACGGCTCCTTTCCCAAGTGGCCCTGTGTGTGTGTGTGTGCGCGTGCGCGCGTGTGTGTTGATTGTCATTTAACATTCACTGAAGGAAAAAACGTGTGGTTATCTCAACACTTAAGGAATACGAGGAAAAGAAGAGAGAAACCAGAGATGGAAATTGTGCTTTTGAAATATGCAGCACTGTGATAGTTTTGTTTTTTTCAGTGTGGAAATATGTTGAATAATCCTCCAGAATCATCACTACAATTTTAAACAGTTAAGATACAGCAACTATTTAATTAACGTCGGCAGCAGGATGGCTCTGCTCTCTTCTTCATTTGAATTCATTCTGCAAAGCCCTTCCGTAAGTAAACATTGTTATTTCATGAGTGATTGACAGTCAATTAATCTGCTCAGTTACAGTTTAATTGCCGTCCCCATAAATATCGTTCCATGTCATTATTACATTATTCACTATTTTGATGACAGCATCATTACATTTTGATTTGTGTTTGCTGACAAATCCCGGGACCAGACGGCATTCCCAGTTGCTGATGGTGTAACAAGCTGCATATTTAAATAAATTAGAATAGCACAAACAGGATGGGGGCACACATGTAGTCTAGTTGCCGAAAAACCAGATCTCAACAAAGTATCACAAATATTGACCTTTTTTTTCTTTAAATCAAAAAAGCTAATTGTTATTTAAATACCATTAATCGCATAGCATCTTCCTCTATATCCAAAATGTAATAATACATTTTTGAATAATTACACACAATGGCACTTTCAAAGCACTGAGGCAACGAGAGGAGTGTAACCAAAATAGAACGACATGCTTTGCCAGGAATAGACTCACCTGTCTTACACGCTCGTGCTACAACAGATTCTAACATTACCATACGACCAGTCCTGTGACAAGTCCTAATTTGGTTTCTCAGTCATACTGTTCCTATTATTACATTAAACCCTCAGGGCGAAGCGTCCTTGCCTTCGTGTTTGCCGGAAGAGGGCAGCTCTAAAAGCATGCCTGATAATCTGCCATGAATGCGGTGACGTGCCACATTTAACTGTGTCATCGAGTTGTGCCTCCTTACCTTTTTTCCACACTGACACCGACACACACACTCACACACACACCCGCACAACTTGGCAGATGGAGGTGGGCGGAAAGGTCACATCGCAAGGGGAAGTGTTGGACGACTTCAAAAATAGACATGAGAATTTACGGTAATGCGGATGGGAAAGGTTTCTTGTGCGGTGGACAACAGCAGGATCAAAGTACAGGGAAGTTACAGGATTGCAGAGTTTTTGTGGCTTATGTTGGAAAATGTCTACACACACACACACACACACACACACACACACACACACACACACACACAGGCCTTTGTTTGGCGCAGCTGCCAAGTCGAGTGTCAGTTTCAAAGTGGGAACCTTTAAGTGGCGCCCAGTGAGCCTGAGACAGTGTTCAAGTCATGGACAGTTGGCCAGTCGTGTGTGTGTGTGTGTGTGTGTGTGTGTGTGTGTGTGTGTGTGTGTGTGTGTGTGTGTGTGTGTGTGTGTGTGTGTGTGTGTGTGTGTGTGTGTGTGTGTGTGTGTGTGTGTGTGTGTGTGTGTGTGTGTGTGTGTGTGTGTGTTTCATGTTTATGCTGTGTGTGTGTGTGTGTGTGTGTTTCATGTTTATGCGTGTGTGTGTATTGGACGTATGTGGAGGCAGAGGGGTGTGACGGCCAACACCAGGCAGGGCTGTTGGAAACACAGAGACACAGTGAAGGACTGACCCTGGCACAGTCTGTCACCGCCCCACGTGTGGCACTGAGTCACACAGCAAGGTCTTCACCACACAGCCTATAAACTGACACATCTAGTTTTTCCTGCATGTTACTGATTTTGGTTTAGTTGTTGACTTTATTATCTAGATTTTTAAGAAATGATTTAGTAAAAGTGAAGTTTATTGAATAAATATATATTTGATCAATCCCATGCTTTACCAGTGCAATATGTTGGGTCGCAGTTTATTGATTCATCCCCAAGATTGTTCAAATAACCGCTGTGTAAAATCTATTATAAAAAGTTTAATATAGTATTCATAATTATGTTTTCATTCATGTATAACCACTCTAAGCTAAGACTGAGTCCTTCATACCCATATAGGAAGGGGCTCCTCTTCACAGACCCCACCATGCTATACCCCCATGTTTTCTACCGTAGCCCAGAGCAGACAAACCAAACACTGGCTCTTACAAGGGCCTTTCATGTTTTTATGTAATCTCAACACCATAGGTTCTCTCTCCTAAAGGGCGTAGTGAGGGGAATTCAGTCGGTTGCAGTCTCTGACGTCACAGCTAGATGTCATTAAATCCTACTCACTGGTTCTTTAAATATTTGGATAGCCTAACGTGTATTTTAGCCTTTATCAAGAGGCACCCACTTCACACACTACTAAACATTATACAGAGAGTGGCTGGGCCACTCGCTAACTTTAGGCTTTAATTTACAAACTCAAACCTCTCAGCGGTTTTGGTCGTTTGCCTTCGGGAGGCCAGACCAAAGGTGATGGTTATGCTCCCCATGAAAACACACACTTCTCCCTGATAATGGAATTTTAAATGGCCTGCTCCTTATTAACTTTTTGGTTTATTAAAAATCAGGCCTGTTTCACCGTCCAAAGCCGCCAGTCCGTGTCTCCGTTGCAGATTAATTACTTTTCTATGGAGCACGAAAGAAGAAGGGATGATAGAAAAGTGGAAGAAAGTAAAACGCCGTCTGCAGTTTAAAATGGCAAGATATATATTTTTCTCCTCTGACGTTAATACATCTTCAATGTGGCTGGCAGGCTCTTATCTGCAGAGCGACTGAGTCATGTCAGGCCCTGGTGAATTTTGATGATGACTGCAGGTCACCCAATGAGAATACACAATGAAGGAGGCTCCGTCTGACATTATACTTGAACGCTGTGTCCTCACTGACTTAAACGCTGAACTCTTTCACATACTGTATATTCGGTTCCCATCACACCTCACCAGAGAGACTAGGTGAAGGAAAGCGGATAAAACAAGAGAATAAAAGATGCTTGTACATTTATGGATTCAATGTTTATGTTTTATTATTGTTAAGTAAATTAGAAATGTGTTGAAAGAAAGGAAGAAGAACAATCCATTGTTGTGGTTCTGACATAAACGGTATATCAAGATGGACAACTTGTCTTCACTTTGTCCCATTGTTCAGAAATGAAGCCGAAATGTCATAGACGCGAATGCCGCCATCTTGTGCCTTGGCGTCATTTGGAGCCAGAGTCTGTGCAGCAGCGATCAAGGGACGGAGTCGCAGTATCCAGGTCCCACCAATACATCTGGTCGACCAATCGCGAGTCGCTCTCAGCTGTCGATCATGACATTTCTCCCCAATTATATTGCATCAAATAACTAATAAAAAACAAATTTACTGGTGAAACTTGAACATACATATCAGTGTGATAACATTTTTTATTTAATGTGGACTTTGACTTTATAGTTTGGTCCTTGTCCCATCTGCTAACATGGAGGAAGGTGGGTTTATGACAATATTGCAGCCAGCCACAAGGGGGCAAATTGAGATGATTTTTTTTTGGGGAGCTGTCATGGCGTCCATCTTTATATACAGCTAATTGGTTCTAATAAATTCTAAAGGGTGTTTTTCCCCGTGTTGGAAGTGACCACTGCAACAATAATAATATTAAGCTGAGTGTGCAGGATGAGAATAGTGAATGGTTTTATATGAAATGCTGGCATTTTGTTACGGAGCGGAAACAAAAAGATTCAGGATCATGGTGACTTAAAAAGGAAGGGTAAACTGTTACTGAAATGCTGGGGTCTGGGTTTTTCCGTTGTCTTTAAATAGGGAGGAGGATTCCGAGCCGTGTCTCCACTGAGCCTCGTTGATTGGCATAACATTTGTTCAGCTTTGAGCCAAAATGAGAATTTCATTACAAGGAGATCCTCAGTCACGGCACTGCAAGGGAACATCTTCTTCTGATCTGAAAAGTATATTTATACTCCGAGCGAGAACAATTCACTGCTAAAATCTACCGACGTGTCTCCCTACCTCTGACATTTCACAGGAAATAGAATACAAGGTCACCGTTGTTTTATTTTCACACTGAATACGAAGCAAGTCCTAGCATGAATAGACGATTGCTTTATTCAGATTGGTCTCAACACAGGTTTTATAAACCAGCATTAATACATCAGGTCCTCAGCTACCTTCTCCCCCTCTCTTTTAATTTTTCTCTTTTCTTTTTTTTTCAGCCAGACGAGAGTGCCAATGAATAATTGAACAGTCTCGCGGTCCAAATGTCACAACAGTGAAAATTGTTTGCGCTGGCTGGTAATTAGAATTTCATTGTTTGTTATGTAGGTTTGAAATTCCTGTCATTCCACATTCCACCTTATCTGGGTGATGGCAGATATCGCCGCGCTTGTCTGTCTGCGGAGACACTGGGGCAGAGATGGAGAGATGGCACGAAGCACAATGCATTCGCTCATTCAGCATCATCTGGTCCTCTGTATAGGCCTCACCCACACTCGCATACACTTACACCATCACTGACACGGACAAAGACACGTCTATAGGCGAAGCTCTCATATGCTGAAATGGACAATGGACCCAGTTCAGTTTGTAATTTTCTCTCATTTATACATTAAATCAAATCCTCCCATACGTACCAGCTCAGATGTAATGTTTTATTCCTTCGACCTATCAGCTTCCTGCTCTTTTATAAAGCCTTTTTTTGTTCTGTTGTGTAATTAAATGTTTGGCAATGGACGTCTTGGAATGCAAGACAAATTTCAGAAGCGATTCGGACAATAAAGTGTGATGTAATCTAATCTAATGTAATCTAATCTAATCAAACCTTTTCCCGGCAGTGGGGTTGTATTTTTTCTGAGCGGTGACACCTATCGTTTCGAATTCACAGAGCCTCAATCACGAGAGTGAAAGGGAGAGTTGTTGTGTTCATGTCACAGTTGGTGCAAACAATGACCATTAGGAATAACCGCATCTCAAAACTCTTCTACGTATAACTTCATATTTCACTACTACTACTACTGCTGCTGCTGCCATGTTCACCACTGCCTGCGCTTATGGCTGAAGCTGACATTTAGCCTGATTGCTTCTAATGTGTTTGTTTACGTGCTGTAATTTGTGTGCATGTGCATGTCTGTGTGATTGTGTGTGTTTATCTGTGCATGTGACTGTTTTGAGTGTGTGTGTGTGGGTGCGTTTGTGACAGTTTTCTATTTGCATATGAGCCGTTTTAACACAGGCGGTGGGGGGGTGCATTATGCTGTTCACTGAGCGCTCAAACTGTCACACGATATTTTAGGGTTGTTGCTCCCTTTTTCGTCTCAGGCTTCTCAAGTCAGTTTGAATCTAGCGCTCTGGATGGGAATAGTAAGGATGTCATCACGAGTAATACTAATACGTTATTTATGTATTAATTGATTTTGCTGATAGAGACAGATAGGGATTTATCAAGAGCAGAATCAATGTAGCTTCGTTTTCGTGGCAGCGCTACGTCCAGAGCTTTCATTAGCACAACGCGCCCTATATCTGCAGCGATAGTTGTGATGTGTGTCGACTTTTCTCTGAGTTTATATTTTACACTCAACTGTTTCTTAAGCAAATGAGCAGCCTTGCTTCAGAGTTGCTTGTAAACCAACTTGATTGCACCTAAGCTTTGTCATCATCAACACATTTCATGAGTTTGTTTTTATTCTAGTCCTGTTTGATGTGTCCGTTGGCTGCCATTTGTCCTGTGACAGCTCCATCCCTCTTGCAAAATCAGGTGTCAGGACAGAATGAGACAATTGAAAGAGGGAGAGAAAGCATTCAATTTAAGTTTTCAACAACTCCATACATTTATATTTCTCAAATACCAATGTAAAAACTTAGTGCAACAGTATCTGTTATATTTATTTCCATTTTTCCCCTTTTTTTTCAATTTCTAGTGTCTTTTGATTTCTGGCAATAAGTTTATTTCAGTTTTTAGTTCCCAAGCTCGTGGTGTCTCTGCCCACTCTCCCACTCGAGCTGCCTCCTTTGCTTTGACTCTCTGTTTTGAAATGCTTTTTATTTTTTGGTTCTTTTCATTTTTTTGTTGTTGTATGCGCTTACTTGCAAAATGGATGCTGTGATGCCATTACGATTCCCTTTTTGTGCGAGTAGGCATCAAATGACAGTTTAAGGTTTCCTAAAGCGAAAGAGCTTTGGTCTGTTTTTCTAAAAAGGAGTGCGCAGTTTTAGACTGACAGCTTGCACAAAGGGAATTACCAGCACTCACGCCCCCCCGAAAAACTACAAAATGCGTAAAGAACTTAAAAAAATATGTCAGTCTTAGTTGGTAATCACAGTTATTTTCTGAGCCTTTGCCCTCTGCCTGTCATGTCTCTTTATCGCTTTCTGACATTTTGTATTTTGTTATTTTTCCTACCTTTCCTCCCTCTCTCTCTCTCTCTCTCTCTCTCTCTCTTTCTGTATTTGTCTCTCTTGATCTCTGTAGCCCTCCGTCTCTCCCACCATCTTTCCTTTTTGTTCTCTCTATCAGTGGGAGATAGAGTTAAGTGCAGCTGTAGGCCAAATAGCCCAGTGATTGGCTCTCACTTACCCCTGCCTCCCTAGTGCATTTGAAATCACTGATTGCAGACAAGCCAGTCTAAATCAAAGCCCAGCTATATGAAGGAAATGGTTTCAAGGGAAAGGGGGTGTATGTGTTTGTGCGTGTGTTAAGATTGATGTGTATTTTAGCCGTGTGTCTTATAAACACATTGCATGTACGATATAGCTGCAGACTCTAGAATTGCTCTTCATTTACTGTACCTCCAGGCCTCAGCCTGAGCAAACAGACTGTAAATCCAGTTTACATCCTATAACGACAAGTTTGAAAACCTCACTGACAGTGTTGTCTCACCTCCAGACGCCCTGAACACCAGGAACCGCCAGGTGATCTGCACCACGCTCAAAGTCCTGCAGCATCTGGTGATGTCTGCAGACATGGTGGGAGAGGCCCTGGTGCCGTACTACCGGCAGATCCTCCCCATTCTCAACATCTTCAAGAACGTGAACAGTGAGTTACAGACTTTCAAATGGTTGGAGTGTGAATACTGGGACAGATGGTGTGTCAGCGTGACGCGACTCCGTCCTCGCGCGAGCTCGTCCCTTTGTGTTATAAATCATTTTTGTGCTAGTACTGCCACTGTGTCAGTGAAGTGACGAACAAGCACGCGTTCACTAGGCTGTGAAAGGCAGTGATAGATATTGACATGTATCTGTACACTGTGTTGCTGCTGCGGTTTGTACCAGGGGATCCCACAGAGCTGCTCAGTTCTGGAAAATACAATGCTTAAGTTTTACCCCTGTTTTCGTTTCGCTGGGAATCTTGCAAGTTGTATTCAGAACACATCCTGTTTTCTACCTTTTCTTTTCTCTGCATGACCAGCACATGGGCCTGTCCCCGGAAACCGTTTTTCTTTCTCTTTCCTCCACTTAAAGATCCATTGGACAGACTTTGTCCTTTCTGCTGTCCGTCAGGCCGCATTGTGCTGGGATGTTGAGGAAAATACTTTGTCCTTGCTCCCTCTGAAAGCCCCCACCTGGGTGGACCTGGGGGAGATTAGCCTCAGATAGACTGGGCTCTTTGTGTGGCTGCGTCAAAGCACTTAGCATGGTGTGACATGATGTGGGCCCATTCAAGGTTTAGAGGCACAACAGAACCCAAACACCGCTCACCACAATCAGTAGGACGTGGAGAGTGACGCTGTCAATCAGTCACTTAAACACAGGCTTTAATGCCAGAAAGCACAAGGCTTTAGTCTTATAATCAATATCCAATTTGAATCTCTTGTCTATTTAATTCGCTAACATTATCTGTTACTATTTGCTCATGTCTAAAAAAAGGAAGAAGGGAGCTGAAAGAGATAGCGGGGAAAGACAAAGGACGGAAAAGAAAAGCCTGCCTTATTAGCAAATCTCCTCTCTAAATTAGCTGTCAGATCAATCCCCTAAACCGTTTTGAAGCGTGAGTTTCTCCACTGTGGCGCAGGCTCAGCAGTTGGCTGGTGAACCCCACCGGGAGTAGTTTTATCTCTGCGTGGTAGCTACTGTGCCGGCCTGTCTACCTGCCTGCCTGCATGTGTGTGTCCTCCACTGGCGAGCATCGATTAAACCCGAGCCAACCTCTCACCTGGCAGACGTCCCTGTTATTGACCTCTCACAGAGAGACCACTCTGGGCCAGAGAGGAGAGCACACATTTGCCAAAGCACAGGACTCGATCTGCTTAACAAGCGTGATGCTTCCCGTTCAGCAATTTAAAGGCATCCAGTAGAGTTTCGATCTTTTTTTAAAGTTTAGTTAAAGGAGCCATTATTAGCCTCTCAGTTTTTCTTTTTGTGTGTGAAGTTTTTGGGTAAGTAAAACATCTTCAAAGTTAAAAACCCCAAAGTCCATCAGAGCTCTTCTACCCCACAGAACACGCAGCTCTTGGAACTCCTGAAACAACTTGTCAGTAGTCGTGCAGATACTTTCATGTGATATCGCGATGCCACAAATTATGCCTAATGCCAAGTGGTTACTGTGGCAAGCCCCGTAACAAAGCCAGGTAAAGTGAGAGCAGAGGCCGACATTTCCTACACGTGATGGAAGCGATTGACCAATCACAACAGTGTAGGCCAGCTCTTAAACAGACGGGAGCTAAAACCAAGCGTTTCAGACAGAGGCTGAAAAGAGGAGCTTCAGCGATTGGACGGTATGAGGAGAGTGATGTGTTTTCTGAGCATTGGAGCATGGAAGCATTTTCAACTAATAACCCAAATTAAAATTATGAAGGTGATTATGAGCACAATATGTCTCCTTGAAACTATCTCTGACAAGATGGTGATAAATGATCAACCTGCGAAACAACATATTGCACTGGAATATCTTTTGACTTCAATAAACAATACATTTTACTTCCTTTCTACGTCATTTGGAAATTAAGATTAAATAATCACTATTGTAATTAAGATTAAAATTCCTGGATATGAGCATAATATGTCTCATATAATGCTGAATGATAGAGAGACAAAGTTTAACCAAGGTACCTGAGTATGTTTATAAATTCATGAATAGATAGATGGATTGATGGATGGATAGACAGAAAATAATCTTTCCTAATTATATTATTTCTCCATCTGGAGCCTTAGTGTTAGATGAGCTGTCAATTCATGTCCTCCACCACCCACTCCGCTCACACATAAAGACTGGGAATAGATGCTTCTCTTTCACGGACCGAACACTGTAAACCACAGCTCCGTGTTCCTTCTCTTTTTAAAAAGCAAATATTTTCAGGCTGTTGTTCTCACACAGACACTGTCTCCCTGTCTCTTCTGTTCTATGTGACTTGTTTATATCAATATCAAAGCTTTCATTGAAGCCCATTTATTTCCTAATATCACTTATACACACCTCCAGTACCAATCCCACGCTCAGTCAGTTGTCTCAACAGGAGCCAGTGTGCTGCCTGGAGCTGACAGACAAGATCATTGTGTTTTATGCACTTGGAGAAACAGAGGATTGTCTTGCAGTGTGTGGTAACATCTCCTTCTGGCACTCCCACACTGTAACTCCCAGAGCTTGCATGGCATCCCTCTTATCTCCCGAGCCACAACGGGGCCACTGTCCGGTACATGCCAAGAGTGTGTCTGTGTGTGTGTCCACATTTGTGTACATCTGTCATGAATAGATCTGTTGTGTCCCGACCAGTATGCAGCTGTTGGATTCAGTATCGATGAAGGCCCCAGCATTCTGTCTCTGTCTCTCCGCTCGCTGTTGTTCAGGTCTGCCAGCCTTGGGCGCATAATGCTCGACCAGATGTCTACTGCAGGCGCACATACACGGGCAGGCACACATATCACACACTGTTCCAGTCGAGGCTACACAACCTGACTCTGTCCCTGTCTCCCTAGCTGTTTGAGCTGTGAATCAATAGGCTGACAGCCCTGCTGTAGGGTCAGAGCTACAGTTAGATATCACCAGCATCTCATCATGGGACAGATCCCCTAGGCTGTGTTCACACAC